>NC_073393.1:15986149-16299406 GCF_028641065.1 Leucoraja erinaceus | reverse complement strand
GATCCCCCAACCATCGAACAGTTTTGGGCAATTAAACCTTCTTTAACAAGAAAGGCAAGATAATGGTTGTCATGTTGTTAAGCGTCAGACTACAAAGTGTCCTGACACAAACTATTTTCAATTGATACGTCAATCCAAAAGGCTGGCATAGCAGGCTTCTCAGGATGCCTTGAGCATACCAGCGTCATATGACATCAAATCTAGACAGCTAAGAAAGAACAAAATAATCTGCATGTCATGTTCCTCGACCTGGCCAATGCCTATGGATCAGTTCTTCATTCGCTACTGTGGACTGCTTTTGAATTCTGAAAGGTGCCTACAACAATAACAAATCTGGTAGAAAAACTACTTCCAGGATCTGCAATTTTGTCTCACAACATCAGACTTTGCCACAGCTTGGCAACCACTGGAAGTAGGCATCATGGCGGGCTGCACCATCTCCCCATTGACCTTCACTACAGCAGTGGAGCTCATTATCAGAGCATCAAAATGGGTTGTGGGATGAAAAAGGTGACAGTGTGGTCAGCGGTTACCACCTATACGAGCCTATATGGATGATATAACAACACTAACGACAACTGTCCCCTGCACCAAGAGACTTCTGGAAAAACATCATCAAAACATCACATGGGGAAGGATGAAGCTCAAACCCAGCAAGTGCAGAAGCATCTCCATTGTCAAAGGTCAAGTCAAGGATCAAAGATTTCATATTGACGGAATACCTGTTCCAACTGTTTCAGATATGCCAGTGAAGAGCTTGGGCCAATGGCATGATGCAAAGCTCAAGAACACCGAGCAGTTTGAACAACTCAAAAAGGATACCATCACGCATATAGCTCACATCAACAAGACCTTGCTACCAGGAAAACTCAAGCTGTGGTGCTTCCAGTTTGGCATACTACCAAGATTCATGTGGCCTTTAACTGTGTATGAAATCCCCATCAGCAAAGTGGAAAAGCTGGAAAGAATTATCAGCACACATATGAAGCAGTGGCTTGGACTTCCATGATGCTTAAGTCCTGTCGGACTGTATGTGAGTGGCAAATTGGAATTACGCATTGCAGGTCTTGTGGAAGAGTTCAAATGCACTAAAGCAAGGTTGGTCATGAACCTCACTGAATCTGAAGATACTGTAATTCAAACAGCGGCCCCCCACATGACAATGGGGAGGAAGTGGACCCCATCTTAGCCGTTCAGAGTGCTAAATCTGCGCTTCATTTCAGGGATGTGGTTGGCCAAGTCCAACACGGGCGAGCCGGGCTCGGGCTCGTCCCAAAAGCTCCTCAATGGCACAAGGCAACATCAGTGCAGAAGAGACGGCTCATGGTGGAGGAGGTGAGAAGACGGGAGGAGACAGAGCAACACGCCAAGACCATCTCAATGGCCAAGCAGGACAAACTGGGAGAGCTTGGAAAAGAGGAAACTCAGCTGGCTTAACATCTGGCGGATGGAGGGATCTCGGCTAAGTTTTGTCATCTGAGCCACTTATGATGTTCTCCCATCGCCCCAGAACCTGAAGCAGTGGTTCGGAGAAGACCCCGTTTTCTCTCTTTGCCAAGCACCTGCTGAGGCACATTTTAACAGGATGCACTATGAGCCTCGCCCAAAGGCGTTACACTAGGCGGCACAACCATGTTCTCAGACAGCTGGCTTCAATCTTGAACAGATGCAAATAACCACAAATATTTCACCACAAACATCGGAAGGACATGTACACTTCACAACATTGTACCAGCAGGCCAATCTCCAGAGCACCAGATAACATCAAAAGATGCAAACATTCTGCAGCCTGCTCAGGATTGGAAAATGGACGTAGACTTGGAAAAAAAGCTTGTGTTTCCCCCAGACATTGTGGCTACAACACTCCGGGCCAGACATGGTCCTGTGGTCTACAACAGCCAAGCTGGCATACGTTGTGGAATTGACAGTTCCATGGGAAGATGGTGTTGAAGAAGCTTATGAGAGGAAAAAAGACCAAATACTCTGAATTGGCGACTGAAGCTGCCCAGAATGGATGGAAGATGAAAAATTTCCCTGCACGGGATGCAGGGGATTCGTTGCTGCATCTACGACCAGTCTATTGAAGAAAATGGGGGTGAGGGGTCGCTCCCTCCAACAAGCAATCAAGTTATTATCAAATTCAGCAGAAAAAAAGCAGAAATTAGCTTTGCATTAAAAAGGAAAGACACCAACTGGGCTGGAAAATGAAGACAGGAGGGTATGGAACTGAGGGGGGTTGTACCTGGACTCCAGGTATCACCGTTGAGCTCTCTGGAGACGTTGTGGGCCTATCAATGACACATCAAAGAAGGAGGGTGCCCACCTGATGACCCCGATGACGTACCTACCCTAGCTTTCACTACTCCAATCCCACTGCCAATATCAAGAGTGACGACTTAATACAGGGATTGAAACATCACGTTCTATTAGCTCTACTCTTGATAATGTACTTAATATTTATATTACTCTTAATAGTATTAATTGATATTAAATGCATTTGCATTTAATAATACACTTTTAATAAATGTCTTGAAACTTACTTTAACGGACTTTTCTTTGGATGTTACAGGGTAGTATAATCATTTTTTCAGTGAACACTGAGTTTAAAAGGGGTATGAAAATAAGGTCCCGGTGAGTTCAAAGGGAACACAGGTAACAGGTGAGCTGATGCTGAACCATCGGAATTTCTGAGCAAGCGTACAGTGGACCTTTGAAGTTTCACTATGTAAGATCAATGGCATTAACTTCAACCAGCCTTCCACACCCCCCCCCCCCCATTTTGGGTCGAGATGTCTGAAGAAAGGTTTCGACCTGCAAAGTCCCATATTCTTTTTCCCCAGAGATGCTACCTGACCTGCTGAGTTATTCAAACATTTTGTGTCCAGCTTCCCTTGTTCCCTTTGCTTTCTATATGCAGCTTGGCTTATGTTTTTGAACTTGTCATTTCCCTTATCTTTTCTATTTAAATCTCTTTCTTTTGGAGATACATTCTCGGCCACTGGTGCTAATGTGCACATGTAGCAGCTGATTGCTGCCTGTGACTTTTAGGTAACCTGTTACCATGAAATTGGATTGTATAGCAGCATGTATTTAGCACCGCAAAGTTAAATTTAAATGTTCTTTTGCACAATTGCAAATGTGTGGCCATTTAGCATGAATCATTGATGTGGAAATTCTACCGGACGCTTAGGTCTTGACACGAGTGTAGCCATCTCTGAAGTCAGTGTGTAGGATGTGGATAGAATGGCCTTATCAGCCAAGCTATTCTTATCGACAGCTGATGTTTAGTAGCATTTAGTTTGGCTTCTTGCTGATGTCTTTGCCTTTACAGGAGGTTGTTTACGACCAGCATGATTCGCACTAACCATAGAATTCCAGAATGGCTGAGTAATATTCCATAAAGCAAATAGTATGGACCAGGCAACACCCTAGCTATATTGCTGAAAGATTGCACTCCAGACTCAGCCACCATTGTGGCCAAGCAGTACCAGTTACAAGAATAGGATGTACCTGGAATGTTGTTCAGGTATGTTATAAAACATAGAATATACAGTGCCCTCCACAATGTTTGGGACAAAGACCCATCATTTATTTATTTGCATCTGTACTCCACAATTTGAGATTTGTAATAGAAAAAAAATTACATGTGCTTAAAGTGCACATTGTCAGATTTTAATAAAGGCCATTTCTATACAATTTGGTTTCACAATGTAGCGTTTATACATTGTCTTCCAATTTCAGTGTACCATGATGTTTGGGACACAGCAATGTCATGTAAATGAAAGTAGTCATGTTTAGTATTTTGGTGCATATCCATTACATGCAATGACTGCTTGAAGTCTGTGATTCATGGACATCACCAGTTGCTGGGTGTCTTCTCTGGCCAGGCCTGTATTGCAGCCATCTTTAGCTTATGGGGCAAATCCCCTTCAGGTTTCTCTTCAGCATATAAAAGGCATGCTCAATTAGGTTCAGATCGGATGATTGACTTGGCCACTCAAGAATTGACCATTTCTTAGCTTTGAAAAACTCCTTTGTTGCTTTAGCAGTATGTTTGGGATCATTGTCTTGCTGTAGAATGAACCATTGGCCAATGAGTTTTGAGGCATTTGTTTGAACTGGAGCAGATAGGATGTGTCATACATTTCAGAATTCATTATGCTACTACCATCAGCAGTTGTATCATCAATGAAGATAAGTGACCCAGTACTTTCAGCAGCCATACATGCCCAGGCCATAACACCCCCACCACCATGCTTCACAGATGAGGTGGTATTCTTTGGATCTTGGGCAGTTCCTTCCCTCCTCCATACTTTGCACTTGCCAGCACTCTGATATAAGTTAATCTTTGTCTCATCTGTCCACAAGACCTTTTTCCAGAACTGTGGTTGCTCTTTAAAGTACTTCTTGGCAATCTGTACCCTGGCCATCCTAAAATTTAGCGGCTAACCAGTGGTTTGCATCTTGTAGTATAGCCTCTTTATCTCTGTTCATGAAGTCTTCTGTGGACAGTGGTCATTGACAAATTCACACCTGACTCTTGAAGAGTGTTTCTGATCTGTCGGACTGGTGTTTGGATTTTTTTCTTTATTATAGAGAGAATTCCTCTGTCATCAGCTGTGGAGGCCTTCCTTGGCCTTCCAGTCCCTTTGCAATTGGTAAGCTCACCAGTGCTCTCTTTCTTCTTAAAGATGCTCCAGACAGTTGATTTTGGGAAGTTTTATTCGTGTTTCTCTCATAATGGCTTCCTTGACTTCCATTGGCACAACTTTGATCCTCATGTTGGTAAACAGCATTAAATGTTTCCAAAAGTCTTGGAAAGACTGGAGGAAAGACTAGGTGCTGAGTGCTCTCTAATACCTGCATCCGAGCAATTACAAACATCTGTGAAGCCATATGTCCCAAACATTATGGTGCCCTGAAATGGGGGGACTATGTATAATCCAGGCACATGCCGTGAGTAATTACTCAGATAGGCAATAGGCAGTCAGTTGACTTTTAAAAATCCTAAAAATCTGCGCATGTGCAGAAAATCGTGACAATCGCACATACGTAGAAAAATCGTAAAAAGCGCGCATGCACAAATCTGTCCTGCAGGCAGTCAGTCAACTTTTAAAAAATCTTAAAAACTGCGCATGTGCAGATTGGTCTCTTCTCCTGTGGGCATGCACAGCACCTTGCGTGCAGTCCATAGTGCAAAGGCAGAATTTCAGCTGCCTTTATCGAACAGAATAAATGAATAAAAAGCAAGTGTGAAACAGCATACAAAAAACAAAAACATATTTATAAAGTGTCATAAACAATATCTATAAATAAATGAAATCATATGTGTCTGAAAAGCAGGAGGAAGCCAAAGCTTTTTAATTCCCACCCCTTATTCAACTGCTTGTAATTATCTTATACAAATTTATGCACACCATATGTACACCAGCCACTATATGTACACCAAATTATTTACATTTAAACACTAATCAAATATTTACAAAGCCATACAAAAAAGGAAAAAAGAAGAAAATAAAAAACCCTCATATACTGTACAGTATCTTAGTCATATATACAACCCATCACTCTATAATCACCCTTCCCAATACAATTAGTATAACAAATATCCAACTCACAATCACCTATCCTCATCCCAATATCCTTTTAAACAAGTGTTTTTGTACATCTTTTTAAACTGAATTATGCTTGTGCTAAGTTTTATCTCCTGTTCCAGACCATTCCACAAATTCACACCACAGATTGCTATGCACATACTTTTAAGAGTTGTTCTGACATTGAGTTTTTTTTAATTATGTTCCCCTCTCAAATTATACCCACCCTGTCTTTCCCATAAATAAATTTTTGTATATTTCTTGGAAGAAATTATTCTTTGCTTTGTACATGATTTGCACAGTCTTCAATTTGCCTAAGATCGATTATGAAAATAATAACCATTTAATAATAGATATTGAATTTAGTAAATGAATTGGAAATCTTAACTATTTATATTTAATAATTACCTTTTTATAATTTTATTCCGGGTAGGCAGTGCCTCCCTTGCTGACCCTGACGGCATGCGCCTGGTATAAACACTGTTGTAATTTCTACATGGTGAAACCAAAATGTATGAAAATGACTTTATTAAAATCTGACTGTGCACTTTAACCACATGTGATTTTTTTCTATTACAAATCTCAAATTGTGGAGTACAGAGGCAATAAATAAATGATGGGTCTTTGTCCCAAACATTATGGACGGCATTGTAGTACAGTAAAGGTACAGGCCCTTGTACAAAACATGATGCCAAGATCAATTCTTAGCTGCCTGCACATAATTCATATTATTCCATTCCTTACATATCCATATGCCTATCCAAAAGTTTATTAAATGCCACCATCACATCTGCCTCCACTACCACCGCCCGAGCAGCTTCTCCTTAGACAACTTGTTCTGTTTGATCTTCTGTTTGTGCACGCCAGGTTGATTGCATTCGTCGAAACAGGGTGGACCACGTGAAGGTTGCGATCTCCCACCCCACCCCGGGCAGCATGTTCCAGGCACTCATCCCCCTCTGAATAAAAAAACTCGCCCGCAGATCTACTTTAAACTTGAACCTCTCACCATAAAGTTGTGCCCTCTAGCATTTGATATTTCCATCATGGGAGAAAGATTCTGCCTGCCTAACTTTGCCTCGCATTATTTTATATACTTCAATCAGGTCTCCCTGCAACAACTAAAAAGCACGATAACTACAATCCCGTTAATTACCACCTCATCAGTCTATCATCAATCATCAGCAAAGTGATGGAAGGTGACAGCCACACTGCTATCAAGCTGCATTTACTCCCCTATAACCTGCTCCCAATTTGACTATCACCAGGATTGCTCAGCTCCAGATCTTACCATGGCCTGGTTGAAAAAGAAAGGAATTACAGAGATCAGCATGAGTATTCTTGACATTAAGGCAATATTTGTTTAGGGCATGAAAGAGCCCTGGTAAATGTGAACTCCGGGGCAATCAAGGGGGGAAAAAGTCACCAGTGACATCAAAGAAAGTTATGTCCCTGACTTGGCAAACCTTGCAGAACGGAGGGAGATTGTACAAGGCTTTAGATCAATCAATCAATCAACCTTTATTGTCATCTTGCAAGCAACAGTTGTTACAGTGCAAAATGATTGCAACATTCACGTGGTCCGCCCTGTTTCAACAAATGTAATCAACCTGGCGTGCACAATCAAATAAGAACAAATAGAACAAGTTGTCCTACAACTTTAGGCCATACGCAAAAAGAAGTTGAATAAGATTTGTGCTTCATTGTATGTCAATGAAGGTTCTTATATATCACTGGAGCAATCAGGCCAAAATTCAGGCATCAGTGTGTCAGGCCAAGACTGAAAGTGACACTTGCTACATTGAAAGTACAATGTCCAACTATTCCATTAACATGTTGTGGTGCTCCCATTGGTGAGAATTTGAATTACCTAATCAAATCCAGTGTATGTTCAAGACTAGGGAAAAGCCTTACAACCTTCACAACCTGGGAGAACCTCGTCCTCAAAATCTGTGTTCTGGAAGGCTGGCATCAGGAACCAAAATATATTGTGCTGGGGATATTCAGCGGAATCTGTGGAGAGAGAGAGACGGAATTAACATATTTGACTGGCATCTTTTCATTCTTTTCATGAATAGTTCCAGAATGTCGTGCTTTTATTTCAGATTTGTAAAAGCAGCAGTTTAAAAAATATTTATATTTGACATCAGGTTAGAGCACATGTCAAGTTAAATGCTCTGTGGAGATGTTCTTTTACCAACTTATTGTTTAGATTTTTGTTCTCTTTTTTGTTGGTATTAGGAAACTCATTTCCAACGCAACTTGGAAGACATAAACCGGTCGCACGAGGAAGTGAACTATAGCGCCACCCAGTGTAAGCTGTTCATTTTTGGTCTTATTTTCCAGCCAGAGTTCTATGTAGAATTGAAACATCTTCGACAACTTGAAAGTAAGAGGCATAGTTGGACACCACTCATCCAGCAATCTGTTTGGAATGTATAACTGATGCTGTCATTAATTGGCAATCAGTTCATTGATGAAGTTCTTTAAATTGCTCAGCTGACGCTCATCTGTTTTTGTTTTACAAGGTTTAGTTTAGAGATTCAATGCGGAAACAGGCCCTTAGGCCCCTCGAGTCCATGCAATCCCTGCACAATATACAACACACACTAGAGACAATTTACAATTTTCCCAAGTCAATTCGGAAGATACAGGACCTTTTCATTTCAAAGAGGAAGGAAGATTCTGAAGGGAGAATGAGGCGACTGTGACTGACAAGGGAAGTCAAAGACAGCATAAAGCTAAACAAGTGAAGGCAGAAAACATTACAAAGATTAGTGGGAAGGTAGAGGATTGAGAACCTTTTCAAAAACAACAGCAGGTAACTAAAAATACAATAAGGGGAGAAAAGTTGAAATATAAAAGTAAGCCAGCCAGTAATATAAAAGAGAACAGTAAAAGATTATTCAGATCTATGAAGTGTCACAAGGAGGCAAGAGTGGATATTGGACCTCTGGAAAATTATGCTGGAGAGGTGATAATGAGGAATAAAGAAATGGCAGATGAATTAAATACTTTTTTTTTTCATCAGTTTTCACGGTGGAAGACACCAGCAGCATGCCGGAAATTCAAGAGAGTCAGGGGTGGAAGTTAGCGGAATGGTTATTACTAAAAGCCCTGACCCACGGTACGAGTTCATTCCAAGAGCTCTCCCGAGTTTTAAAAAAAAATCAAACTCGTGGTAAGCACGGAGAATGAACCTAGCGGGTATGTCGGAGCTCGGGGACATCGCTTGGCGGAAAAATGTTGAAAACATGTCCACGACAGCCCCGAGTACCGACGAGTGGCCAATACCGTAAATATCCGAGTTCGAATCGGGGCAAAACTCGGGAGAACTCTTGGAATGAACTCATACCGTGGGACAGGGCTTTAAGGAGAAGGTGCTTGGGAAGCTGAAAGGTCTGAAGTTTGCTAAGTCACCTGGACTGCACCTCAGGCTTCTGAACAAGTTGGCTTTAAAAATGTGGAGGCAATTGTGGACAAGCTAGAAAAAATGTTCCCAATGTTGGGCAAGTCCAGAACCAGGGGCCACAGACTTAAAATAAAGGGGAGGCCATTTAAGACTGAGGTGAGAAAAAACTTTTTCACCCAGAAAGTTGTGAATTTGTGGAATTCCCTGCCACAGAGGGCAGTGGAGGCCAAATCACTTGATGGATTTAAGAGAGAGTTAGATAGAGGGCTAGTGGATAAGGAGAGAAGGCAGGCACGGGTTATTGATTGGGGCCGATCAGCCATGATCGCAATGAATGGTGGTGCTGGCTCGAAGGGCCGAATGGCTTCCTCCTGCACCTATTTTCTATGTTTCTGGTAGTGATCATTCAAGCATCACCCTAGTCAGGAGTGGTTCCAGATGATTGGAAAATTGTGAATATTACTCCACTGTCCAAGAAGTGAACAAAGAAGAAGAATGAAAACTATAGCCTGACTTCAGCGTATGGTAAGATTTTGGAGTCCAATATAAAGGATAAGATTTCTGAGTACTTAGAAACACACAATAAAATAGGATGAAGTGAGCATGGTTTTGTGAAAGGGAGATCTTGTCTGACGAGCCTTTTGGAATTCTTTGAGTAAATAAATCGCAGGATCGACAAAGGAGAGTCAGTGGATGTTGTTAACCTGGATTTTCGGAAGGCCTTTGATAAGGTGCCACACGTGAGGCTGTTAAAGAAGATTGGATAACCATGGTATCAGAGGGAAGATACAAGCGTGGATAGCAAGTTGGCTGGATGATGGGAGGCAGAGAGTGGCAATAAAGGGGGATTTTGCTGCCAGTGACTAGCAGTGTCCCATCGAGGTCGGTGCTGGGGCCGTTACTCTTCACGTTGTATATCAATGATTTGGATTAGGGAATTGAAGACTTTGTGGCCAAGTTTTCAGATGATATGAAGATAAATGGGGGGGCATATAGTGTAGAGAAAGCGGGAACTCTGTAGAAGGACTTCACCAAATTGCGAATTAACGTCTTTCTTATTGCTTGGAAGTGGATCTGAAATGGTCAGTTCATGTTCTGTTCCTTGCAAATTGATTTAACATATTGGACCAAAGTTTACTACTTGACAGAAAAATAGGGTAGATAGATTATATAAACAAAATTATTTGATCTCGTATCTTAGATGTGAATAATATTAATACCTTAAAGGACTTCAGTTGTCTGTATCGCTTACATTCCTTTTCTCTTATATTTATTTGTGTTTCAATATTTCTTCTGTTAATTTATCTCCATGCATTATGGTATTTATGATATTGTTGGGAAATTGGGAAGGGCAAGTTAATGACGTGTTTGTGGAGGAGCCACTTGGGATCAGTGACCACAGTTCGATTAGGTTAAAGTAGCAATGTTACAAAATTTTGAGATTTAAAAAATCAAATCTGCAATTTATCCCATCAGATAAAGCATAAAAAGAAGTTTAATTTGACACCTCACTTTCATATCTTCAGTATTAAAAAAGTTATGGCCATTTTCATACTCTGAAATTAGCATCTTGCTCCCTATTGCTTTTCCATTGACTTAACTCAAAAGCTGTGATCGAGGACAGTCAAAAGCCCATAACTTTTAAAAAAATTAAGAGAACTGAATTAAATTTTCAGTTATTCTAGATTGAAACATTCTGAGACAAATATGAAACAATCTTACTTGGATGACCTGAAATTAAGGTATATAATTAGTTTGTTACCTAATTGTAGCTAATTACAAAATTCAATTACTAGATCTAAACATCTATCCATTTCTTAAGAAAAGATTAACATTTTTAAATAGCCTAAGTGTCCAAATAACATTCACACAAGAATTCATAATATAACATAATTTTAAAATCTCATTGTCATGAATTTATAGGCCAAATGGAAGGAATTTAATGTTTAATTCCCGTAAATTAATGGGCATTTAAATCGAGTGGGTTTTTGTGGAACGCGATCGATTGGAACGTTGCGATCATGGTGAATTTGAACCCCATATTGGCAGGAAAAACACTATCAGTTCGTATGGGGCAAAAACCACATTTTTGCCAAGGAAATTTTGATTGAAGTCACCCCAAGAAGCAAGTTTATATGTAAAATAAACAACTTACCCAGTGTTTTGTCCCCTACTTGAGATCCGTCACGTTGTAGGCGTTGACGGCATTAGAAGTAGCTTTTTATTTTAATCCAGCGATTAAATTGTCCCTCGATTTAAAAAAAAAACATATAGAGAATGGAAGTCCAGTCGATTGTTCTGCAGCAGCTGGCAGCCCGAGGAAGTTCACCTCCGACAGGCAGGAGAAAACGACATTTTAATCCCCCCCTCAAAGGTGCCAAAGTCGCGCACACTGCCAGTGGCAGAACTGCAGCGCCGCTGAAGGTAAGTTTTGTACCATCGCTAATTAAAGATAGTTATGGATAGGGTCCATGGAGCGGATCCACGTGTTAAAATGCTCAACTGGGGTAATGCCAGCTTTGAGGGTATGAGAGAAGGTCTCGCTCAAGTTGACTGGAGCTGGATATTTGAGGGGAAAGGAACATGTTTTTAAAATGTGTGTTTTAAATGTGTGCTGACAAAAAACTCAGGATATATATGTCCCCGTTAGAGTGAAGGGCAAAGCAGGCAAAGGTAAGGAAGCCTGGCTGATGACGGAAATTGAGACGTTGGCCAAAAACATGAAGGGTGCATGGGGCAGGTATTGGCAGTTGGAACAAGTGCATTCCTGGAGGAGTTCCGGTAAGTAAGGAGTAAATTGAAAAAGGATATCAGAAGGGCAAAAAGGAGCCAGGAGATAGCTTTGGCGGGTAGCATTAAGGACAATCCCAAAAGATTTTATAAATACGTAAGGGGGAAAGGAGTAACTAGAAAGAGAATGGGACTTCTCAGGAATCAAAGCGGTCACCACTGTGTGGAGCCACGGGAGATGGGCAAGGTCATCAATGAGTATTTCTCCTCTGTATTTACCTCGGAGAAAGACAATAGGACGGAGGAACTTGGGGCAGTCAATGGAAGTGCCTTGAGAGCAGTCAGTGTTACTGTCTAAGAAGTACTGAAGTTTCTGTCATGTATGAAGGTAGACAAATCTCCAGGGCCTGATCAGATATATCTGAGGACATTGCGGGAAACTTGAGACAAAAATTGTGGGAGCTCTCGTTAAAATCGACGAGTCGTCCTTAAATACAGGAGAGGTGCCGGAAGACTGGAGGGTGGAAAATATTGTGCTTCTTTCCAAGAAGGGCTGCAGGGTAAAATGCTGGGAACTATAAGCCGGTGAGCTTAACATCTGTAGTTGGAAAGTTATTAGAGAGTATTCTGAGGAAGAGGTTATACAGGAATTTGGATGGGCAAGGTTTGATTAGGGATAGTCAGCATGGTTTTGTACGTGGGAGGTCGTGTCTCACAAATCAGATTGATTTTTTTGAAGAAGTGACCAAAAAGATAAATGAGGGCAGATCTGTAGATGTGTACATGGATTTCAGTAAAGCGTTCGGCAAGGTTCCGCATGGTAGCTGCTCTGGAAGGTTAGATCACAGGGGATACAAGGAGACATAGGTGGATGGATAGGAAATTGGCTCCATGGACCGAAGCAGAGGGCGATGGTGAAAGGTTGCTTCTTGGACTGGAGGACTGTGACTTGTGGTGTGCCGCAGGGATTGGTGCTGGGCCCGTTACTGTTTGTACTCTACATCAATGATTTGGATGAGAACATACAGGGCAATATTAACAAGTTTGCTGATGATACAGAAGTTAGTGTTTTTGCAGATAATGAAGATGAGTGTGAAAGATTGCAGCAGGATCTGGACTGATTGGCCAGGTGGGTGGAGAAATGGTTAATGGAATTTAACACAGAGAAGTGTGAGGTGTTGCATTTTGGGACTGGGAACAAGGGCAGGACCTACACAGTAAATGGTAGGCCTCTGGGTAGTGTTGTGGAGCAGAGGGATCTAGGAGTACAAGTGCATGGTTCATTGAAGGTTGAGTCGCAGTAGATAAGGTGGTCAAAAAGGTGGAAAGATATTGTCAAGCTTGAAATGGTCCAGAAAAGATTTACCAGGATGTTGCCAGGACTAGAGGGTGTGAGCTATAAGGAGAGGTTGAGTAGGCTATGTCTCTATTCCATGGAGTGCAGCAGGAAAGGCGAATGAGAGAAAAAGACGGTACATAGGGCAAATCTATGGAAGAGATGCTGAAAGCAACAATAATCAAGGAAATTTGGCACTCACAATAGTCCACCGTTGGCTGTGGAATAGGCCAAGTTAGATGCGACTTGACATGACGCATATTTGGGTCATTTTGTTTCCATTTTAGATTTCAAAAATCTGAATGCTTTCTTTATTTCCTCAAAATTGTGTCTTGGGAAATATTAACTACCACACATGGTCGCATGATCTCCTGCTCTCTTGTCACCGTAATATATTGATGGGAGTATATTCACAATTCATTAAAAACAAGTTGAACAATGCATAGATTAATAAATATCAACTATCCCTGCAGATCAGCTTCAACATCTGAATGACAAAGTAAGCGGTCTGCGTCGAATAGTTTACTATAAAACTTTATTGCTGATGCATTTTTGGACAATAACGGGCAACATGCTGGTTTTATTCTCACTGTGGCATACACGGATTGCTCACGAGATCCCGTTCATCGGCCATCTTTTATAAACAAGGAAACAAATAACTCTTAATCGGCATGCGTATTAATTACAAATTAAAGTCATAGAAATATATCAAATGACCAAATAACCAAAACCAATAAAATGGAAATTACTCGAGACTGATCAAGCTACGAGAATGTAATATTTTATCCCAAGCTGATGAAATTATTTATCTATGTTCACATATTAGGAAATATGTCCTCAATAGATGTTATTCTTATATATCCGTTACACGTATGTGAATAGATACTTAAGTAGTTCAATACAAGGATTTTTATCATGCGATAGTACTTATTAGAAGCTGATCCCTTAAAAGTGTACATGCACAACGACCATTCCGTATTTTGTGGGGGTTTTTCCTGCAATGTTCCACACATTTATTGCTTCAACGTAAAAGTGCTCCTTCTCATTGATGCTGAACCATCAAACACACGTTCCGATTACCCCCCCAAAAATATAAAGTTTCAAAGTTGTAAAGACAATAGTAAGAAAATTAAAAACTAAATTAGAATTTCTTCCAGTGTAATTTCCGCGGCTGATCTGAACGTAATAGACATTAGCATACGTTTTATCCATGGGACTTTCAGTTATCGGATTTGAATCAACATTCGTACAATGTCCATACAACACGTCATTACTTAACAGTTGCAAACGCGAATTTCTGCAGACTACTTAGTTGAATATATTGATCAGAACACTAGCCAGTGTAATGTTTCTCCTGTCGTTGGGAACATTCTCCTGGGTAAAGCGTTGTTCAATTTTCCACCTGCCTTCATTTGTAAACAAAGTTCTGGCTAGCTTTCAACTTGGTAGAGCTAAATGCAATTCGTCCTCGAGACTGTATGTTTTAACCTACCATCTAAACGCCGGTTTTTTATTTAACAGCATTGCTTTTTCTTGACAGTGTTTTGCAAGAGTTGTTGAACAGATTTCGTTCAACGTAATGCAACTGCCCGAAGAAGTGGATTTATCCAAAGGGGGTGAACAATACCTACTGCATATTCCCCAACGGATCAAATGATTCTTGCAACCCTCGGTTACAAGATATAAATCATCCTTCATATAATGTAAACCACGCCCTGATAGGACGTAATAAGAAGAATACCCTTTTAATTATAATTTTCACCACTCTGCTATCTGCGGCCGATTTGATTCTAGAAGACATTAGCGAATCCAAGGGATCAAATGATACTTGCAACCCCTATTACAGGATGTGAATCATACTTCATAGAATGTAAACCACGCCCTCACTTAACAGTTGCCAAAGCAGCTTTCTGTGGACAAATTAGTTGTAGCTGTTGGCCGGAATGGAAATCGGAATAATATTTAACTTGTTGATCGTCGGTAGGAATATTTACATAGGTACAGCTTTGTTCATTATTCCATGTGCTTATTTATAAACTAATTGTAAGGTCTATCGTCCGTATGCCGCCGTCAGCTGAATTACCTTTCCTTGACTGTGTTTCCTAACAGGCGGGGAACAGATTTCGTACAACGTACAGCAAATGCCTAAAGAAGTGATTTTACACAAAGGAGGGAACACCAAATTCTACTGCATATTCCCCATTTCTCAAGACCAATCTCGGGTAAGAGTCAAATGGTGGAAACAGGGCGAGAGTGAATACCAACTTACAAGTACCGACGGCAGGAAACGTTTTGGCGTGAGTGATCGAGCAAGCGGGTACTTTGAGTTAAAGAATGCAACGATCCAAGATTCTGGAGTGTATCTGTGTTCGGTGACGCGTAAAGGAATGGTTCCAAGAAATTCAACCGGATCACGTCTAATAGTATATGGTAAGCGAAAAATAATTGGAGAAGGAGGTATTTATTATGGAATATAATAGGTGGGAATACCGATTCACCATGTCCTTTAATACGTTGTGTGTATATTATGATGAACATAAGGGTGGAATGGAATGGTAACCGAAAATAATTGAGGGGTGAAACATAATGTAATATATATCAAATAGAACATGCGGTAAAACCCATTCACTGTGAAGATATATTTTTATACTTTTGTCGATATTATGTTTAATAAATATGTATTATTATTGTATCAAATCTCTGCGTGTAACAGAAAGGTTGAAGCTCCACGCTGCGTTTCTCAATTCACACAATGTTTGACCATCTTCGCTCTTCTCGTCAACACTGGTTACGTGTCTACAATACTCCAACGCTGTCTGACCATTGCCTTATGAAGCATTACATCCCTGCTTTTTTTTTTAATATTCCAATCCTCTCTCAATAAATGCTAACGTTTTTAGTTACCGTATGTTGGATTTTAAAGAGGTAGGTAAACATCTGTTATTGTATTGGGAGATTATGATAAAGCAATGTCAGTAGACAGTAGACAATAGGTGCAGGAGTAGGCCATTCGGCCCTTCGATCTAGCACCGCCATTCGCTGTGATCATGGCTGATCATACACAACCTGCCATCTCCCCATATCCCTTGACTCCGCTATCTTTAATAGCTGCATCTAACTGTCGCTTGAAAGCATCCAGAAAATCGGCCTCCACTGTCTTCTGAGGCAGAGAATTCCACAGATTCACAACTCTGGGTGAAAAAGATTTTCCTCATCTCCGTTCTAAATGGCCTACGCCTTATTCTTAAAATGTGGCCCCTGGTACTGGACTCCCCCAACATCGGGACAGGTTTCCTCCCTCTAACATGTCCAATCCCTTAATAGTCTTCTATGTTTCAATAAGATCCACTCACATCCTTCTAAATTTAAGTGTATACAAGCCCAGCCACTCCATTCTTTCAACATATGACTGTCCCGCCAGCCCGGGAATTAACCTTCGTCACAAAATTAGTGTCGAAATATTACCAGAGTAAAACACAAATCCTACCACCTATTCACATTACAATAGCAGAAGACAAGGAAATATATGTCTCAAGAACATTCACTTGGAAACGTTTCTTATCATAAACACGGTCTGAACACATTGCTACTTGGAGTCTCAGAGTTGCACAGCACAGGAACAGCCTTCCGGTCCTCCAAGTCCATCCGAGCTATTTCTCCATCTACTCCAATTCAATTTACCAGCGTTAGGTCCTTATCGACTACGAGTTGCCTATTATAATGTCTGTGAATCCCCAGGGCCTGATGGTTGGCATCCCAGGGTACTTACGGAAGTGGCTCTAGAAATCGTGGACACATTGGTGATAATTTTACAATGTTCTATAGACTCAGGATCAGTTCCTGTGGATTGGAGGTTAGCAAATGTTATCCCACTTTTCAAGATAGGCGGGAGAGAGAAAACGGGGAATTATAGACCAGTTAGCCTGACATCGGTGGTGGGGAAGATGCTGGAGTCAAATATAAAAGATGAGGTAGCCGGACATATCGATAACAGGATCAGTCCGAGTGAGCATGGATTTACAAGAGGAAATCATGCTTAACTAATCTTCTGGAATTTTTTGAAGATATAAGTAGGAAAATGGACAAGGGAGAGCCAGTGGATGTAGTGTACCTGGACTTTCAGAAAGCATTTGATAAGATCTCACATTGGAGATTAGTGGGCAAAATTAGGGCACATGGTATTGGGGGTAGAGTGCTGATATGGATAGAGAAGTGGATGGCAGACAGGAAACTTAGAGTAGGGATTAACGGGTCCCTTTCAGAATGGCAGGCAGTGACTAGTGGGGTACCGCAAGGCTTGGTGCTGGTACCACAGCCATTTACAATATACATCAATGACTTGGATGAAGGGATTAAAAGTAACATTAGCAAATTTGCAGATGACACAAAGCTGGGTGGCAGTGTGAACTATGAGGAGGATGCTATGAGAATGCAATGTGACTTGGACAGGTTGTGGGAGTGGGCAGATGCATGGCAGATTAAGTTTTAATCCGCGGATAAATGTGAGGTTGAGGTTATCCCCCCCCCCCCCCCCCCCCCCCCCCCCCCCCCCCCCCCCCCCCCCCCCCCCCCCCCCCCCCCCCCCCCCAGGTCAACCATGATGGGACAATCACAACATTCGTCCAATGTTGAATCCAGAACTGCTGCGAATACTCTAAATGTTGATTTACGCGTTTGGTAAAGTTCTTACATAAGATACTACCATTTATATTGTATATTCTCGCCTATGAAGGTACGCCTGAAAGAGTTGATATAGTTCGCAGGATGTAATGTGTTGGTAAAACAACATATTTTCCTCACCATTTTCTGTGCCCCTGCTCTGCTTCTTCTGCAAAACCGACTTGCTTTCTCACTTGATCATTAAAGTCAAGTCAAGTCAAGTTTCTTTGTCACATACACATACGAGATGTGCAGTGAAATGAAAGTGGCAATGCTCGTGGACTTTTATGCAAAAGACAACAACCAAACAAACTATAAACACAATCATAACACATATTCTTTTACATAATAAATAATGGAAAGAAAAACGTTCTGTAGAGTTAGTCCCTGGTGAGATAGGCGTTTACAGACCGAATGGCCTCTGGGAAGAAACTCCTTCTCAACCTCTCTGTTCTCACCGCATGGCAACGGAGGCGTTTGCCTGACCATAGCAGCTGGAACAGTCCGTTGCAGGGGTGGAAGGGGTCTCTCATGATATTGTTGGCTCTGGAGTTGCACCTCCTGATGTACAGTTCCTGCAGGGGGGCAAGTGAAGTTCCCATAGTGCGTTCGGCTGAACGCACTACTCTCTGCAGAGCCTTCTTGTCCTTGGCAGAGCAATTCCCAAACCAGATGGTAATGTTCCCGGACAAGATGCTTTCCACCGCCGCTGCGTAGAAGCACTGGAGGATCCTCGGAGACACTCTGAATTTCCTCAATTGCCTGAGGTGGTAAAGGCGCTGCCTTGCCTTACACACGAGTGCTGATGCGTGTGATGCCCATGTCATATATTCTCGGAGATGTGGACTCCCAGATATTTAAAACAGTTCACCCTATCCACAGGATCCCCATTTATCCTCAATGGAGTGTACGTCCTCGGATGATGTGCCCTCCTAAAGTCCATGATCAGCTCTTTCGTTTTTTTGATGTTCAAGAGGAGGCTGTTATCCTGGCACCAGAGTGCTAGACCAGCCACCTCCTCCCGGTAGGCCTTCTCGTCGTTGTCTGAGATCAGGCCCACCACCACAGTGTCATCAGCAAACTTAATTATTGAGTTGGAGCTGAACCTAGCCACACAGTCATGTGTGTACAGGGAGTACAATAGGGGGCTGAGGACGCAACCCTGGGGTGATCCTGTGCTCAGGGTGAGGGACTTCGATGTATTCCCTCCCATCTTGACTACCTGGGGCCTGGCGGTGAGAAAGTCCAGGCCCCAGGCACACAGGGAGGTGTTGAGCCCCAATTCCATTAGCTTCCCAGCCAGTCTGGTGGGGACTATCGTGTTGAAGGCTGAACTGTAGTCTATGAACAGCATCCTCACGTAGCCCCCCTTCTGGCTAGATGGGAGAGAGCGGTGTGCAAGACCTGGGAGACCGCATCGTCAGTGGACCTGTTCGGACGGTATGCGAACTGTAACGGGTCCATGTTCCGAGGGAGGAAGGCGCAGATGTGTTTCTTCACCAGCCTCTCAAAGCATTTCATGACTACCGAGGTAAGGGCCACCGGACGGTAGTCATTCAGACAGGCTGGGGAGGCATTTTTTGGTACCGGTACAATGTTGGATTTTTTGAAGCAGGCAGGGACCACGGACTTGTCCAGGGAGAGGTTGGATAATGTAGTGAGCACTGGAGCTAGCTGCGTAGCACAGGACTTGAGTACTCGCCCCCAGAATACTCGTCGTTATCTTTGAGTAAAAAACTCAGAGAATCCCATCGTGGTAACATATGTCGAGTTGTATTTGATTTATTATTCAAACTCTTAGAAGATAAACCTACATTATCGCTGAATCGGCAAGACTCGTGAAACACCGACCTGAAAGAGCCATTTGGACCAGGCATGAGCACGTAGTCTAAGTAATATCAAATACATTTTCCAATGCGTCATTATTACAACGCACTCGAGGTTAATAATAGCAACCCTTCAACTGCGTAATGTGATTTAATTTTGTTCATGTTCTGTTCCGCAGCAGTTCCAACTCCACTGAAATTTTTCACCAAGACTCGTGAAAAGAATCCAGCCGCGAGTTGTATTCATGTGTGTGAAACAGCCGCATTCTATCCCGAGAATTTCACGCTTAATTGGTATAAAAATGGGAACGAAACAACATCGGAAATAAAGATCGAAACAAAGAAGAACGACGAAGGATTGTATATGGTTTCCAGCTCTTTGATCGCGAGGCCGCCATTTCAGAGCGATAACAAATATACCTGTTTAATAACTCATGTCTCCCTCAATACTTCAGCCCAGGCTGTCATCGCTGGTTGCGAATGTAACCAAGGTACAATGCCACCAAATCCATCCCCTGTTCAGTTCGTAAAAATAAACGACTATTTCTATTTGTTCCAGGCCGCGAGGAAAATTCACCTTAGTTCAATTGAAAGTTGCAGTTCTTTTTCATTTAAAATAAAACGACCGGATGCAACAAACCTGTTATCAATTCGTTGTACATTCGTTTAAAATGAAAATGTCTTATTTGCCCTCCAAAATAGAAAAACAAATTTAAACATGTTGCCTCTCTACTGGGTAGTGTTGATGTTTCTTTCATGTTGCTTTCAAAAATGTTTCCCAATTTTGCGCACCGTTGATTCCACACTTGGCGGCACAACTGATTTCAGGCGCTTAGGTTTTCACTCACGCTTCCTCGGTTTTTATCCTGATGCCGAATCCTTTGCTTCGCCGTGATCACCTTCGCTAAAATCCAACCTCCCCTGCTCCCGAAATTCCTCGGTGCGGCATCCACTCCCACTGCCACCGTGACAAATTCAAGTACGGAATTCTAAAAGAAGAGAGGCTTCAATTGAGGCGTCAATACCGTCGCCAACGGACACGGTATCATTTAGTAAATTGACAGAATAGGGGGAATGTCTTCAATTAGGAGGATTCAGGGAGAGAAGGGGGCTAGGAAGGGGAGAGGGGTTATGGAGGGAGGGAGTGGCTGTGGGTAGGGGAAAGGAGTGGGAGGGAGAGGTGATGGAGGGAGTGGGGAGGGGAGGAGGAGGGGAAAGAAGAGGAAGGATGTAGAGGAGGAGGAGGAGGGAATGCTGGGGCAAGAGGGGGAATAGAGGAGGATAGGGCGGGGTAGGATGAGGGATGGCGAGGCGCAGTTGGGGGAGGGTTGCCATGAATCGAGTCATAACGGGGATCCCTGGCGTCACAACGGGAACCCCTCAGCCACTCCTGCGCAGTTGGGGGATATGGGTCAGTGGCGGGATTTTGCCTTGGGGAACGGGCCTGGTGTAGTCTCCTATAATCGTTGCCCCTGTCAACTTAATACTATGCCCCTATTCTTTGATATTGCTATCCTTGCAAAAAGATTCTGACTGGCTACACTATCTATGTCTCTCATAATTGTGTATACTTCTATCAGGTCTCCCTTCAATCTTCCACATGTTTGTTCAATCCCCCCTTGCAGCAAATGCCCCTTAATTCAGGCAACCTTTTGTAAACTTCTTCACATCCTTCCTGTAATGAGGCGGCAATAACTGCACGTATTATTACAAATGCTTTCTAGCTAAAGCGCCAGGGAGCCGTATCATGACTCCCTGACGGTTCAATGCCGCGGCCAATGAAGGCAAACACGCCACACGCCTTCTTTACCACTCTTTCTACTGGTGTTGTCACTTTCAGGAAGCTATTGATCACGACCTCAACATTCCTCTGCGGATCAATATTGTAAAGGGCCATTAACCGTATACTTTCCCTTTACATTTAACCATGAAATATATGGATTTACAAGTGCATCTGGTGATTGTTAATTTAGATATCGAATTTAGCTATCAATATTATAAGCAATGGTGGGAACATTAAATTCACCAGTTTTCCAATTATGTAACACTCTCCCTTCCCCGTATTTCTTTCCTGTGCCCTTCCCCCATCCCGGCACGCACACATTTATTCCGCTATTCCGCCCTTCTCTATGAATCTCCCCGTTCACTCCGGCGAAGAATAATCTCCGCAGAATGCATTCCCAAGCAGACATCGTTTCTATACTCAGAAATAATTAGCACAAATTTCACCAATCACACACACACACACACACACACACACACACACACAGAGGAATTAATTTGCTCCTATTATTTCTGCAGGTAATGCTTACGCCTTCCACATTAGACCTGCTCTGGGCTTTCTGGTGCTCCTGATCCTGATTGGTGCCGTTATTGGAACGCACTGTCAGTTGCTGTTTGATAAAAGGTACGTTATATATGGAAAAAATATGTTTGTACAATATTTCATGGAATTAGGAAAGATATTTGCGAAAGTTTGTGTATGGCGCAGAGGATCATAAATATAATTATAATTTAAATCTGAAGGACTTGGACTGTGATGTAAATTCTTTGAAATGCCAATATATTCTTGGCAACTTAGCATGAAGAATTATACACAGCGTTGACAGTAAGAGGAACTGGTTGCAAGTACATTAACTATAAGCATCGGTGAATGCTCAAGTTGTTTATTCTGGTTAAAGCCAATGAGCTGGCAAGGAATCCAAGAGCCGGTACGATCACGCTCCCTCTCGTGCAACTTTTGTCTTCAATCATTCTTCGCCGGTAATATTCAATATTGAAGAGTGTTGAAGCGCAGATATTTTATCAAATGCAAAGAGTAAAGTTTCATGTTTCTCTAAAGTCTGCATCCAGACTGATGAAACAGGCAAGTCATTCCAAGATGCATATTTTCCAGGAGAAGATGCGAATATCCGCGGTCTTTTCACTTTCAATTTGAAATTATTTCCCGAAGAATAGGCGAAAATAGTGCAAAATTACATGCAAAATCCTTATCAATTGTTTCTATGTTCCTCAATTGCATTTACACCTAAAATGCAGAGATAAAAAAACGGCATAAATAAAATAAAACTTGAAAGAAATTCAGGTTCAGCCAGACCCCGATCCCCCCCCCCCCCCCCCCCCTCTTGCTCCCTCTCAATCCGGGTTTTCAACCAGCAATGAAAAATGATAACTTCAGTCTCTACAAATTTTACTTCATGCGATGAGTCCACTCACTCTTTTTTAAACTTAAAATACTTATGGTTTTCAATCCCTTTGGAGTAAATGGGATAAAAGTAAACTTTTGTCTTTACTGAAATTGTACCCATTTATAAATGTGATGTTATTTATAACTGTTGAATATATTTAATCCGCCTGAGAAAGTATCCTTAAACTATCTTCTATAGAACAAATGTTTGCATAATTAAATTGTGCCGATAGTTAGCAAGGTTTTCTCCACCCTCTCTTGTTTGTGCAGGGTCCATGTAAGAAAAAGCCATCAAATAGAGAGTGTTGGAAACCTCAAGCAGGATCAACCAAGCGCCACCCAATGAACCTGGCCACCATTGAAGCCCCAGCCTTCCAGCGAATACTGTATGGTTACCCAAGATTATTGTAATTGTAAGATGTGCCTACACAGTAGCCTACAAAACTTAAACATTCATAATTTGCATTTCATCCGACAGACGAATTAGATATAGGCACTGAAATTCTGGAAAAATAATATGTTCAGTACCGGTCGACGTACTCACGTCTACATTATTGATTGTGAGTTACTTGTGGGATTAATGATTAAATATTGATGCCTTGCTATGAAAATTAATGCATATTTTGTAATATGTGTTGTGTTAAACTGATAAAGTAACTTTCCAAATACTTTGAATTACATTATTATTATCCGTTACATAACTAAAATAGACGTTTTATGGTTACGTCTGATCGCATGGTCATTTTCAATGTATTTGTTATTTCCGAAAGAAAAACTATGAGGCGAGGGATTTAGGCCCTATATTGTTCTGTCTCATTTCATTCTGACCTAAATACAGACAGTTTTCAGCATACCAAAGACTATAGACACTTAATTTTTCACAACAACCATCACAACATTTTGTCGAGAGTTTGATCAATTTCTTTTGAAATCTATTCTGGCAGAATATTTTTTTTAACGCATTTATACTACGACCATTGTTGTCCACAGTGTTCTGCTGTCAAGGTAGGATCATTAGTTTTCAAGCACTTTCAGGAACCTAATCATTGTAGGAAAATAGCGAAAATATAGTTAATTAACGAGAAAACCGCTGCCGCACAATAATTTGAATCCGTGTCATGAAATTCCCGGATATCCCATTTCCGCCCAACCAGAATGCAACGATCAAATTAATACATTTACCTGGAATAAAAACACCCTTGCCAGTATGAAAAACAAACCTGCCGGTACTTCTAAAAGGCTTTTCCATGAAATTCGCTAGAATGTCTTGCTCCAGTATTCATTGGACTCCAGCTCCACCATTTTCAACACAGTAAAAGTAGACAATAGACAATAGGTGCAGGAGTAGGCCATTCGGCCCTTCGAGCCAGCACCGCCATTCAATGTGATCATGGCTAATCATCCCCAATCAGTACCCCGTTCCTGCCTTCTTCCCATATCCCCTGACTCCGCTATTCTTAAGAGCCCTATCTAGCTCTCTCTTGAAAGCATCCAGAGAACCTGCCTCCACCGCCCTCTGAGGCAGAGAATTCCACAGGCTCACCACTCTCTGGGAGAAAAAGTGTTTCCTCGTCTCCATTCTAAATGGCTTACTCCTTATTCTTAAACTGTGGCCCCTGGTTCTGGACTCCTCCAACATCGGGAACATGTTTCCTGACAGTAGATCATTTGGTTGGGTTCACTGCTCTGGCAACCAGCATAATCCCGAATAATCAGTGCCACTTTCCTACATTATTCTTATTTAATTCAGATACATTAATGCATAATGTGTTGTTCCTGTCTGGAATACACGTGGACACGTGTACACTAAGATTTCGAAGTCCAATGATTTCACCACTTTCCAAATGTGCTGCTATCCCATCTTTAATAACTGACTCTAGCAGTTTCCCCACTACCGATGTTAGACTAACTGGTCTGTAATTCCCCATTTTCTCTCTCTCTCCCTTCTTAAAAAGTGGGGTTATGTTTGCTACCCGCCAATCTTCAGAAACTACTCCAGAATCTAAAGAGTTTTGAAAGATTATTACTAATGCATCCACTATTTCTGGAGCTACTTCCTTAAGTACTCTGGGATGCAGCCTATCTGGCCCTGGGGATTTATCGGCCTTTAATCCATTCAATTTACCCAACACCACTTCCCGGCTAACCTGGATTTCACTCAATTCCTCCAACTCCTTTGACCCGCGGTCCCCTGCTATTTCCGGCAAATTATTTATGGCTTCCTTAGTGAAGACGGAACCAAAGTAGTTATTCAATTGGTCCGCCATATCCTTGTTCCCCATGATCAACTCACCTGTTTCTGACTGCAAGGGACCTACACTTGTTTTAACTAATCTCTTTCTTTTCACATATCTATAAAAACTTTTGCAGTCAGTTTTTATGTTCCCTGCCAGTTTTCTTTCATAATCTATTTTTCCTTTCCTAATTAAGCCCTTTGTCCTCCTCTGGTGGTCTTTGAATTTCTCCCAGTCCTCCGGTATGCTGCTTTTTCTGGCTAATTTGTACGCATCATCCTTCGCTTTGATACTATCCCTGATTTCCCTTGTTATCCATGGATGTACTACCTTCCCTGATTTATTCTTTTGCCAAACTGGGATGAACAATTTTTGTAGTTCATCCATGCAGTCTTTAAATGTCTTCCATTGCATATCCACCGTCAACCCTTTTAGAATTAATTGCCAGTCAATCTTGGCCAATTCACGTCTCATACTCTCAAAGTTACCTTTCTTTAAGTTCAGAACCATTGTTTCTGAATTAACAATGTCACTCTCCATCCTAATGAAGAACTCAACCATATTATGGTCACTCTTGCCCAAGGGGGCACGTACAACAAGATTGCTAACTAACCCTTCCTCATTACTCAATACCCAGTCTAAAATAGCCTGCTCTCTCGTTGGTTCCTCTACATGTTGATTTAGATAACTATCCCGCATACATTCCAAGAAATCCTCTTCCTCAGCACCCCTGCCAATTTGATTCACCCAATCTATATGTAGATTGAAGTCACCCATTATAACCGTTTTGCCTTTGTCGCACGCATTTCTAATTTCCTGTTTGATACCATCTCCAACTTCACTACTACTGCTAGGTGGCCTGTACACAACACCCACCAGCGTTTTCTGCCCCTTAGTGTTTCGCAGCTCTACCCATACTGATTCCACATCCTCCAAACTAATGTCCTTCCTTTCCATTGCATTAATCCCCTCTCTAATCAGTAACGCTACCCCACCTCCTTTTCCTTTCTGTCTACCCCTCCTGAATATTGAATATCCCTGGATGTTCAGCTCCCAGCCTTGGTCACCCTGAAGCCATGTCTCCCTGATCCCAACTATATCATAGTCATTAATAGCTATCTGCACATTCAACTCATCCACCTTATTACGAAACATTCAACTCATCCACCTTATTACGAAGGACAAAGTCAGCATGGATTTACGAAAGGTAAATCATGTCTGATGAATCTTATAGAATTTGTCGAGGATGTAACTAGTAGCGTGGATAGGGGAGAACCAGTGGATGTGGTGTATCTGGACTTCCAGAAGGCTTTCGACAAGGTCCCACATAAGAGATTAGTATACAAACTTAAAGCACAAGGCATTGGGGGTTCAGTATTGATGTGGATAGAGAACTGGCTGGCAAACAGGAAGCAAAGAGTAGGAGTAAACGGGTCCTTTTCACAATGGCAGGCAGTGACTAGTGGGGTACCCCAAGGCTCAGTACTGGGACCCCAGCTATTTACGATATATATTAATGATCTGGATGAGGGAATTGAAGGCAATATCTCCAAGTTTGCAGATGACACTAAGCTGGGGGGGCAGTGTTAGCTGTGAGGAGGATGCTAGGAGACTGCAGGGTGACTTGGATAGGCTGGGTGAGTGGGCAAATGTTTGGCAGATGCAGTATAATGTGGATAAATGTGAGGTTATCCATTTTGGTGGCAAAAACGGGAAAGCAGACTATTATCTAAATGGTGGCCGATTGGGAAAGGGGGAGATGCAGCGAGACCTGGGTGTCATGGTACACCAGTCATTGAAGGTAGGCATGCAGGTGCAGCAGGCAGTAAAGAAAGCGAATGGTATGTTAGCTTTCATTGCAAAAGGATTTGAGTATAGGAGCAGAGAGGTTCTACTGCAGTTGTACAGGGTCTTGGTGAGACCACACCTGGAGTATTGCGTACAGTTTTGGTCTCCAAATCTGAGGAAGGACATTATTGCCATAGAGGGAGTGCAGAGACGGTTCACCAGACTGATTCCTGGGATGTCAGGACTGTCTTATGAAGAAAGACTGGATAGACTTGGTTTATACTCTCTGGAATTTAGAAGATTGAGAGGGGATCTTATAGAAACTTATAAAATTCTTAAGGGGTTGGACAGGCTAGATGCAGGAAGATTGTTCCCGATGTTAGGAAGTCCAGGACAAGGGGTCACAGCTTAAGGATAAAGGGGAAATCCTTTAAAACCGAGATGAGAAGAACTTTTTTCACACAGAGAGTGGTGAATCTCTGGAACTCTCTGCCACAGAGGGTAGTTGAGGCCAGTTCATTGGCTATATTTAAGAGGGAGTTAGATGTGGCCCTTGTGGCTAAGGGGATCAGGGGGTATGGAGAGAAGGCAGGTACGGGATACTGAGTTGGATGATCAGCCATGATCATATTGAATGGCGGCTTCAACCGGCAATGTTATAAATCACGGACAAAGCCAGAACTCTTGGTGTAGTCATGGACTCAGACCTGAATTTCAACAGCCACGTTAAGACAATTACAAAGTCAGCCTACTATAACCTTAAGAATATATCAAGGGTTAAAGGACCAATGGTTCAGCAGGATTTGGAAAATCTTGTCCATGCATCTATCTTCAGTAGACTTGACTACCGTAATGCTGTCTTCACAGGTCTCCCCAGAAAATCGATTAGACAGCTGCAGCTGATTCAGAACACTGCTCTCTAAGACCAAGAAAGTGGATCACATCACTCCAGTTTTGAGGTCTTTACTGTCAAAGAATTGATTTCAAAATATTACTGTTGCTTTATAAATCATTGAATGTTCTGGGCCAAAATGCATTGCTGATCTTCTGCTGCATTATGAACCATCCAGACCTCTGAGATCATCAGGGACAGGCTGCTTTCTGTCCCCAGAGTCAGAACTATACTTGGAGAAGCAGCGTTTAGTTTTTATGCACCACATATATGGAACAAACTTCCAGAAAAATGCAGGTCAGCACCATCTCTCAATTCTTTGAAATCGGGGCTGAAGTCTTTTCTGTTTGACATTGCCTTTGATTAAATAAAATAATTATTCATTTCTTACACTGTGCTGTAACTTTTATTCTTGTATTTTATACTTGTCTTATTTTATTTTAGCTTGTTTTTATTTTCGATTCTTTTTAATGAAAGTTTTTTTAATTACTTTGATTGCTCTTTAATGCTTTGTGTAAAGCACTTTGAATTGCCTTGTTGCTGAAATTTGCTATATAAATAAACTTGTTTGCTTGCTCTGAACACTACATGGAAGTTAAAATAAACAGTGTCCAATATTAGCTAAATACACCCTGTACACCCTGAATAATACTCTCAATGGCAAAATGATTTTCTTTCACAAATTCACATTCAGATGCTGACCATGTGGAGAATGCATGTTCTCCCTACGAATATATGTCTACTTCCCATCGAGCCTAAGGACGACCTGACTGGAAGGTAAATTGTTTCCTGTAAAATTGCACTGTGGGACATCACGGGAGAATCGCAATGGAGTTAATCACCACAGGAAGGAAAAGTGGTACAAAAATAAAGGAAATAATTGGATTTATGTGAACAGGCCTAGAATCGAAGATTTTCCTTCTGTTTCGTAGGATCATAGAAACATAGAAATATAGAAACATAGAAAGTAGGTGCAGGAGGAGGCCATTTGGCACTTCAAGTTTTAAATTCATCCAGTGAATTGACCTCTAGTGCCTTCTGTGGCACAGAATTCCACAAATACACAACTCTGGGTGAAAATGTTTTTCTCATCTCAGTTTTAAATGGCCTCTCCTTTATTCTTAGACTGTGGCCCCTGGTTCTGGACTCCCTCAACATTGGGAACATATTTCCTGCATCAAGCTTGTCCAGTCCTGTTATAATTGTATACGTTCCTATAAGGTCCTCTCTCATCCTTCTAAAGTCCAGCGAATACAAGCCCAGTCTTCCCAATCTTTCAACAAATGAATCCCGCCATCCCAGGGATTAACCTTGTGAACCTACCTCAATAGCAAGGATGTCATTCCTCAAATTAGGAGAACAAACTGGCACACAATACTCCAGATGTGGTCTCACCAGTGCCCTGTACAACTGCAGAATGACCTCTTTACTCGAATAAATCCTTTACCACCTCACTCAAAAGTCACCCTGCAACCTCCTAGCATCCTTTTCGCAGTTCACATTGCCGCCCAGCTTTGTGTCATCTGCAAATTTGCTAGTGTAACTTTTAATCCCATCATCTAAATCATGAATATGTATTGTAAATAGTTGCGGCACTCCACTCGCCACTACCTGTTAATGTGACAGGGACCTGTTTATTCCTGCTCTTTGTTTCCTGTCTGCCAACCAATTCTCTATCCATGTCAATATCCTACCCCCAATACCATGAGCTCTAATTTTGCCCACTCATCTCCTGTGTGGGATCTTAGTGAAGCCAGAACTAAAGTGCCTGTTCAACTCTTCTGTTATGGGGAACAAATTATTATTTGTTCCCCATAATAATTTCACCTGTTTCAGCCTTTAAGGGACCCACATTTGTCTTTACTAATCTATTTATCTAAACATACCTAATTAAGCTTTTACTATCCTTCTTTATATTCTTGGCCAGTTTACCCTCGTACTTCATCTTTTACCCCGTCTTGCCCTTTTTGTTACCTTCAGTTGGCCTTTGAACGTGTTCCATTTCTCTGGCTTCCTGCTACTCTTTGCTATGTTATACACCTTTTCCTTTAGTTTTATTCCATCCCTAACTTCCTTTGTCAGCTACGATTGCATCTTACTCCCCTTAGAATCTTTCTTCCTCTTTGGAATGAAATGATCCTGCATCTTCTGGATTATGCCCAGAAATTCCTATCATTCCCGTCATTCCTGCTAGGACCCTTTCCCAGTCGACCTTGAACAGCTCCTCTCTCATGCCTTCATAGTCCCAATTGTTTAACTGCAACACTGGCACTTCTAATTTAACCTTCTCCCTCTCAAATTGCAGATTAAACCGTATCATATTATGATCACTGCCTCCTAGCGGTTCCTTTACCTTAAAGTCCTTTATTAAATCTGGTTCATTGAACAACACTAAATCCAGAATTGCCTTCTCTCTGGTAGGCTCCAGTACAAGCTGCTCTAAGAATCCATTTTGGAGGCACTCTACAAACTCCCTTTCTTGGGATCCAGAACCAACCTGATTTTCCCAGTCCGCCTGCATATTGAAATCTCCCATAACCACAGTGGCCAATTTTAACTCCTGCTGCAACTTGCACGTATCTATCTCCAGGCTACTGTTTGGGGGTCAGTAGATAACTCCTATCCACAGCAAATCGACATCATCAGTCCCTATGTCACCCCTCGCAGGGGACTAAATCTCATCCCTCACCAAGAGAGCTACCCCACCTTCCCCTCCCATCTGCCTGTCCTTTCTATAGGACGTATAACCCTGAATATTCAGAATATTCCGTGAAATAATCCTGATTAGGCGTTGAAACTACTGTATTACAATCCATCAGTATTATATTCCAGCTTTTCCCAAATGCAACTGCCTTGCAAATACTCGTTTTCACACTCTTATTCTGTTTTAAAATAGTGGGATAACAGTTTCTACAATTTTTTTGAATTGTTTGAGATCACTAGGACGTTTGCGCGTCTGACAAAAGCATCCATGATTTCGTTCCCACATGTGACATTAATAGACGGAATAAGAAATTTGTGAGGTAACATCTATGGTAGACAAGTTGCTGGAGAGGATTCTGAGATATAATATCGACATATTTCAATAAAGGGGGGTTGAGTAGACATAACCAGCATGGTCAGGTACATGTGAGATTGTGTCCCACAAATTTGATTGAGTTTCCTGAAGAAATAACCAAGTACATGGGCGGCAAGGTGGTTCAGCGATAGAGCTACTGCCTTCCAGCGCCAGAGACCTGGGTTCGATCCTGACCGCGGGTGCTTCACGCAGTTTGTACGTTCTCACATTGACCTGCGTGTATTTTCTCCAAGATCTTCGGTTTCCTCTCACACAACAAATACGTAGAGGTTTGAAAGTTAATTGGCTTGGAATAAATGTAAAAAGTGTCACCAGTACGTGCAGGATAGTGTTAATACATAGATACATAGAAAATAGGTGCAGGAGTAGGCCATTCGGCCCTACGAGCCTGCACCGCCATTCAATATGATCATGGCTGATCATCCAACTCAGTATCCTGTTCCTGCCTTCTCTCCATACCCCCTGATCATTTTAGCCACAGGGGCCACATCTCCCTCTTAAATATAGCCAATGAACTTGCCTCAACTACCCTCTGTGGCAGAGAGTTTCAGAGATTCACCACTCTCTGTGTGAACAATGTTTTTCTCATCTCGGTCTTTAAGGATTTCCCCCTTATCCTTAAACTGTGACCCCTTGTCCTGGACGTCCCCAACATCGGGAACAATCTTCCTGCACCTAGCCTGTCCAACCCCTTAAGAATTTTGTAAGTTTCTATAAGATTCCCTCTCAATCTCCTAAATTCTAGCGAGTATAAACCGAGTCTATCCAGTCTTTCTTCATAAGACAGTCCTGACATCCCAGGAATCAGTCTGGTGAACCTTCTCTGCACTCCGTCTATGGCAATAATGTCCTTCCTCAGATTTGGAGACCAAAACTGTACGCAATACTCCAGGTGTGGTCTCCCCGAGACCCTGTACAACTGCAGTAGATCCTCCCTGCTCCTATACTCAAATCCTTTTGCTATGAAAGCTAACATACCATTCGCTTTCTTCACTGCCTGCTGCACCTGTATGCCTACTTTCAATGACTGGTGTACCATGACACCCAGGTCTCGTTGCATCTCCCCTTTTCCTAATCGGCTACCATTTAGATAATAGTCTGTTTTCCTGTTTTTGCCACCAAAGTGGATAACCTCACATTTATCCACATTATACTGCATCTGCCAAACATTTGCCCACTCACCCAGCCTATCCAAATCACCTTGCAGCCTCCCAGCATCCTCCTCACAGCTAACACTGCCCCCCAGCTTCGTGTCATCCGCAAACTTGGAGATGTTGCATTCAATTCCCTCGTCCAAATCATTAATGTATATCGTAAATAGCTGGGGTCCCAGAACTGAGCCTTGCGGTACCCCACTAGTCACTGCCTGGCATTGTGAAAAGGACCCGTTCACTCCTACTCTTTGCTTCCTGTTTGCCAACCAGTTCTCTATCCACATCAATACTGAACCCCCAATACCGTGTTCTTTAAGTTTGTATACTAATCTCTCATGTGGGACTTTGTCGAAAGCCTTCTGAATGTGCGGTCGTGCGGTCGTAGGTCGGCGCGGACTCGGTGGGCCAAAGAACGCTGTATCTCCAAACTAAGGACAAGGCTGCAGAAAGGCCTTTGATACTGTTTTGCATCATATCACTGGTGACGATCGGACTATCGTTGATTCGGACTTTGCTGGGACCTTGCACTAAACGTTGTTCCCGTAACATTTGTCTCTACACGAAATGGTCAGTTGTAGTCATGTATTGTCTTTCCGCTAACTGGATAACAAGCAACAAAAGCTTTTCATTGTACCTCGGTACACGTGTCAATAAACTAACGTGAAACTTATGGCTGACTATATTCCTTCACATCAACTTCAGAATAAAAAAAATAAAAAAGGGAGAATGCGGAGTCGAATATTTTATTGATAAACATTATTCCAGATGCGTGAAGTTAGTAAAAGTGATATTTTCTTTTAATTCTGGCTCCGTTTTGCGCAAACTCTTCACGACACAGAAATACATCGTTCAACCTTTATCAAGAGATAAATAAAAATCGTAGTTTAACATGTGTTTCAATTACAGATTAATGTGAAAGAAAATTGCCATATCATTCCCCTAATCCAATAAAACTGAAATTGCCAGGTAGTGGAACAACCAAAGAACACATATATATTTCACACCGAGCAGACGAAATGCTTGATCATCATTTTCATATTAGATAATATGTAATCAGCAGAACGAATGTTAGGCTTATGCACTTGATACTGTTAGGAATTCACTCTTACAGTTTTCAAAGTTATGCTTAAGTCATGAATACCGCGCATTAGAAACGGATCAGTTAATAGTTATACGAGCACAACCACCAATCCGTACTGTTTCCATAAACGATGTTTTGCATGCATAAACTATTTATTCTCGTTGTTCAATCCGCCGTTAGATGATTACGTTGGTCGGTCGTTAGAGGAGCGAAGCTGTTCTAACGGCTGGGAATGATGGTCTGAGCTGTGTGAACTTGAAGGATGCAATGAGTCTTTCGGCTATCCTTTCGCTGAACACCTCCGCTTAGTCCGCCTTAACCTACCCGATCTCCCAGTTGCTCAGCACTTTAACGGCCCCTCCCATTCCCAATCTGACCTTTCTGTCCTGGGCCTCCTCCATTGTCAGAGTGAGGCCCAGCGCAAATTTGAGGAACAGCACCTCATACTTCTATAACCTCAAATAGCCCTTTCTTTCCCCCTCTCTCCATCTCCTCCCCTTTCCAGTTCTCCCACCAGTCTTACTGTCTCCGACTACATTCTATCTCTGTCCCGCCCATTCCCCTGACATCGGTCTGAAGCAGGGTCTCGACCCGAAACGTCACCCATCCCTCCTCTCCAGAGATGCTGCCTGTCCCGTTGAGTTACTCCAGCATCTTGTGCCTATCTTCGAATTATCCCAGCATCTGCAGTTCTTTCCTACACGATGCAACGAGAATCCGGTTTGATCAACGCTCGGTCCCAGTGCCTCTACCCAACCGCCCACTGAATCACGACATGGAACACATGTGATCACGGACTGACACATAAGCAGATGCTGATCGATGGAGCACACGCTCGAGTCAACAACCAGCGTATCAGGCATTTATTTTATGCAGTCTGCGAAAAAAATCCTACTTACTATTGGCAAATTGATTTTGAATATCGATGATAGTCCAAACGGTGCAAAAAAAATGGTATTAATGAACTAATTGTGGACATAAATGGGGCATGTCTGCTTGAAATCTTGCCAATTTTCTATGTCATCATTTATATGTCTTATATGATCGAGAATTAAATTTAAGATCGAGAGTAGGAGTAAAAGCACTAAGAAGAATAAAATTTAAATTATAATTTCCACTACTTTGCTACGCGCGGCCGATTTGATTTTAGAAATCCAACCAGTCTAATGATAATTGCAACCTTCGGTTACAGGATATGAATCATCCTTCATCGGCTGTAAACCACGCCCTCACTTTACACTTGCCAACGCTGCTTTCTGCCGACAAACTAGTTGTAGCTGGTGGCCGGAATGGAAACCAGTATGATATTTCACTTACTGGCAGTCGTTGGGAATATTTGCATAGGCACGACTTTGTTCGTTGTTCCATCTGCTTTAGCTTATAAAATGATTTCCGACACGTTTACACCTTAATGCAGCTACATGTAAGGTCGTCCTTTTTATTCTACCGTCCGTTTGCCGTCATCAACATAATCACCTTTCCTTGACTGTGTTTCCTAACAGGTGGGGAACAGATTTCGTACAACGTACAGCAAATGCCCAAAGAAGTGATTTTACACAAAGGAGGGAACACCAAATTCTACTGCATATTCCCCATTTCTCAAGACCAATCTCGGGTAAGAGTCAAATGGTGGAAACAGGGCGAGAATGAATACCAACTTGCAAGTACCGACGGCAGGAAACGTTTTGGCGTGAGTGATCGAGCAAGCGGGTACTTTGAGTTGAAGAATGCAAAGATTCAAGATTCTGGAGTGTATCAGTGTTCGGTGATTCGTAAAGGAATGGCTCCAAGAAATTCAACCGGATCACGTCTAATAGTATATGGTAAGCGAAAAATAATTGTTTTTTATCATGGAATATAATGGTTTGCAAACCGAATCACTGTGAAGATGTCCTTTAATGCCTTTTTGTGTATGTTATGTTCAGTATATCTGATCTACCGCTCTATCTACATTCTGCGAACAAGAGGGTTGAACCTCCGCATGCCTATCCTCCTTTATGAAATTCCGTTCCACTTCACTCATCTCGCCAAAATTGGAAACGCGATGTCCGATTTTATAAAATCAAATTAATAGTTTTTTAAATTCCTTCAAAGTTCACCATGGATCTTTAACCTATGGAAATCCAATAAGTCCAAGAACATATTTCCTTGAATGTTCATTGAGTTGCAGTCGGTTGAATTGTACAGTTTTGCCCAAAGCAGGATGCAATCGCTCCAGTGTTGTCAGCATTAACTGAAAGTGAACCTCTGCTCATGTTCTACTTCTTTAGTTGGAGAATGTTACTCAGATCATATATTTTAAATGGCCTTGGCCAATTCACTCTGGCATCACCTAATTAATCTCCCTAAATTTTATAATTCTGACGTGAAGCGCAATGGAACGTAATATACAAAGTTCATAAATTCATGTTCATAAATCATAGGACCAGACTAAGACCATTCGACCCATCGAGGCTACTGGGCCATTCAATCATGGCTGAACAATATTTCCCTTTTAACCTAATTTTCCTGTCTTCGACTCATAACCTTTCACATAAAACTAAAAAACCCGTCAATCTCAGTTTAAAAATATAGAAGTCTTGGCCGCCACGGCCATCTGAGGTAATTAGTTCCATCGTTTCATCACCCTCTGACTAAATAAATTCCTCAGTGTCTCCTTTCCAAACGAATGTCCTTTTGTTATGAGACTGTGCCCACTGGTCTTATACTCTCCCAGTCCTGGAAACACCCTGTCCACATCCACTCTATCCGGGTCCTTACACCATTTGGTAAGTTTCAATAAGGTCCCCTCCATATACTTCTAAACTACAGATTGCATCGGCCCAGATCCGCCAATCGCTCAATATACGTTAACCCAATCGCCCCCTGGATAATTCTCGTAAATCTCATCTGAACTATTTTCAACGCTAGAAAATCCCTCCTCAGATATGGGGGCCCAAAATTGTTTACAATACGCCAACGCGGCCTGACCATTGCCTTATGAAGCCTCAGCATTACATCCCTGTTTTTTTTTTAACATTCCAGTCCTCTCTCAATAAATGCTAACGTTTTTAGTTACCGTATGTTGGATTTTAAAGAGGTAGGTAAACATCTTTTATTGTATTGGGAAATTATGATAAAGCAATGTCAGTAGACAGTAGACAATAGGTGCAGGAGTAGGCCATTCGGCCCTTCGAGCTAGCACCGCCATTCGCTGTGATCATGGCTGATCATACACAACCTGCCATCTCCCCATATCCCTTGACTCCGCTATCTTTAATAGCTGCATCTAACTCGCTTGAAAGCATCCAGAAAATCCGCCTCTACTGTCTTCTGAGGCAGAGAATTCCACAGATTCACAACTCTGGGTGAAAAAGGTTTTCCTCATCTCCGTTCTAAATGGCCTACGCCTTATTCTTAAAATGTGGCCCCTGGTACTGGACTCCCCCAACATCTGGCCAGGTGTCCTCCCTCTAACATGTCCAATCCCTTAATAGTCTTCTATGTTTCAATAAGATCCACTCCCATCCTTCTAAATTTCAGTGTATACAAGCCCAGCCACTCCATTCTTTCAACGTATGACTGTCCCGCCAGCCCGGGAATTAACCTTCGTCACAAAAATAGTGTCGAAATATTACCAGAGTAAAACACAAATCCTACCACCTATTCACATTACAATAGCAGAAGACAAGGAAATATATGTCTCAAGAACATTCACTTGGAAACGTTTCTTATCATAAACACGGTCTGAACACATTGCTACTTGGAGTCTCAGAGTTGCACAGCACAGGAACAGCCTTCCGGTCCTCCAAGTCCATCCGACCTATTTCTCCATCTACTCAAATTCAATTTACCAGCGTTAGGTCCTTATCTACTACGAGTTGCCTATTATAATGTCTGTGAATCCCCAGGGCCTGATGGTCGGCATCCCAGGGTACTTACGGAAGTGGCTCTAGATATCGTGGACACATTGGTGATAATTTTACAATGTTCTATAGACTCAGGATCAGTTCCTGTGGATTGGAGGTTAGCAAATGTTATCCCACTTTTCAAGATAGGCGGGAGAGAGAAAACGGGGAATTATAGGCCAGTTAGCCTGACATCGGTGGTGGGGAAGATGCTGGAGTCAATTATAAAAGATGAGATAGCCGCACATTTGGATAGCAGCAACAGGATCAGTCCGAGTGAGCACGGATTTACAAGGGGAAATCATGCTTGACTAATCTTCTGGAATTTTTTGAAGATGTAAGTAGGAAAATGGACAAGGGAGAGCCAGTGGACGTAGTGTACCTGGACTTTCAGAAAGCATTTGATAAGATCCCACATTGGAGATTAGTAGGCAAAATTAGGGCACATGGTATTGGGGGTAGAGTGCTGACATGGATAGAGAACTGGTTGGCAGACAGGAAACAAAGAGTAGGGATTAACGGGTCCCTTTCAGAATGGCAGGCAGTGACTAGTGGGGTACCGCAAGGCTTGGTGCTGGGACCGCAGCTATTTACAATATACATCAATGATTTGGATGAAGGGGTTCAATGTAACATTAGCAAATTTGCAGATGATACAAAGCTGGGTGGCAGTGTGAACTATGAGGAGGATGCTATGAGAATGCAGTGTGACTTGGACAGGTTGTGGGAGTGGGCAGATGCATGGCAGATGAAGTTTAATGCGGATAAATGTGAGGTTATCCCCCCCCCCCCCCCCCCCCCCCCCCCCCCCCCCACCCCCTCCACACAGCCATGACGGGACAATCACAACATTCGTCCAATGTTGAATCCAGAACTGCCGCGAATACTCTAAATGTTGATTTACGCTTTTGGTAAAGTTAAGGTTTACCATTTATATTGTATGTCCTCGCCTATGAAGGTACGCCTGAAAGAGTTGATATAGTTCGCAGGATGTAATGTGTTGGTAAAACAACATATTTTCCTCACCATTTTCTGTGCCCCTGCTCTGCTTCTTCTGCAAAACCGACTCGCTTTCTCATTTGATCATTAATGATGCGCAGAAAACTCATCGTTATCTTTGAGTAAATAACTCAGAGAATCCCATCGTGGTAACATATGTCGAGTTGTATTAGATTATTTATTCAAACTCTAAGAAGATTAATACATAAATATTTGAATGAAGCGTCATTATCACTGAATCGGCAAGACTCGTGAAACACCGACCTGAAAGAGCCATTTGGACCAGGCATGAGCGCGTAGTCTAAGTAATATCAAATACATTTTCCAATGCGTCATTATTACAACCCACTCGAGGTTAATAATAGCAACCCTTCAACGGCGTAATGTGATTTAATTTTGTTCATGTTCTGTTCTGCAGCGCTTCCAACTCCACTGAAAATTTTCACCAAGACTCGTGAAAATAATCCAGCCGCGAGTTGTATTCATGTGTGTGAAACAGCCGCATTCTATCCTGAGAATTTCACGCTTAATTGGTATAAAAATGGGAACGAAACAACATCGGAAATAAAGATCGAAACAAAGAAGAACGCCGAAGGGTTGTATATGGTTTCCAGCTCTTTGATCGCGAGGCCGCCATTTCAGAGCGATAACAAATATACCTGTTTAATAACTCATGTCTCCCTCAATACTCCAGCCCAGGCTGTCATCGCTGGTTCCGAATGTAACCAAGGTACAATGCCACCAAATCCATCCCCTGTTCAGTTCGTAAAAATATACTACTATTTCTATTTGTTCCAGGCCGCGAGGAAAATTCATCTTAGTTCAATTGAAAGTTGCAGTTCTTTTTCATTTAAAATAAAACGACCGGATGCAACAAACCTGTTATCAATTCGTTGTACATTCGTTTTCAATGAAAATGTCTTATTTGCCCTCCAAAATAGAAAAACAAATTTAAACATGTTGCCTCTCTATTGGGTAGTGTTGATGTTTCTTTCATGTTGCTTTCAAAAATGTTTCCCAATGCACCGTTGATTCCACACTTGGCGGCACAACTGATTTCAGGCGCTTAGGTTTTCCCTCACGCTTCCTCGGTTTTTATCCTGATGCCGAATCCTTTGCTTCGCCGTGATCACCTTCGCTAAAATCCAACCACCCCTGCTCCCGAAATTCCTCGGTGCGGCATCCACTCCCACTGCCACCGTGACAAATTCAAGTACGGAATTCTAAAAGAAGAGAGGCTTCAATTGAGGCGTCAATACCGTCGCCAACGGACACGGTATCATTTAGTAAATTGACAGAATAGGGGGAATGTCTTCAATTAGGAGGATTCACACCCATCCCCTCATATTGTAGTCGCACAGCCTATCAATGGCGCGCAATACAGCAGCGTTTAGGTCCCTAAACCCACAGCTCGTTTCGAAAATCAATTCAGCATAACAAATTTGTCCGATATTTTAATTACTTCAGGGTATATATTGTAAGACTTAGGGCTTGTCCTACTTGGGCGTCATTTGCGCGTCATTTACGCGACATCATTTACTTACATTGTAAGTCGTCCTTCGTATACAGTTTGTTATCTTACGCTGTCCTGTATTTGCGGTGCTTCCTGTAGAGTTGCCAATCCTGTCTCACTTTCACCACGAGCATTGAGCATCACCCTACCCCCAACCGCCCCACACGCCCTCGTTCGGGAAGAATACCTGGCAACCACCATAACATGTATTCCTACAAACCCTACAGGTTCTGCCGGCAAACTACCTTCGGTCGTGGCTTCTGGTTGTGCGGTGGGTGGATTGTTTATTTCAGTGCTAATTATCGTTATTTGGTTGCGGTGCCGCAAGCAGAAAAATAAGGGTAAGTTCTAGCGATAACAATGAACTGTAATATTAATCGTTGGGGTCAACGATAGTGACTGTTTCAGCAACATCTCAGTTCAGTCAATGCCTTTAATCGGAACTAATACCCGAATAGCCAGTCCATTGAGAGTGCACAATGGGGAAAGGCCAATCAAGGACACTGTGAGGTCACCAATGGCTAGGTAACAGAGATTCGTGGTCTGCTATAAACTTTCAAAATATAGATTGTCTCTTACAGGCAGCACAAAGTAGTGTACAAGTAACACAAGCACCCAACGTTCACAAAATCGTCCGAATCCATGAGCAGGATAAAGAAAATACAAACATATAGAAATTAGGAGAGGCATGGGTAGGGTAGACTGTCAGAACGATTTTCCCGGGAATAAAATATCAAATACAAGAGGGTATAGATTTAGGTGTGAGGGGTAACGTTTGGAGATGCAGGTGGGCCGAAGGGTGTTTTCTTCTATCGTCTCAAATTCCCACGTATTTCCTTGTAACCTATTATGTCCGTCATTTATTCCTGCCAATCGCCTACTGTGAGTTAAGAGACTGTTCATTTGACCTAACCAGTGTTCGCTGCAATGTGGCAGAATCTGGAGCAACGGCGTAAACATATGCGATCAAAAGATTCCATAATGGAAGCTGCTAACGTCACAATTGAACCAAGGATGCCGAATCCACGAGGCAGTTAGATGAACTACTGCAGCGTAGTAATACTTCTGGCTTCATTCTGAGTATACGTAGATTTGTAATTACTGTCTGAAATTCAGTAAATGATTCTGCCTTTTTTATACTATTTTTTCCAGGTAAAGAGAAAAGTTTTGGTGAACCAAATCGTCACGAGCAGCTGGTATGTTTATGTTTTTATTGCAGCATGACATTTACAGAGAACAATGCTATAAAATAAGCGATCGGACAATCATATTCGAACCGTTTATTTATATATAGCGAACACACTTGGCCATTTCAATGGCTTATTCTTAAAACGTACACCGGTAAAACACTGCCATTACGTTGCTTTATTGATTGTATTTGAAAAAAGACATTTTGGCTTTTGAAGCCACAGTTCTTGTAAAGTCATTGATTCATAGTACCCCCAATTTACCCCTTTGAACATCAACTCGGCGGCCACTGTTTTATTTTGGCGATTTTATGTACATAAATGCATACGTGAATGCACCTCATCTTTATTTTGGGAAAAAAACATTTACAATGCGACAGAAGGACATGAAAGCGTCGAGTCACATAATAAGAACTTTTCTTTCCGAATGATGCAGGGAGCAGAAGCTGCGACCGGTTATATCGCCGCCACCGCATTTGAGCAAACCCAATTGCATTCCAAAACGAAAACGGGATGGTGTGCAAACCTCGTATGGTCAGGTGAGGCTGTTTGATTAGCAAAATAGATAACAATCAAAGCACGTGAAGGCTGACGGTTTCACATGCGACTTGAGAAGCAATATCAAAAGCTAGTAAAACAATGAATTAACTGTGTTTAAAAAAACTGCTTACAGAGAGTGCGGGAGAATTCAAGTGACGAGCTGTCGTATGCGAACTTAGCATTCACTGGCAAGAGGAATGTGAGAAAATGCACAGAAAAGGCAGAGTATGCCGAGCTACAGATAAACAAACACAGCGGAGCAGCAGAGGTTGTCTATTCAACAGCAAGATGAAGTTAGCAGCAGAACTGTGGTCACAGAAGACACTTTCTTGCTATGTCAGATCAACCGAGAAACATAAGAAATAGAAACAGGAACAGGTCATTTGTTTACTATCGTTTGGCCAATCAATACCGTTACTTTTGTTTCAACGCCAAGTTTCGACAGAAATATAAATCCATTGATTGCTCTAAGACCTAAAACTCGTCCGCCCTCTGTTTTAGATGCATTAAATGACTCATCATGATGCGGTAACTCCCGTGAATTCAGTGTTTTCCTGATGAAAATAAAATTCTTCCTATTTCTGTTTGAATGACTGCCTGCATAATTTTGAACTGTGCTATCTCTTTCATTGCATCAAACTCGTGGGACGTATTAACTCAATTCCACCATGGACACCCTCCAGAGAACACTGCAGATTTCAATGAGATCAGTTTTAATTATTTTACACTCCGGAGACTACCGGCCCTGTCTGTTTAATTTCACGTCATAACATAAACCTGCCCTCCCAGTGCGCCAATGAATATTCACTAAATTACTTGTAGGCAAGTATATCTTCCTTGGAGGAAAACATAAGAATTCAACGCACTTTACCAGATATAAAGCCGTGTATAAATCATTTGTGTTTAAGAAGGAACTGCAGATGCTGGAAAACCGAAGGTACACAAAAATGCTGGAGAAACTCAGCGGGTGCAGCAGCATCTATTTCGGGCCGAAACGTTGCCTATTTCCTTCGCTCCATAGATGCTGCGGCACCCGCTGAGTTTCTCCAGCATTTTTGTGTACCGTGTATAAATCACCTTGCATTAACGTCCAGCAGACCCTTCTTATTCACCAACTGAATTTGCATATTATCTTATTTGTGATTTACATATAGGGACGATAGACCGGTCCGAACCCCAACATGCTTTTCTCAACCATCCATCATTTTGAAATGCCACCTTCCTATTTTTAATCCAAAGTAGATGAGCTCACGTGCATCGCGATATTGTTAGCCTTCCATATACTTGCTTATTCTATATCCCATACAAAATCTGCAATTCCCTCATATTCCATGATTCCTTCTAATTTAATATTTATTGTTAGTAATCTTAAATGTCTTGCACCTGACCCCCTTATCCAAATCAATGATGTACGTTGCGAAAAAATGGCATCGGCACGGAACGGTGCAGGACCCATTCATCACGTTTCCCCAACCCCGAAATATGCTCTTCCATCACAAAATTTGACTCCAGCCTGATAACCAATCATTGTCTCATTGCAGATTCATAAACAAAATACTGGCCGTGCTAATTGTAATTAACAGTCTCTTTAATGGAATACATTGAAAGTCCACCGTCAGCCCAAAGTCAACACATCAGCAGATTTCCGTTTATCGATTCTACCAAGAAAGATATTGTCCAGAAGTGCTTTTTTAAAATTCCAAGTTGTCTTTCATGTTGACTCTGCCCAATATATTTAATACAATCATTATTTTAGTATTTCACCTCAATATATACTTTGTAATATCTTACATGGAGAAGTGTTATATCCGGGGTGTTGCCGAAATGTTGTCATTTTGGCTTTTTATTGAAGCAGTTTTAAATATGTTACCATAATGTGAATTTCATAATCTATTATGCAAATCCCTCGGGCTGTGTTACGTTAATAGCCATGCAGTCGCCCAATATCTACTTAACTAAACATGAAAATACATAAAATACTTAAAATACATTAAAAAAAAAACAAAGTTCGCTGAAGAAGGGTCTCGACCCGAAACGTCGCCCATTCGTTCTCTCCAGAGATGCTGCCTGCCCCGCTGATTTACTATACTATGCAGATCGTTGATTTGTCTTCATTTTTAACCTGTGGAACTGCAACTTCGTTCCATTGACAGAAAAAGAGAACCATACCGCAGGGAAGCACGTCCTGATATCCATCTCGCCGATATCAACAATGATGCCCCATCTAATATATCTCCATTTACGCGTTTGCCCCATAACCTCCAAACCCTTCCTATTCATCTGTGCCTGTGTTTATTCAAATGAATGACTTGCGCTCATGAATTCTGACCTCCTACAATGGAATGGGTTATCGCCAATTGGTGGATTAGACCACTACAACTAAATCCTGCATTTTTAGGTCCTCTCATTTTTCTACCTATGAGAAGGATGTGGTCCATTCAAAGTCTACAGATCTGCCATACACAGGTTTAGCACTGACATTGCAAAAGGGTAATCATATTGTAGCGTTAAATACCAGTGAGTTCAGTAGATGCACGTTTAAAAGTATTTATAACAAAGCCTAAACGTCACACGCAACAAATAATTCTAGTTCAGGCTTCGTGCTGCCGTCTGCTATGGACACAAATGTAAATGCTTGCATGAAAATATTCATTGTTCTATTTATATATATTGCCCCCAGTGCTTCCCTAAATATATTTTGTTTTTGTTTACATCTTTTTGCGTATTTTGTCCTCAAATTTCCTTCACACGGCGAGATAACTTCATGTCAGAATAACTTTTCTTATCGTTTTGGCTTTTCAAATGCTAATCTTGGTTCATTTTCAATGGGATGAAGGGTTCTTGCCACGCCACCCATTAGAGGGAATTGTATAGACACAAAATGCTGGAGTAAGGCAGGGTGAGGCAGCATCTATGGAGAGAAAGAACGGGTGACGTTTCGGATCGAGATCCCTCTTCAGACTGATGGCGGGGGGGGGGGGGGGGGGTGGATGGGGGGGGGGGGGCAGGATAAAGATAGAAAGTAGGCGGAGGCAGTAGGACTAGTAGGAGAACAGGGAAGGGGCGGGGAAAGAAGGAGAAAGCAAGGGCTATCTGAAATTAGAGAAGTCAACGGGCAACAGACGGGATGCGAGGAAGGTGTGCTGCCTTCCTGGTGCCAGGATCCAGGGTGTCACGGACAGATTGCAGAAAATCCTCAAGTGCGAAGGTGAACAGCCGGAAGTGGTACTGCATGTCGGAACAAACGAAATCGGAAAGAAGGGGATGCATATTGTGCAGCGTGACTTTAGAGAGCTGGAAAAATGCTGAAACGCAGGACCACCAAGGTTGTTATCTCCGGTTTGCTTCCAGTTCCTCGTGCTGGCGAGAGCAGGAACAGGGAGATACTGGACCTGAACGTGTGGCTGAGGAACTGGTGCACGAGGCAGGGATTTAGATTCTTAGATCACTGGGGTCTGTTTTGCATTAAGGGGGAACTGTACAAAAGGGAAAGATGCATCTTAATAGGTGGGGGACCAGCATTCTGGCAGGCAGGTTTGCCACTGCTACACGGGTGGTTTTAAACTGAATAAGGGGGGTGGGGTGTCAAATGGGATAGTCCAGGATGGAGTTAAAGGGAAAGGGGTTCTTAAATGTGTGAGCGTAGAGACAGAGGGGTGTGAAATGAGGGTAGAAGCAATAGGTAGCAAGGTGAAATGTGGCAGGCAGACAAATCCAGGGCAAAAATCAAAACGGGCCACTTTTCAACATATTTGTATAAGGGGTAAGGGTGTTGTAAAAACCCTTGAAGGCTTTGTGTCTCAATGCAAGGAGCATTCGTAATCAGGTGGAAGAGTTGAATGTGCAGATAGCTATTAATGACTATGATATAGTTGGGATCACGGAGACATGGCTCCAGAGTGACCAAGGCTGAGGGCTGAACATCCAGGGATATTCAATATTCAGGAGGGATAGACAGAAAGGAAAAGGAGGTGGGGTAGCATTGCTGGTTAGCGAGGAGATTAACGCAATAGAAAGGAAGGACATTAGCTTGGAGGATGTGGAATCGATATGAGTAGAGCTGCGAAACACTAAGGGGCAGAAAACGCTAGTGGGAGTTGTGTACAGGCCACCTAACAGTAGTAGTGGAGTTAGGGATGGCATCAAAGAGGAAATTAGAAATGCGTGCAACAAAGGTAAAACAGTTATAATGGGTGACTTCAATCTACATATAGATTGGGTGAATCAACTTGGCAGGGAGGCTGAGGAAGAGGATTTCTTGGAATGTATGCGGATGGTTTTCTAAACCAACATGTAGAGTAACCAACGAGAGAGCAGGCTATTCTAGACTGGGTATTAAGTAATGAGGAAGGGTTAGTTAGCAGTCTTGTTGTGCGAGGCCCCTTGGGCAAGAGTGACCATAATATGGTTGAGTTCTTCATTAGGATGGAGAGTGACATAATCTATTCAGAAACAAGGGTTCTGAACTTAAAGAAGGGTAGCTTTGAGGGTATGAGACGTGAATTGGCCAAGATAGACTGGCAATTGATTCTTAAAGGGTAGACGGTGGATATGCAATGGAAGGCATTTAAAGACTGCATGGATGAACTATAACAATTGTTCATCCCAGTTTGGCAAAATAATAAATCAGGGAAGGTAGTGCATCCATGGATAACAAGGGAAATCAGGGATAGTATCAAAACAAAAGATGAAGCATACAAATTAGCCAGAAAAAACAGCCAACCAGAGGACTGGGAGAAATTCAGAGTACAGCAGAGGAGGACAAAAGGCTTAATTAGGAAAGGGAAAGTAGATTATGAAAGAAAACTGACAGGGAACATAAAAACTGCAAAAGTTTTTATAGATATGTGAAGAGAAAAAGATTAGTTAAAACAAATGATGTAGGTCCCTTGCAGTCAGAAACAGGTAAATTGATCATGGGGAACAAGGACATGGCAGACCAATTGAATGACTACTTTGGTTCTATCTTCACTAAGGAAGACATAAATAATCTGCCGGAAATAGCAGGGGACCGGGGGTCAAATGAGATGGAGGAACTGAGTGAAATCCAGGTTAGCCGTGAAGTGGTGTTAGGAAAATTGAATGGATTAAAGGCCGATAATCCCCAGGGCCAGATAGGCTCCATCCCAGAGTACTTAAGGAAGTAGCCCCAGAAATAGTGGATGAATTAGTGATAATTTTTCAAAACTCTTTAGATTCTGGAGTAGTTCCTGAGGATTGGAGAGTAGCTAATGCAATCCCACTTTTTAAAAAGGGAGGGAGAGAAAAAACAGGGATTACAGACCAGTTAGTCTAACATCGGTAGTGGGGAAACTGCTAGAGTCAGTTATTAAAGTTGGGATAGCAGCACATTTGGAAAGTGGTGAAATCATTGGACAAATTCAGCATAGATTTATGAAAGGTAAGGCATGTCTGACGAATCTTAAAGAATTTTTCGAGGATGTAACTAGTAGAGTGGATAAGGGAGAACCAGTGGATGTGTTATATCTGGACTTTCAGAAGGCTTTCGACAAGGTCCCACATAAGAGATTAGTATACAAACTTAAAGCACACAGTATTGGGGGTTCAGTATTGATGTGGATAGAGAACTGGCTGGCAGACAAGAAGCAAAGAGTAGGAATAAACGGGTCCTTTTCACAATGGCAGGCAGTGACTAGTGAGGTACCGCAAGGCTCAGTGCTGGCACCCCAGCTATTTACAATATATACTAGACTAAGTGGGACCCGTTGGGTCCCATGTTCACACGGGAGGGCTGGTCCCCCGACGCAATATGCCATCTCTCCACCAATTCCAATATTGGTGGCCAATGGGGGGGGTCTGGAGTGCTGGTATGGGTTCTTTGGGTGGCAGCTCAGTCCCTCAAGCCTGATCTGCCGGCAGCTCACTCACGGCTGGTGGGCTGGCAGTTGACTCATGACTATTCCTTGAAATTCCATTTCAAGCAGGTTGCAAGGCCACCAAATTAAAATCCATGTTCCTACCATTTCAAGCAGGGTGCAAGGCCACCAAATTCAAGTGCAGTTTCTTACCACTATTAGTAGGGTGCAAGACCACCAAATTCAAGTGCAGTTTCCACCACTTCACGCCGGGTGCAAGGCCACCGAATTCAAGTGCAGTTTCCTACAACTTCAAGCAGGGTGCAAGGCCACCAATTTCAAGTGCAGTTTCATACCACTTCAAGTGGATCAAGGCCACCAAATTCAAGTGCATTTCATACCACTTTCAGGAGGGTGCAAGACCACCAAATTCAAGTGCAGTTTAATTCCACTTCAAGCAGGGTGCAAGGCCACCAAATTCAAGTGCAGTTTCATTGCATTTCAAGCAGGGTGCAAAGCCAGCAAATTCAAATGCAGCTTCATACCATTTCATGCAGGGTGAAACCACCATAAAGCCACACAAAACACCAAATTCATAATTCAGTAGACATTCAATGTGTTCAGTTGATTCACAGCTCAGACAGAGTGGTGACCTCTCCCTCCCCATCATGCAGAGACTGAGCCACACCCACACTTCTGGGTTTTATAACCCCTCCCCCTCCCACCGGAAAAGGTGTGGCTTTCATGGCGTGATTGACAGGAGAGAGATTCTCAGCATTTTTTAAACACTAATAACACTTTTATTTTTCATTGATGGGAATTCTCTGCACCTGCTCAGCGAAGGGGGACTGAGTAAGATGGCCAAAACTCACAGACATAAGTGGTAGCGTTTTTATCAAAAAACAATATAGAGTGCAAACTGGAAGTAAGTGCATTTGCATTAGTGCCTTTTAACTTCAAGCCAAAGCACCCAAGCCGCCATTTGCAGTAAGTAGTGCCTTTCAACTTCAAGCCAAAGCACCCAAGCCACCATTTGCAGTAAGTACTGCCTTTCAACTTCAAGCCAAAGCACCCATCACCATTTGCAGTAAGTAGTGCCTTTCAACTTCATGCCACCATTTGCCGTAAGTAGTGCCTTTCAACTTCAAGCCAAAGCACCCAAGCCACCATTTGCAGTAAGTAACGCCTTTCAACTTCAAGCCAAAGCACCCAAGCCGCCATTTGCAGTAAATAGTGCCTTTCAACTTCAAGCCAAAGCACCAAAGCCACCATTTACAGGAAGTTGTGCCTTTCAATATCAAGTCAAAGCACCCAAGCCACCATTTGCAGTAAGTAGTGCCTTTCAACTTCAAGCCAAATCTGCCGAGCCACCATTTGCAGTAAGTAGTGCCTTTCAACTTCAAGCCAAAGCACCCAAGCCACCATTTGCAGTAAGCAGTGCCTTTCAACTTCAAGCCAAAGCTCCCAAGCCACCATTTGCAGGCAGTGCCTTTTCACATCAAACAAACCATATTTTCATTTCCAAACCACATTAAGGGGACTCACAGCTGTGTAGACATTGGTTCAGTGTTATTCGGAGCTCAGAGAGACGTGACCCTTGGCTTCATCCATCTTGCAGAGACTGAGTGAGGCACACCACTTCCTGGTGTTATAGTCCCTCCCCTCCCTCCAGCAGGGGCAGCAGAGAGAATAGTGCCTTTCATCTTCATGCCACCATTTGCAGTAAGTAGTGCCTTTCAACTTCAAGCCAAAGCACCCAAGCCACCGTGTGCAGTAAGAAGTGCCTTTCAACTCAAGCCAACTCACCCAAGCCACCATTTGCAGTAAGTAGTCCCTTTCAACTTCAAGCAAAGCACCCAAGCCACCATTTGCAGTAAGTAGTCTTTCAACGTCAAGCCAAAGCACCCAAGCCACCATTTGCAGTAAGTAGTGCCTTTCAACTCCAAGCAAAAGCATCCAAGCCACCATTTGCAGTAAGTAGTGCCTTTCAACTTCAAGTCAAAGCACCCAAGCCACCATTTGCAGTAAGTAGTGCCTTTCAACTTAAAGCCAAAGCACCCAAGCTACCATTTGCAGTAAATAGTCTTTCAACTTCAAGCCAAAGCATTCAACGTCAAGCCAAAACACCCAGGCCAGCATTTGCAGTAAGTAGTGCCTTTCAAATTCAAGCCAACGCTCCCAAGCCACAATTTGCAGTAAGTAGTTAGTGCCTTTCAACTTCATGCCAACATTTGCAGTAAGTAGTGCCTTTCAACTTCAAGCAAATGCACCCACGCCACCATTTGCAGTAAGTAGTGCCTTTCAACTTCAAGCCAAAGCACCCAAGCCACCATTTGCAGTAAGTAGTGCCTTTCAACTTAAAGCCAAAGCACCCACGCCACCATTTGCAGTAAGTAGTGCCTTCCAAGTTCAAGCCAAAGCACCCAAACCACCATTTGCAGCAAGTAGAGCCTTTCAACCTCAAGCCAAAGCACCCAAACAGCCATTTGTAGGCATTGCCTTTTTACTTCAAACAAACCATATTTTCATTTTCAAACAACATTAAGGGGACTAACAGCTGTGTAGACATTTGTTCAGTGTTATTCAGACAGAGAGACGTGACCCTTGGCTTCATCCATCTTGCAGAGACTGAGTGAGGCACACCACTTCCTGGTTTTATAATCCCTCCCCCTCCCTCCAGCAGGGGCAGCAGAGAGAATGGTGATTTTTTTTTAAAACATTAATATATCTCTGATTTATCATCGCTGGGAAATATGTTGTATTATAATATTTTGCAATAATGTTGTTGTGGCATACAATTTAAGCACTACACACTTGGCGGCTGGGCACTGACGTCATATGAGCAGAGAAGTGCAGAAGCCATTCAATGTGAACCACGACACAAAGTGCCGTTTCGAATCCTTTTGTTTCGTCTTCGCAACCACAACACATCATATAGATAGGCAACTGGTTGGGTCAGGACCGTTCTTCAGACTGATAGTAGTCGGGGAAGAAACCTTGAAGAAAGGTGGGGACAGGACAAAACCGGGCAAATGATATGTGGATACGGGTGAAGGAGTCAGTATATGTGTTATCTCCTTACCTCACTACATTTTCTCTATTCATGTGTGGCATTTGTCTATTCATCTGCCAATTACCACCCACCCTCTTCACCTGTATCCAACTACCACGTGCCTCCCCAATCCTTCTTCCAGCTCCACCGCATCACCACCGCTACTATCAATCTGAAGATAGGTCCCGACCCGCAACATCGCATACCCACATTCTGCAGAGATGCTCCCAGGTCCACTGAGTTACTCAAGCACCACAAGTCTCTCTTTGTAAACCAGCATCTGCAGTCCCATGAACCTACAACGTTTTAACAATCTCTGAAATATAAGCCTTTGCATTCTGATGTAAATATGAGCAATATGTGGCAAGTGCGGATAATTTTGATTATCATGTCGCGTTGAATATAAAACGTTATACAGATAATACTGTAGTTTGTACCAAATTCATTCTGCTGACAAAAGCTGAGATTCACTTTTATTTGGGAAATTGATTCATTTAAATGTGATTCTGCAATAATAGTCTGCAGGGTCGGGGATCTCGATATTCAGAAGCTCGATTCATAGGTTTTCATTCCCAGCATCAATACGTTTTCTGTCGCTTCAACTGTTCTTTTTTTGCTTAAGTTCTATCAGTCAATGTTGACATCTAATGCGTCTGAACTGGAACATGTGCAATTGAAAGTGACATTTTCAACAACAAATTAGTTGGTACGTTTAGGGAGATGTTGAAATAGCTGACCAGTGGCGTAGCTGGAGGAGTTGCTTCCTCACAGCGTTAGAGACTCGGGTTCGATCCAGATCTCGGGTGCTGTCTGTGTGGAGTTGGGTGCTGTCTGTGTGGAGTTTGCATGTTCTCCCTGTGACGTGTGGGTTCCTCCGATGTCTCCGGTTTATGACCGCATCGGAAAAACACGCGGGTTTGAAGGTTGGCCTCTGTAAATTGCCCCTAGTGTTCAGTGAGTGGATGAGAAATATAGGATGAATTAAACGAAACGCCGTTGAAAACAAACCTCATTACATGTTTGTTCCGAAACCAGCACAGATAAATGTTCCACTGATCGCTTAAGGCGACTAATTTGTGTTTTGGGAAGCCAGAGTGTGGAGTGTAGGGAAGGTTACAGATATATCAAGAAGCAACGGTTAGTGGTAGAAACAAGTATTTTAATATTTTCATTGTTATCTTTGGAGTATTCTCAATACCATCTCGAAATATACCTTAATCCAGGTAGCAAATAATGATGGAGACCCAAGGAACTGCGGTTGCTGGAATCTTGAGCGAAACGCAAAGTGCTAGAGTATCTCAGCAAGCAGTTAGCATCAGTGGAGGGGATAGATAGCGACGTTTTGGATGGGGACATTTGTCACTCACTCCTTCCCACCTAACTCACCCCTCTCAAACCACTTTCCCCGACAACTGTTGGAGTTACTGCAACTCCTCAATTACTTGCAACAAGGAACTCAGCAGCCATTACAGGTGAGAAAGCCTTTTGCATTTGTTGTACCAGATGTGGCCTCTTTAACATCGGTGAGACCAAGCGTAGGTAATGGTTTCGCCAAAGCCGGCTGGAGGTCCCAGTTGCGATCTAATTTCGCTCCCCCTCCTTACCATCTCCGTTACCAGAGCGAGGCCACTTGCAAATGGAACAGCGGCACATATCCCAATGGGTGACTTACAATCCAACTGTATGAATGTTGAATTGTCCAATTTAATGTGTTACCTAATTACAAGATCTCTTTCTCATGTACACCCTTCTACCAATTCCTTGCGCTCTCAAAATAACATCTGAAACATAAACTACATATGTTTACCTGATGGAACATCCTAAAAAAAAAAAATTGAAAATTTGGACCCAGACTTCCTCAGTCGCGCTCAATTGCCCCCGTTAAAAATCAAATTGCCCCCCTGTGTGGCGTACGCCCCACGTTGGGAACAACTACCCTAGACCCATAGTCCTTCCCTTAACGCGTACGCACAACCCCATGCCCCAGTCGAATTTCCTTCCTCTTACCCCATCCCCCTATCATCCATAATCCCACCCTCTGCCTTTACATTTCCCCCCACCCTCCTTCTTTCCTTACCTGACACACTTTTATCTCATTTTCAACGCTAGCTGCTGTCACTATCAAGATCTATTAGCCAATAACCTCCACCCACACTCACCAATAGCCACCTATCACTTCCCAGGCTTTGCCCCACCTCCAACTCTCTTTTCCTGCTCTACCCCCCCCCCCCCCCCCCCTTTGCCCCCCCCCCCCCCCCCCCCCCCCACTCTCCATCTCTCTGATGAAGGGTCCGATCGGAAACAACGTCCAGCCATTCTCTCCACAGATGTTTCATGTCCCGCTACGTCCCTCTAGCACTTGGTGTTTTGCTCGACATCTTTACCAGCTGCAGTTTATCTCAAATTGCCTTGATGCATGTGCACCGACACCTGAGAATTGCGAAAGAAGGCTAAAGTGGACGCATTTAAAAAAAGTTTAATAAATGGCGAAGCGCATACAAATATACATATACTTTTGCACGTATCTCGTGGTTTATGCGTTACGTGTATATATACGCTCAGCTTCAGTTTGATGTTTGTTTCGAACAGATCTATGCAAATTAGTAAAAAAAATAGAACGAGTGGAACATTTTAGACTGTCTTAAAGATTCAAGTCACAGTGGAGTTAAGAAACATTGCAACCGCAAATTAACGCTTAGATTCAACCTTCAGATACCATTAAAAGATGTGCGTGTTGTTTATCAACGTTTGTTATGCAACGTCCAGTATAGTGTCGCAATAAACCTATAGATTTGAAATTTGACCTGCAGATCTGCACTGTTGTAACAAGCTGCGGATAGATTAAGTTACAAGACACTAAGAAGTTGACACATAATCCCCGAATAATTTAAAAATGAGTATAGCCGCGCGGCAGAATATCGTAATACAAAATGGTCTATTTTTCTGCTTGGATGCACAGAATGACATGCATTTGGGGATGACGAGGAGCTTCACTGTTTGATGTGTGAATTGTAATTTCATTCCTCCGACATGTTGATGATTGCTCTGTTTTCTTTTCCATTAGGATCGGTATTGTTAATGTGTCTCCACCATAAATCAAAGACGAGCGAGGAATCGGAAACCGTGCCCACTGATTATTCCATTCTCGTTTCTCTCCGCGCATATTCTTGCTCGTTTTGGATTTCTCCTGTGGCGCTCAATCCGTCGTCATTAGCAACGCGTTTTATCTGAAAAGGAAACGCTTATAAATATCGACAACTATCTATTTTGTTACATTTTGGTTTGTTTAAAATGCACATTTCAAAGACAGGAGAACAATGTTGATGGCGAAACATGGGCAATGTCTGAACAAACCTAATCCCTTAAAAAACGACGAACTACAGATAGTTGAAGTTTTCTTTCCGAGCAACTAATCTGAAACCTGGATATGTTTCCACTGCATAAAAATAGAAAATTCATCAGACCAGTCAGCACCTCTGGGAAGAGCACTATTCAGATTTTCTAGGCTGCGTCGCTTCATCAGTTTAGTTGTTATTCGGAGAAAAGGCGAGGGAGTGACGTGCAGTACAAATAGCAAATTGCATTTGCAGAAGGATTTAAAATGGCATCGATATCAGCACTTTACGGTTCTGCATTGTGTTACATGCATTGTTAATGATGAGCTGGTGGGTTAGCCCTACCTGATATAACTTAATGAATAGTGTATGGACAACGGAACTAGTATTATATAAGAAATGAATAAAGGAATTTCTGGAATTGCACGTTAGGTTTAGCTTGTAATTCATACAATTAACCCTATAGAAATATTATGGGGTCTACCGAGAATATTCGCAGTAGTTAAGCCTTCTGGTGTTGACCTTGTCAGCATCTTAAAGCTATTCACAGATTCTAAACTTAACGGTTCGACGAAGGTACCCAATTGTCATCTGCGTTTTTTGTCGAATGATCTTCCCAATTTTATTTTCTCTTCACGCCACATATACTGATTTTAATATTTTTCAATACACTACTCGACAGATGCGACAGATCGTTCAATACACAACAATGTATATTTCCGCTTAGGCCTCTTCCCGAAATTAATATATACACTTACCAACTTTCCATGGCCACCGATCCTTTTGTATTTACCTTGAAATGGACGATATTTAATTAATCACAATGGTTAAAATCTTCACTCTATTACCATTTCTGATCGTTTAATATTTTTTATAATGAACATAAAACATAATGTGAAATTACATTTTATTCGGGCAAAGCAATGAATTTCGGCAAAATGTAGACGGCTACATAGATGCTCCGTGAATTTTGCTGGCATCGCTAATTGACAGAATGAAAGTGATGAATTTTCTGGCATTTCCTATCTCTCTGGCATTTTGCAAACTCTTCGATGCAAATGTGTAAACAACGCTTAAAACAAAATCAATAGATCGTCGAGCTAGATTGATAATCCGCTGGTATTTAAGTCATGGGAGTGAACCATCCCACCATGCAGCACCGCACTGTTCTTCCGGTTTATATAATCCATCCTGACTATTAACAACGAAGCTGCGGAATTCACATTGAAGACAAGCACTGATCTTTCTCAGTCCCATGGATCTGTGTTACCAAAATACTTCTCCCCTAAAGCGTCTGCTCCGTGGTAATATTAATGTATGGAAAATCTATGTTTTTCTCCATCTTGACTTTTCAAAAGGTAAGGGTCCCTTACAACTTTAGGGTATAATGTCTACGTTTACTTCCAGTTATTGAGGGACAGATTTGAAAAAGGCAAATGCCGTGGGTTGGAATCCAACTGAATCCTAACCGGGTAAACACCGTCTGTCTCTAATGGACTTTAAACGGCCACTTCATTCTCTGCCGTTTCATAATCTCTTGTATTTTGTCGAAACCTGTGTTGTAAATAAAAACTTTTAAACCATGGATCAAATTAGCGAAGTATCGTATCAGAATGTACTCCTACCCCCATAATCATAAACCGAGGTATTCCGATTGTGGCATCATAAATAATACATTAACACGCCGTGTTTTGTCTGACACTGAAATACAGGGCAATGCGGATTATAGCATTGAGTAACTGGGAAATTCTGGGTCATATTGCTAAACCATACCTTCTCGAATAAGCTTCGCCATGGGATGAATTTCAAGATAATGGCGATAACCCTGTGCGATTATGTAAAGATTTGTTGAAAGGGATTGTGCGTGGTATTAGGTGGATAGAAATGGCTTTCATTATCTGAGATTGTTTTTAGCTTTTGCCTTCCCCAAATTATGCTGGAAACGTGAATTCAAGAACTGCCTTCAGTTTTGTTTGCGGTCGTTTCACAGGGCACGGGAATCCACAGCAATTCTCGAAATTGTATGGATCGGTCATTTAGAGTCCAATCATAATATATCCCTGAAAGTCGAGATTTCTCACTGTACATTACCACAAAACGTGTTTATTTGACTTCCGTATACATCCTTAAATTATATTTATAGAAACATAGAAACATAGAAAATAGGTGCAGGAGTAGGCCATTCGGCCCCTCGAGCCTGCATCGCCATTCAATATGATGATCATGGCTAATCATCCAACTCAGTATCCTGCATCTGCCTTCTCTCCATACCCCCTGACCCCTATAGCCACAAGGGCCACATCTAACTCCCTCTTAAATATAGCCAATGAACTGGCCTCAACTACCCTCTGTGGCAGAGAATTCCAGAGATTCACCACTCTCTGTGTAAAAAATGTTTTTTTCTCATCTCAGTCCTAAAATATTTCCCCTTTATCCTTAAACTGTGACCCCTTGTTCTGGACTTCCCCAACATCGGGAACAATCTTCCTGCATCTAGCCTGCCCAACCCCTTAAGAATTTTGTAAGTTTCTATAAGATCCCCCCTCAATCTTCTAAATTCTAGCGAGTACCTTTATGACCTAGGTTACCATTTTAAATAGCGTGGAACCACGGAGCAGCAAAATGACCAAACAATTCAATTACTTGTCAGTGGAGTCGACAGTGAATACGAAATGTAAATTATAAGCATAATACTTACAGTTATTCTTCAGTTTGCAGAATCCGACAATGACAGTCATAATGAACAAAAATGCGATTACAACCGCCGGACGGACAGAACTCCAGATGGCTGTTTCTGCAAGTTTAGAATGACAGATACTGAATTCTACTTTGAGCCGACCATTGTTTGTTTTAAAAAATCTCTTTAGAATTTGATGATTTGCTTTCGCTCATAATTACATGCAAAAACATTATGCTAAAATCGGATATTAGAAACAACGTTGTCCCGAAGAGTGGAATGAATAAATTGCCACCGAGTTTAATTTCAGACAAATAAGTAGGATGGAGGATGAGGGGGATGGGGTGGATATATTCCTTCACTTTTAATTGGAATGCAGCAGCACACAAAGCTCCATCGTCTTAGGGAAGTGCTGATTTGGTTGAGGTCCAAGGCAAATCTTCTTTCCCTTATGTACAGTATCAAGTACTTTTTCCCGACACGCCTGCAGATCATAAGGATATTAACCTGCGGTCATTATCATATGGTAAATACAATGTAGTAAGTCCCAGGACGCCCTGTCCTCTCAAAAAACGTTTAGCGATTGGCAATAAATGGCTCCCCACCATCGCCCCCCACATGAAATTATTATATTGAGTGAAACAGCACGGAAACCGGCCATTGGCCCAGCTCGTCCATGCCGATCAAAATAACCAATAGTAATTGTTGAAACCCACCATACGGCGCTTGACCAGAAACAAGTTATGAAACAGTTCCCTGCTTTAAATCCAAGCAGGTTGGAAGGGACGTCATTTTTTATACACAGGATTACACATCGGGGTGAATCCACAATGATAGGAACAGGAATCCAATAAAGAGCTGCAAGTGGTTGTGTGTGGAGCAAACGTCAAAACCGCCCCTTCTAATTCGTTTCCACAATTTGAAAATAACAAATTTTGCGGGAATTTTCTGGAGAATTGTGTCAATGCTATTTACGAGGATAGTATTATTTGCTTCTCAATTTTCATGATTTATCATCCACAAACTCAGAATTGAATCGTAGGTTACAAAACGTCAAAGTGTTTTTAAGTCATACCTTTGAAAACGACGTTGAATTTGCGACTCTTTGGAGGGAGGTATGAGACACCAGATAAATGTAAACCTTTCCATTCGGCTCCGACTGTGTCATGGACAATGAAGTAGAAACTGCGTACAGCCCTTCAGTATGTTTCTGTTTAACGCTATTAGCCCCAGTTGTAACTACAGTGCCATGTTTATGCCATACAAGAGTTAACTTGCTCGGGTGAAACTCGGACGTTTCACAGACGTGAAGGGATAAAGGGAATAAAGGCAGTAGCTGTGTAGGAAATAACTGCAGATGCTGGTTTAAACTGAAGATAGACAGTTTCTCTGGATAGAAGGAATGCATGACATTTCGGGCTGTGACCCTTCTTCAGACTGAGAGAAAGAAGTAGCGTCCAAGGCCATTGCCCCCTGGCTTGTAATGGAAACTTTCTGACAATTAGCTGAATTCTAGAACTTTTTTAAAAAGCGTCTCCAAAATGAAGGGGTTACACCAATTTAGGGCGGTAACTAGACATCTGTTAGCAAATTCAGTAACATGCACTAAACAATTGCTTTAGTATGAGGCTTCCGGGGAATGCTTAGTAACGAGCAAACAATGCAAAATATTTCGAGCGAATATGAATGCCATCCCTTCACATTTCGACATTTACCTGAAATAACGAGTCGTTCTGGGACCCGTTAGAGTAGACAGTGTTTACGATGATATGAATGGCATTTGTGATCCTTTTAAAACAAACGTTGTCAATATCAACACACTCAGACTTCAATAATAAGTTATAAAATTATACAGTGTTTCAAGTCATACCTTGACCGGGTTTGCGAAGGGCGTGCGTGGCAATGGCGGGTCTTTGGAGGGAGATATGTATCACCAGACAAATGTAAATATTCCCGCTGGCCTCCGACTGCGTCATAGATAATGAACTGGAAGCCGTGTACAACCCTTCACTATTTTTCTGTTTAATGGTATTAGCCTTAGCTGTAACAGCAACGCTATTTTTATACCATAGAAGGGTTAGATCACCCGGGTGAAACTCGGCCGTTTTACAGACAAGCGTTGCAGCTGCAGATGAATTGCTCTCGGATATCCAGTTAATCTTCAGTGGAGTTGGAAGGGCTGTGGGACAGAGTGCGAACATATCATATTACTAGAATTAAATTAAACAGACAGTAGGAGAAGCTTGTTTAGAAATCCACATATTTTACCCGATCCCTTGAAGACAGAAGTTAACGAATTATTGATATCTGTTACCTCATACAGCGGAGCGCAAGAACCGCCGCGGAAAGTTAATTTTGTTTCAACTCAACCAGCGTTCAATGACATGAAATGTGGAATCTTTTGGAGGTGCAATTGATAGTGATTGATGCTGAATCGTATTTGAAGGTGTGATGATCTCTTGATTAAAAGCTATTGTCACTTGTTTTAAAATACATCTTATTTGCTTTATTTTAACATATATTTTCGGCATAATAATATTGTACATTCAATAAAACGAGCATCAAATTGTATGGTTTTCACATAATTTCATGGGGCCCTTCTCTCTCACAAATCGGAAGTCTAATATAGAGATATAATTCTTGTGCAATATTCTCAAGTATTCTGTCCACTTTCGTCACTCACCACATACTGTTAGTTCTGACCCTGTTCCTTCTCCGCTAATTTCCCCCTGACGCATGACTACACAGCGATAGTTTCCCGAATCCTCGTAGGTCGTGTTCAGTAAATCAAAATATCCGCCTGATCTATTTTTGACGGTGAATCGCTTTCTGCCATCAGCGTCGCTTTGTATATATTCATTCTCGCCCTGTTTTCGCCAACGCACTTCGATTCCCGAACTGTTATCCGCAAGTGGGATTATGCAGTGAAAGGTGACGTTTGCTCCCTTCAATATAACCTTTCGTTCTGGAATTTGGGTAACGTGGATCGCAGTTTTTTCAGCAGCTGTTGGAAAAACGTTTAAGATTTGGTTAATTATATTCAATGTAGAACCAACTCTTTTGATAGTACATTGGCATGAAAAACAAAACTAACAGACAAATTGAAAAATACATTTCATCAGTTAAGCCAGGAATAGTTTGGAATATTTTGGCATTTAGATAAGTCTATACGAGATCGTTCATGTACCTGTGAAAATAATCACGGAGAGAGACAGAATCAGGACCAGAAACATTGCAGTTTTAACATTCCGAGCAAATCATTCATCTGATGCCTCACTACGATATTCACTCTAAGCAATGGTTACTTTGAAATGTGTTATAGACAAAAGACAATAGACAATCGGTGTAAGATTAGGCCATTCGGCCCTTCGAGCCAGCACCGCCATTCAATGTAATCATGGCTGATCATCCCCAATCAGTACCCCGTTCCTGCCTTCTCCCCATATCCCCTGACTCCGCTATCTTTAAGAGTCCTATCTAGCTCTCCCTTGAAAGCATCCAGAGAACCTGCCTCCACCGCTCTCTGAGGCAGATAATTCCACACTCACAACTCTCTGTGTGAAAAAGTGTTTCCTCGTCTCCGTTCTAAATGGCTTACTACTTATTCTTAAACTGTGCTCCCTGGTTCTGGACTCCCCCAACATCGGGAACATGTTTCCTGCCTCCAGTGTGTCCAAACCCTTAACAATCTTATATGTTTCAATCTTATATGTTGCGATGAAGTTTGGCGCGTTTTCTTACGTGGGTGGGACTACATTTCGCATTCGCTGAAGGAACATAAGTAAGAGTGTAGCTGGTATCTAACAAGATAATGTTTGGGAGGTGTTTTTGCAGGGCTAAAGCGAAGCGGGGAGGTTTTTAAAAATAATTGTTGAATTTAGCTCTTAGATTGCAATTAAACTAGGGAATTATCAGACTTATCAGAGTTGTGGAATCTCTAAATGCCAGAGATCAGGGCGAGATTACAGAGAGAGTATGGAACAATTTGCGCCGATAATTACAAATCGTGCAGTAAATTAATTAAGGGACCCCTGTGTTGCTGGACGCCATTGTAATTGATCTCACATCGGGTTATACAATATTTTGCCATCATCGCAAGTATATCCAAGTACAACAGATGGAAATGACAAGTCCGAATAGTAGAACTAAAAGGTAAAAGAACGTCATAGCCGAATGCATCAGGGCCATAAAGCAGAGGAAGAAACGGTACTGGGATCAAGATTCAGATTTTGTTGCTGTTGGCACCGATATTGTCCACTGCTCATCTGGATGTCAAATTTAACACCGAGTAGAGTCTACTTCAGCTTTCGACAGCTATCGGGAAGAATCGCATTTAGCGGGAATCCAGTTAGCGAACATAAAGTGGTTTTAGTTGCATAGTTTTCGATTTTAATTGCGTAGATCGTCATGGAATTCGAGAATATCTGTGAGCCCATCAATATAACCACTATCTCCGGAATTTGAGTCACGTGGATCGCAGTTTCTTCGGCACCTGCTGCAAAACTGGTACACAATTTGATTGGTAATATTGAGCTTGGAATGGTTCACTCCAGATAAATTTGGGTATGATTCGTTAAACAGCGACATATGGAAAAATTAATTTCGCGCGTTTTAACCTGGCATTTAAAATAGTTTCAAAGAAAATATAAGGATACCTGTATAAAACATCATCGAGAGAGACAGGAGCTGGAAGAGAAACATTGCTGTTATAACATTCCGAGCATATCGTTCAACTGATGCCTCGTCACGTCAATGAATGCGAGCAATGGTTGCCTTGTTGTACCTCGCAAAGCGTCGCATTGACGTTTATCGTCATTCTTACGTGTGTAGGTTCCCACTTTTCATTCGTTGGCGAAGGAACGGAAAGAAGAATACAACTGCTGCCATACCATAAGTCAGTCACAGGACAATAGTCCGAAAAACAAAATGGATGGATGGGAGTTTTACACGAGGAAAGAGTGCAAATACGTTTTTGAAACAGTTGCACAATTCTGGGCATAGTAGCTGGTGACACGATCGCAATTGTATTTGGGAAACATTAGAACACCGACTTTGAAGAATTTCCAAATATCAAAGATTACAACGAGATTGGAGGGATACAAAGAGAAGTTAAGTAGCGATTTACAAAAAAGTGCAATAATTTAAGTGCGGAGGCGCTGATTCGCCGGACATCTTTTGAGATTCTGCTGTACGAAGCCAATGCGATTAGAAACGGCCATCGCAGCAGCGTTATGTAGGTACAACGGAGCAAACACGACATCTTCGAATAGTAAAGAGAAAATAAAAGAATGGATAAGTGCTTCAAAGCCACATAGGCATGTGGGTTTGCAACTCAAAAATGAGCATTCTGAGTACTGTGTTCACACAAATATGCCCATTACTAACGAGAATGTCAGAATTGACACAAAATCGTGTACAGTGGAGCCACAAGGGACCGTAGATGCTATAATCTGGATCAAAGCTCAAACTGGAGAAAAAGCTCGACCAGAAATGTCGACGTCCACGTATGCTGCCTTACCTGATCAATTGCTCCATCTGTGTATTTTTTTAATTCCAAATCATGTGTATGCTGTTTCTGTTTCCAACATCTATTCAAAAGTGTTTCTGATCGATGGCTAGGTGACGGAATTGGGAATTGAGACGAACGACAAATAGTGCCGTCCACCATAGTTAATCGGGGAAATTTTATTTTCACTCAGATTGCCCGTGGAAATGACAATGAAGCGGCGGAGAGTGCACCTGGTGTCGAGACAATAATCTTTCTCGCAATTTCAGCAAGACAAAGGATCTAGTAGTTGGCGTCAGGAAGCGAATCCGTTTGCATTGGCGGCGCTGAAGTAGAGCTGGTTGAAAGCTTCAAATTCCTCGGGGTAAATATCACCAACAACTTGGCCTGGACCATCCATATTGAAGTAATGGCTAAGAAAGCACACTAACGCCTCTACTTCTTTAGAAGGCTGAGGAAGTTCAACAAGTCCCCAACATCTTTCCCCAACTTCTGCAGATGTGCGGTAGAATATATGTTATCAGGATGCATCCATCACAGCATGGTTTGCCAAGAGCCCCATCCAAGAAAGGAAGAAATTGCAGAGGATTGTGGTCGCAGCTTAGACCATCACACAAAGCAACCTCCCTTCTGACACCATTTACACTCACGCTGCTTCCGCAAGGCTATCAGCATAATCAAGGACGAGTCGCTGCACGGTCAGTCCCACTTTTCCCTTCTCCCAAGGGGAAAAAGGCATAAGAAGTGTGAAAACTTACAGGGACAGTTCTTCCCAGCTGTTATGGCGGTGCTGGCTCGAAGGGCTGAATGGCCTCCTTCTGCACCTATTTCCTATGTTATCAGGCAACTGAACCACCCTACCAACAATTAGAGAGCAGTCCAGAACTATTATCTACCTCATTGGAGATCCTCGGACATTCTTTGATCGGACTTTACTGAATTAATCTTGCACTAGACGTTATTCACGTTATTCCCTTTATCATGTATCTGTACACTGCTCGATTGTATTCATGTATTGTCTTTCCGCTGACTGGTTAGCAAGCAACAAAAGCTTTTCACTGTACCTCAGTACACGTGACCATAAACTAACCTAAAACACAAACTCAAATAAAGCCATGAAGGGTGCGAAGAAACAAATCGAGACCAAGCTAGAATCCCAGAATAACTGCGCAGCCACCCGTTGATTGTGGCAAGGCTCGCATGCTATAATAGGCTATAATGGGAAGCCATACAGTATGGCCGCTAACAACGCATCCTTCCCAGTGTCGCTCTTTGTATTCAATGCTAGTTTTCAACATACGTTCAGTGGAATGACGCTATCTGCCCCGACAACCTTAGGAGCACCAATAACCATGTTCACCATTGCTGACGCCAAATCGATCTTCTTGAGATTGAACCTGCAGGAAGGAACTGAAGAAGTCTCTGGCAGTGCCTTCAAAGGGACACAGGGGAGCCTGCTACTAGAATAACCGTGGACATTTTTACTTGCTCCTTAGTTCATTCCGATGTGTCCACTCGCTTTAAGAAGTGTGCGACCATCTCATTACTAAATGACAAAGTAGCACGGATTGATGAATGCCACCAGATGGCTCTGTCGCCCACCACCATGAACTACTTTTCGAGGCTGGTCTTGGCACAAAACAACTCCAGCCTTCCACGTAACATTGCTCCACAGCAATTCAACTATGATAAGTCAGTGGCAACGCCATCTCCTGGAAAAAGGTTGATCCCTGGAACGCATGTCGGACCCCTATTTATTCTCGAAAGCTTAGCCTTCAGCTCAATAATTACGAATGTTCAAACTCTTCTACCTCGCACTCAGCAATCCCACAGCACCTGCAACCTTGACTTTCTGACCCACATATTAAAACCAGTAAAGATGGATGACAAAACATTCAACAGGTTGCTTCTCTGTTAATTATAACGTGTTCTACATTCTGACGGAAATTTGCAAGCTCTACAAATATTCGCACCACACTTCAGCACAGTCTTCATAAGTTCATAGGTCATGGGAGCAGAGGTAAGCCATTTGCACCTTGAGTATACTCCAACATTCATTCTTGGCTGATTTATCTTTTCACCTCAAACCCATTCTCCCAATTCTCATAACCTTTGAGACTCTTAATAATCAAGTATATGTCGATCTATGCCTTAAAATTTTTCATTGACGGCCTCCACAGCCTTCTGTGGAAATTAATTCCACAGATTCACTACCCTCTGACGAAAGAACTTCATCCTCATCTCCTTTCTAAAGGTATGTCCTTTTATTCTGCATTTCTCGACTCTCTCATCAGTGGAAACATCCATTCTATCCAGGCCTTTCACTACTCGGTTAGTTTCAATGAGGTCCCCTCTCATTCTTCTAAACTCCAACAACTACAGGCAAAGTGCCATCAAACACGTATCATATGTTAACCCTGAAGGGCCGTGTTGGGGAACTGGAGAAGCAAGTGGATGACCTCCGGTTCGTCCGAGAAACGGAGTCGTTCCTCGACAAGTCCTACAGTACGATTGTTACACCTAAGGTACTGGAAGAGAGAAGGTGGGAGACAGTGAGAAAGGGAGGGAAGCATGGAATGCCAACGTCCCCGGGTGGTGTACCACTTGTAAACAGGTTCATCCGCTTAGAAGCTGTTGGGACAGAAGACGTGAGCGGCGGACTGGCTTGCGATGCGAATAGGGCTGTTGAGCCAAAACCAAAAAGGCCTAAGGCAGGCAAGGCCATTGTAGTGGGAGACTCCATCGTGAGAGGTACGGACAGGGGTTTCTGCGGCAACAGACGGGATGCGAGGATGGTGTGCTGCCTTCCAGGTGCCAGGATCCAGGATGTCACGGACAGAGTGCAGAAAATCCTTAAGGGCGAAGGTGAACATCCGGAAGTGGTAGTGCATGTCGGCACAAACGATGTCGGAAAAAAGGGGATGAATATTCTGCAGCGTGACTTTAGAGAGCTCGGAAAAATGTTGAAAAGCAGGACCTCCAGGGTTGTTATCTCCGGTTTGCTTCCAGTTCCCCGTGCTGGCGAGAGCAGGAACAGGGAGATACGGGACCTGAACGTGTGGCTGAGGAACTGGTGCACGGGGCAGGGATTTAGATTCTTAGATCACTGGGATCTGTTTTGGGGTAAGGGGGAACTGTACAAAAGGGACGGATTGCATCTTAACAGGTGTGGGACCAGCATTCTGGCAGGCAGGTTTGCCACTGCTACACGGGTGGCTTTAAACTGAATAAGGGGGGTGGGGTGTTGAATGGGATAGTGGAGGGTGGAGTTAAAGGGAAAGGGTTTCTTAAATGTGTGAGCGTAGAGACCGAGGGGTGTAAAATGAGGGTAGAAGAAATAGGTAGCAAGGTGAAAAGTAAAAGTGGCAGGCAGACAAAACCAGGACAAAAATCAAAAAGGGCCACTTTTCAACATAATTGTATAAGGGGTAAGAGTGTTGTAAAAACAAGCCTGAAGGCTTTGTGTCTCAATGCAAGGAGCATTCGTAATAAGGTGGATGAGTTGAATGTGCAGATAGCTATTAATGACTATGATATAGTTGGGATCACGGAGACATGGCTCCAGGGTGACCAAGGCTGAGAGCTGAACATCCAGGGATATTCAATATTCAGGAGGGATAGACAGAAAGGAAAAGGAGGTGGGGTAGCGTTACTGATTAGAGAGGGGATTAATGCAATGGAAAGGAAGGACATTAGTTTGGAGGATGTGGAATCAGTATGGGTAGAGCTGCGAAATACTAAGGGGCAGAAAACGCTGGTGGGTGTTGTGTACAGGCCACCTAGCAGTAGTAGTGAAGTTGGAGATGGTATCAAACAGGAAATTAGAAATGCGTGCGACAAAGGCAAAACAGTTATAATGGGTGACTTCAATCTACATATAGATTGGGTGAATCAAATTGGCAGGGGTGCTGAGGAAGAGAAATTTCTTGGAATGTATGCGGGATAGTTATCTAAATCAACATGTAGAGGAACCAACGAGAGAGCAGGCTATTTTAGACTGGGTATTGATTAATAGAAACATAGAAACATAGAAATTAGGTGCAGGAGTAGGCCATTCGGCCCTTCGAGCCTGCACCGCCATTTAATATGATCATGGCTGATCATCCAACTCAGTATCCCGTACCTGCCTTTTCTCCATACCCTCTGATCCCCTTGGCCACAAGGGCCACATCTAACTCCCTCTTAAATATAGCCAATGAACTGGCCTCAACTACCCTCTGTGGCAGAGAGTTCCAGAGATTCACCACTCTCTGTGTGAAAAAAGTTCTCCTCATCTCGGTTTTAAAGGATTTCCCCCTTATCCTTAAGCTGTGACCCCTTGTCCTGGACTTCCCCAACATCGGGAACAATCTTCCTGCATCTAGCCTGTCCAACCCCTTAAGAATTTTGTAAGTTTCTATAAGATCCCCTCTCAATCTCCTAAACTCTAGAGAGTATAAACCAAGTCTATCCAGTCTTTCTTCATAAGACAGTCCTGACATCCCAGGAATCAGTCTGGTGAACCTTCTCTGCACTCCCTCTATGGCAATAATGTCCTTCCTCAGATTTGGAGACCAAAACTGCACGCAATACTCCAGGTGTGGTCTCACCAAGACCCTATACAACTGCAGTAGAACCTCCCTGCTCCTATACTCAAATCCTCTTGCTATGAAAGCCAACATGCCATTCGCTTTCTTTACTGCCTGCTGCACCTGCATGCCTACCTTCAATGACTGGTGTACCATGACACCCAGGTCTCGCTGCATCTCCCCCTTTCCCAATCGGCCACCGTTTAGATAATAATCTGCTTTCCCGTTTTTGCCACCAAAATGGATAACCTCACATTTATCCACATTAAACTGCATCTGCCAAACATTTGCCCACACACCCAGCCTATCCAAGTCACCTTGCAGTCTCCTAGCATCCTCCTCACACCTAACACTGCCCCCCAGCTTAGTGTCATCCGCAAACTTGGAGATATTGCCTTCAATTCCCTCATCCAGATCATTAATATATATTGTAAATAGCTGGGGTCCCAGTACTGAGCCTTGCGGTACCCCACTAGTCACTGCCTGCCATTGTGAAAAGGACCCGTTTACTCCTACTCTTTGCTTCCTGTTTGCCAGCCAGTTCTCTATCCACATCAATACTGAACCCCCAATGCCATGTGCTTTAAGTTTGTATACTAATCTCTTATGTGGGACCTTGTCGAAAGCCTTCTGGAAGTCCAGATACACCACATCCACTGGTTCTCCCCTATCCACGCTACTAGTTACATCCTCGAAAAATTCTATAAGATTCGTCAGACATGATTTACCTTTCGTAAATCCATGCTGACTTTGTCCAATGATTTCACCACTTTCTAAATGTGCTGCTATCCCATCTTTAATAACTGACTAGCAGTTTCCCCACTACCGATGTTAGGCTAACTGGTCTGTAATTCCCCGTTTTCTCTCTCCCTCCCTTCTTAAAAAGCGGGGTTACGTTTGCTACCCGCCAATCCTCTGGAACTACTTCCATGAGGAAGGGTTAGTTAGCAATCTTGTTGTACGTGCCCCCTTGGGCAAGAGTGACCATAATATGGTTGAGTTCTTCATTAGGATGGAGAGTGACATTGTTAATTCAGAAACAATGGTTCTGAACTTAAAGAAAGGTAACTTTGAGGGTATGAGACGTGAATTGGCCAAGATTGACTGGCAATTAATTCTAAAAGGGTTGATGATGGATATGCAATGGCATTTAAAGACTGCATGGATGAACTACAAAAATTGTTCATCCCAGTTTGGCAAAAGAATAAATCAGGGAAGGTAGTACATCCATGGATAACAAGGGAAATCAGGGATAGTATCAAAGCGAAGGATGATGCGTACAAATTAGCCAGAAAAAGCAGCATACTGGAGGACTGGGAGAAATTCAAAGACCAGCAGAGGACAAAGGGCTTAATTAGGAAAGGAAAAATAGATTATGAAAGAAAACTGGCAGGGAACATAAAAACTGACTGCAAAAGTTTTTATAGATATGTGAAAAGAAAGAGATTAGTTAAAACAAATGTAGGTCCCTTGCAGTCAGAAACAGGTGAGTTGATCATGGGGAACAAGGATATGGCGGACCAATTGAATAACTACTTTGGTTCCATCTTCACTAAGGAAGACATAAATAATTTGCCGGAAATAGCAGGGGACCGCGGGTCAAAGGAGTTGGAGGAATTTAAGTGAAATCCAGGTTAGCCGGGAAGTGGTGTTGGGTAAATTGACTGGATTAAAGGCCGATAAATCCCCAGGGCCAGATAGGCTGCATCCCAGAGTACTTAAGGAATTAGCTCCAGAAATAGTGGATGCATTAGTAATAATCTTTCAAAACTCTTTAGATTCTGGAGTAGTTCCTGAAGATTGGCTGGTAGCAAACGTAACCCCACTCTTTAAGAAGGGAGGGAGAGAGAAAATGGGGAATTACAGACCAGTTAGTCTAACATCGGTAGTGGGGAAACTGCTAGAGTCAGTTATTAAAGATGGGATAGCAGCACATTTGGAAAGTGGTGAAATCATTGGACAAAGTCAGCATGGATTTACGAAAGGTAAATCATGTCTGACGAATCTTATAGAATTTTTCGAGGATGTAACTAGTAGCGTGGATAGGGGAGAACCAGTGGATGTGGTGTATCTGGACTTCCAGAAGGCTTTCGACAAGGTCCCACAAAAGAGATTAGTATACAAACTTAAAGTACACGGCATTGGGGGTTCAGTATTGATGTGGATAGAGAACTGGCTGGCAAACAGGAAGCAAAGAGTAGGAGTAAACGGGTCCTTTTCACAATGGCAGGCAGTGACTAGTGGGGTACCGCAAGGCTCAGTGCTGGGACCCCAGCTATTTACGATATATATTAATGATCTGGATGAGGGAATTGAAGGCAACATCTCCAAGTTTGCGAATGACACTAAGCTGGGGGGCAGTGTTAGCTGTGAGGAGGATGCTAGGAGACTGCAAGGTGACTTGGATAGGCTGGGTGAGTGGGCAAATGTTTGGCAGATGCAGTATAATGTGGATAAATGTGAGGTTATCCATTTTGGTGGCAAAAACGGGAAAGCAGACTATTATCTAAATGGTGGCCGATTGGGAAAGGGGGAGATGCAGCGAGACCTGGGTGTCATGATACACCAGTCATTGAAGGTAGGCATGCAGGTGCAGCAGGCAGTAAGGAAAGCGAATGGTATGTTAGCTTTCATTGCAAAAGGATTTGAGTATAGGAGCAGGGAGGTTCTACTGCAGTTGTACAGGGTCTTGGTGAGACCACACCTGGAGTATTTCGTACATTTTGGTCTCCAAATCTGTGGTGGGCGGCGCGGCTCTGGCCAGCAGCGGCCTCTGCAGTCTGTCCGCGTTTTATTATTTTCTGTCTGTGTTTTAATGTAGTTTTTGTTATTTTTGTTGTTGGGTGTGTGTGTGGGGGGGGGGTGGGAGGGGGGGGGAAACTTTTTAAATCTCTCCCTGCACTGGAGACCCGACCTTTTCTCGTCGGGTTTCCGTTGTCGTTGGGGCCGCAACGAGGAGCGGCCTCCAACAGGAAGAGACCGGGGACTCTGGTGCTACGACTCACCGTCGCCGTCGCGGGGCTGGCCGAGTCCGGAGCGGGTGGAGCGGTGGAGGAGCGCTGCTGCTGCTGCTGCTGCGGCCCGACCGGAGAGTCGGAGGCTTCAACGGCAGGTCTGTGGACGGCGGCACCGGGAGCCCGCGGCTCCCTGGAGGGAGACCGCTTTTCAGGGCTCTCGCAACGGCGACTTCCCCCGCCCGAGTTGCGGGGTTGAAGAGCTCCTGGAGCGGGGCCTAACATCACCGCCCCGCGCGGCTGGGAATGGCCGCGGGACTCTGCGAGCGCACACCGGGGGCTCTAACACCAAGACCCGGTGTGCGACCTCGCACCACCCGGCGTGGCTTAAATGGCCGCGGGACAATTGCCATCGCCAGCCGGGGGCTTTGACTTTGACTCTGACATGGGGGGGGGGGAGGGTGCGGTGGAGTGGAGAGATAAGTTTATTTGGCCTTCCATCACAGCGATGTGATGGATGTTTATGTAAATTATGTTGTGTCTTGGGTCTATGTGTTTGTATGTATGGCTGCAGAAACGGCATTTCGTTTGGACCTCAAGGGGTCCAAATGACAATAAATGTATCTTATCTTATCTTATCTTATTATCTTAGGAAGGACATTATTGCCATAGAGGGAGTGCAGAGACGGTTCACCAGACTGATTCCTGGGATGTCAGGACTGTCTTATGAAGAAAGACTGGATAGACTTGGTTTATACTCTCTAGAATTTAGGAGATTGAGAGGGGATCTTATAGAAACTTACAAAATCCTTAAGGGGTTGGACAGGCTAGAAGCGGGAAGATTGTTCCCGATGTTAGGGAAGCCCAGGACAAGGGGTCACAGCTTAAGGATAAGGGGGAAATCCTTTAAAACCGAGATGAGAAGAACTTTTTTCACACAGACAGTGGTGAATATCTGGAACTCTCTGCCACAGAGGGTAGTTGAGGCCAGTTCATTGGCTATATTTAAGAGGGAGTTAGATGTGGCCCTTGTGGCTAAGGGGATCAGGGGATATGGAGAGAAGGCAGGTACGGGATACTGAGTTGGATGATCAGCCATGATCATATTGAATTGCGGTGCAGGCTCGAAGGGCCGAACGGCCTACTCCTGCACCTAATTTCTATGTTTCTATGTTTCTAACCCAATCATACCGGGAACATGCTCAGTAACCACCTTATGATCCTCTCCAATGCCATCAAATCCTGCCTTAGATAGCTCAGGCTCTCGAGTCCCAGCAATATCCTCATAAATCATCTCTGCACCATTTCCAACTACACAATATATTTCCTGTAACATAGTGGCCAGAACTCAACAGTATACTCTAAAGGTGGCCTCACCAACATCTTATTATCTGCCAAATGACCACCCAAGTTCTATACTCAATACTCTGATGAAGGGCAATGTGCCGAAAGGTTTTTGGCCACCCCATCTTCCTGTGGTGCCACTTTCAAGGAACTATGTACCTGCACCATCCCTCTGCTCTACAACACTACCTCAAGCCCTACAATTCACCGTGTAGTTCCTGCCCATGTTCGTTTTCTGAAAATGTAGCAATTCACATTTCTCTGTATTCAATTCAATCAACCATTCTTCAGACAAAATGCCCAACCGATCAAGATCCTGCTGCCATTTTTGACCACCATCTTCACTATTTACAACATCACCCACTTCTGTTTCATCCACAAACTTGCTAATCATGCCATGTACGTTCTCATTCAAATCATTGATATAGATGACAAGCAGCAATGTGTCCGGCACTGATCCCTGAGGCACACCATTAGTCACGATTCGAGTCTGAAAAGCAATCTTGCAGCATCACTATCTGCTTTCTTCCATTAAACCAATTTGCTATCCATTCAGCGATCTCTCCTTGGATCCCATGGGCTCTAACCTGCTAGAGGAGACTACCATGTGGAACCTTGTCGAATACCGTGCTGAAATCCATATATACAACATCTGCAGTTCTACCCTCATCAACCTTTTTGGTCACATCTTGAAAAAACACAATCAGATTCGTGCAACACACGTGCAAACCATGCTGACCATCCATAATTAGCCCCTGTCCATCTAAATGCACGAATATCTTCTCCCTCAGAATGCCCTCTAGTAACTTTACCACCAGATGTTAATCTCATTGGCAAATAGTACTCAGGCGTATCCCTGCAGCCATTCTTGAATAGAGGCACAACATTTGCCACCCGCCAGTCTTCTGGTGCATATTAAATGACGACTCATAAATCTCAGCCAGGGCACCTGCAATTTCTTCTCTTGCTTCTCACACAGATATGTCTGATCAGGCCGGGAGATTGGACGACCTTCAGACTTGGCAAGGCCTTCAGCACCTCCTCTACTGTAATACTGACTGTTCTCAAGATCTTCCGTTGACTGCCCCAAGTCCCCCAGTCCCCATGGCTATCCTCTCGCGGAGAAATACTCGTTTGGGACATTGCCCAACATTGCCCATGTTGAACCGTTATTCTCGGGGTCAAAATGTGAACAAGTGTCACGTGATCTCTTATCACCACTATCTCAATCCACAGTGTTGGCAGGAAGTCTACCAACCTGGACAGAAGCGCTAGTAACTCCAGGTGAAATTATTGTTTGAACATCCCAACGAAGAGTGGTGATTTGTTACTCTAACTAAGCCGATAGGCCATGTTTCTAGAAAGAAAAGAGGAGGAGGAGCCCGAAGGCTGGGGGATGGGAGGAGACAGCAGGAGGGCTGAAGAAGGGGAGGAGACAGCAGGGATTAACAACATTGGAAGAATTCAGAGAGGTCGGATACGGAGTGGGTGGGGCAGTTGAAGTGCTGAGCCACCAGGAGGTCAGGTTGGTGGTGGCTCGGCACTTCAACTCCCCCTCCCACTCCTTATCTGACCTCTCTGTCCTGGGTCCCCTCCATGGCCAGAGCGAGCAACACCGGAAATTGGAGGAACAGCACCTCATATTCTGCTTGGGGAGTCTGCATCCTGGGGGCATGAACATTGAATTCTCCCAATGTTGTTAGTCCTTGCTGTCTCCACCCCTTCCTCAGCCCTCCTGCTGTTTCCTCACATCTCCCAGCCTTCGGGCTCCTCCTCATTTTTCCTTTCTTCTCCCCGCCCCATCAGTCTGAAGAAAGGTTTCGGCTAAACGTTGCCTATTTCCTTGGCTCCATAGATGCTGCTGCACCCGCTGAGTTTCTCCAGCTTTTTTGTGTACCTACGAGGGAGAATCTGTCGCCCTCCACCCTGCCAGTGACGGAGGTGATGATTGTGAAGTTTAGACCATTTCGCATATATACATATCAATCAATCAATCAATATTTATTACATGTCATTTGAACCTCAGTGAGTCTCAAACGAAACTCCGTTTCCACAGCCATACAAACAAAGACAATTTCCTACAGACATACACACAATTCAATTTACAAAAACATCCATCGCAGGATGGAAGGCAAAGTCTTTTCTCTCCCCTGTTCTCCATTTCTCTCCCGATGTCGAGCCTCAGGCTAGCGATGATAAATCCCACGGCCATTTTAGGCCGTGCCGGGCGATTTACGGCCCCGCTTCCGGTCTAAATGTCACAAAGTTGGAGCCTCCGGCAGGCGCTGGAATGTCCCACGGCCATTATAGCCGCGCCGGGCGATGTACGGCCCCGCTCCGGGCCGTTCCAACCCCGCGACACGGGCTGGAGAAGTCGCGTTGCGGGAGCTCCGGAAATCGGTCTCTCCACCCGGACCCGCGAGCTCCCGATGTCCCAGTCCACCGGACCTGCGGCTGCAGTTGGAGCCTCCGAGCTACGTGGTCGGGCCGCAGCAGCGAGTCACCACCGCTCCCGCAGGCTTCGTCCGTGACTGGAGCCTCCAGGTCGTTCCAGCTGGAGACCGCTCCACGGTGCTCGGCCCCAATGACAACGGAGACCCGACAGGAAAAAGGTTGGGTCTCACGTACAGGGAAGAGAGTTTAAAAATGTTCCCCCTTCCCTCCCCCCGTCCCCCGCATATACACAGTTAAAAAAACTATTTAAAAACACAAACAACTACATTTAACAAGACAAAAAATAAAAAAAGACAGACAGGCTGTAGGAGCCGCTGCAACAGTGAGTCGCGCAGCCACCAATATGGTGGCATGATGCGAACTCCACCCCAAGAAAAAGATGTATAGAAACTAGCATGGCAACCACTGGAAATGGGGATAATGGCAGGTTGCACCATCTCCCCGCTAGCCTTCACCATGGCGATGGAAGTGATCATCCGAGCTTCCAAGTGGGTCGTAGAAGGAGAGCGGATGCAGTCTGGGCAGCGGCTACCTCCCATTCGCGCCTACATGGATAACATGACCACCCTGGCCTCAACCATGGCATGTACCAAGCGCCTGCTGGAAAAGCTTCATGCGAACATGACATGGGCCCGGATGAAGTTGAAACCCAGCAAATTCAGGAGCATGTCCATCAGGAGGAAAAATCGAAGACAAGCGATTCCACATTGATGAAACACCCATTCAGATGGTGTCAGAGCTGCCAGTCAAGAGTTTAGGACGGTGGTACAACGCAAGCCTCAAAGATTCAGACCTGTGTGACCAACTTAGGGAAAAAACCATCAAAGGCCTTGCTAGCATTGACAAGACCTCACTTCGTGGTAAGCTGAAACTGTGGTGCCTGCAGTTTGGATTGCTCCCCTGTCTGATGTGGCCTCTGACGGTCTACGAGGTCTCCATCGCCAAAGTCGAAGAAGTTGGAGAGGACAGTCAGTTCATACATCAAGAAGTGGCTTGGACTCCTGCGTCGCCTCAGCAACATCGGCTTGTTTGGAGACAGAGCTCTGGAACTGCCTGTGTCTAGCCTCCCAGAAGAATACAAATGCACCAAAGTGAGGCTGGACATGAGCCTGACAGAGTCTCAAGATGAAGCGGTACGAGCGGCTGCTCCCAGACTGGCAACTGGGAGGAAGTGGACCCCATTGGAGGCTGTACAGCAAGCAAAATCCGCTCTCAGGCATGGAGGCACTGTAGGACAGATGCAGCAGGGAAGAGGTGGCATTGGACTCGGGACAAGTCGACCCACATGGTACAAGGCAACATCCACCCAAAGAAGAAAGCTGGTAGTTACTGAGGTCCGTCAGCAAGAGGAGGCAGAGAGATGCGCAAAGGCAGTCTCACAGTCCAAACAGGGCCAGTGGACTACCTGGGAAAACATGGAGCATCGTAAGATTACCTGGAAGGATCCATGGGAGATGGAAGGACGCCGTCTTAGCTTCATTGTCAAGCCACCTACGATGTTCTTCCCACACCTAAGAACATAACCCAGTGGATTGGAGAAGATCCATCATGTTCTCTCTGTCAAACCCCAGCAACATTAAGGCACATCCTCACTGGCTGCAAAACCAGTCTTTCACAACGCCGCTACACCTGGAGGCACAATCAGGTCCTGGGACAACTGGCGATTACCTTGGAAGGAAGGAGAACTACCACCAATGCCCTCCCTGCCCCAACGCCTGGTTTCTCAAACACCATCCCTTTTGTTAAAGCAGGACAGCTTCCAGAGAAGCCATTTGCAAGTAGGAAACCGACCCTCCTAGACATTGCCCGGGACTGGAAAATGCAGGCTGATCTAGACTAGAAGCTCATCTTTCCACCAGAGATCATCACAACTAATCGCAGGCCGGACCCGATCTTGTGGTCAACATCGCGGAAGTCCCTGTATATCGTGGAGTTAACTGTGCGTTGAGAGGCTGCAGTTGATGAAGCGAATGAACGCAAATGTCTGAAGTATTCAGACTTAGCAGCCAAGGCAGAACAACGCGGCTGGTGTACCCAAGTGCACCCTGTAGAGGTTGGTTGTAGAGGGTTTGTAGCCATGTTAACAACCAGACTCCTGAAGGACAGGCCTTCCGGCAAGCCGTCAGGTCGCTGTGAGAGGCTGCCGAGCGAAGCAGCAACTGGCTGTGGCTGAAGAGGAAGGACTCCAACTGGACTGCAAAATGACCAGCAAGAGGGGTAAAACGGAGGGGAGCGCACCCGGGACGCCAGCTGTTGCTGTTGAGTCCTCTGGGGGTGTCGTGGGCCTATCAACGAAACACCAAGGAGGGAGGGTGCCCACCTGATGGCACCAATTATGTCTTTACCCCTACCCCCTCAAGATATTAAGAAGGTGCCAATTGTTGTGGGGATTGCAATATCAAGTCCTTTAAGCTCAATTCCATGTCAATACCCTACCAGCAATACCATGTGCTCTAATTTTGCACACTAAACTCTTGTGTGAGTCCTTGTCAAAGTATTTTTGAAAGTCCAGATACACCACATCCACTCGCACTCCCTTATCTATTATACTTGTTATATCCTCGAACAAATCCAAAAGATTAGTCAAACATTATATCAGATTCAGATTCAGATTCAACTTTAATTGTCATTGTCAGTGTACAGTACAGAGACAACGAAATGCAGTTAGCATCTCCCTGGAAGAGCGACATAGAATATGATTTCAATAAATTAATCTATTTACATGTATACAGACATAGTGTTTTTTTCCTGTGGGAGGAGTGTCCGGGGGTGGGGTGATTGGCAGTTACAGAGGTACATTGTTGAGGCGTGTGACAGCCGCAGGGAAGAAGCTGTTCCTGGACCTGCTGGTCCGGCAACGGAGAGACCTGTAGCGCCTCCCGGATGGTAGGAGGGTAAACAGTCTGTTACACCTGTTACATCCATGCTTTTTAGGGCCACCTCCGTGAGTATGGGATGCAGACCATCTGGCCCTGGGGATTTATTAACGTCCACCGGGTCGCTGCTTCGCCGGCTGCGGGAGCTTCGATCGCACCGACTGCAGATGGTTCGACTGCCCCGATCGCGGGAGAATAAAGAGGGAAGACTAGACTTTATTGCCTGTGACACAGTGAGGAATGTGGGGAATCCCAGGTTGTGGATGTATACGTTAACTTTTATGTAGTTGTGTGTCTTGTTCCATGTTTTAGTATGGCCATATGGTAAACCGAGTTTCACTGTACATTATTAATTGGTACTCGTGACAATAAAACACATTTGAAACCTTTGAATCCTTTTATCTGCCATTAGGCCTAACAGTTCACCTCACACCATTTCCTCACTAATGTGGATTCCCTTTAGTTCCTCCCTCCCACTAGATCCTCAGTCCCCCGGTATATCTGGAGTATCTCCAGTATTTAAGAAACTAGATCGGCATCATTGGGCTCACAGGTATTCTCGCATTCCATGACGCTTCTTCTCGATAGCTGTCGAAAGTTGAAGTGACTCTGATGAGCAGTGGACAATATCGGTGCCAATAGCAACAAAATCTGAATCTTGATCCTAGTACCGATTCTTCCTCTGCTTTATGGTCCTGGTGCATTCGGCTATGACCTTATTTTACCTTTTAGTTCTACTATTCGGACTTGTCATTTCCATCTGTTGTTGTACTTGGATATAGCTGCGATTATGGCAAAATATTGTATAACCCCATGCGAGATCAATTACAATGGCGTCCAGTAAAACAAGGGTCCCTTAATTAAATTATTGCACGTTTTGTAATTATCGGCGCATATTGACCCATACTCTCGGTAATCTTGCCCTGATCTCTGGCATTTAGGAATTCCCCAACTCCGATAATTCGCTAGTTTAATTGCAATCTAAGATCCAAATTCTACAATGATTTTCAAAAACCTTCTCTCTTCGCTTTCGCCCTGCAGACAACACCTCCCAAGAAGGGTTTCGGCCCGAAACGTTGCCTGTTTCCTTCGCTCCATAGATGCTGCTGCACCCGCTGAGTTTCTCCAGCATTTTTGTGTACCTTCGATTTTCCCTCATCTGCAGTTCCTTCTTAAACACCTCCCAAACACTATTTTGTTAGTTACCTGCTGCACGCTTATTTATGTTCCTTCGTCAGCGAATGCGAAGTGTAGTCCCACCCACCTAAGAAAAGCGGCAAACGTCATCGCAACACATTTCAAAGTAACCATTGCTTAGAGTGAATATCGTAGTGAGGCATCAGTTGAATGATTTGCTCGGAATGTTAAACCTGCAATGTTTCTGGTCCTGATTCTGTCTCTCGCCGTGATTATTTTCACAGGTACATGAACGATCTCATATAGACTTGTCTAAATGCCAAAATATTCCAAACTATTCCTGGCTTAACTGATGAAATGTATTTTTCTATTTGTCTGTTAGTTTTGTTTTTCATGCCAATGTACTATCAAAAGAGTTGGTTCTACATTGAATATAATTAACCAAATCTTAAACGTTTTTCCAACAGCTGCTGAAAAAACTGCGATCCACGTTACCCAAATTCCAGAACGAAAGGTTATATTGAAGGGAGCAAACGTCACCTTTCACTGCATAATCCCACTAGCGGATGACAGTTCGGGAATCGAAGTGCGTTGGCGAAAACAGGGGGAGAATGAATATATACAAAGCGACGCTGATGGCAGAAAGCGATTCACCGTCAAAAATCGATCAGGCGGATATTTTGGTTTACTGAACACGACCTACGAGGATTCGGGAAACTATCGCTGTGTAGTCATGCGTCAGGGGAAAATTAGCGGAGAAGGAACAGGGTCAGAACTAACAGTATGTGGTGAGTGACAAAAGTGGACAGAATACTTGAGAATATTGCACAAGAATTATATCTCTATATTAGAGTTCCGATTTGTGAAGGGCCCCATGAAATTATGTGAAAACCATACAATTTGATGCTCGTTTTATTGAATGTACAATATTATTATGCCGAACATATATGTTAAAATACAGCAAATAAGATGTATTTCAAGACAAGTAACAATAGCTTTCAATCAAGAGATCATCACACCTTCAAATACGATCCAGCATAAATCACTATCAATTGCACCTCCAAAAGATTCCACATTTCATGTCATTGAACGCTGGTTTAGTTGAAACAAAATTAACTTTCCGCGGCGGTTCTTCCCCTCCGCTGTATGAGGTAACAGATATCAATAATTCGTTATCTTCTGTCTTCAAGGGATCGGGTAAAATATGTGGATTTCTAAACAAGCTTCTCCTACTGTCTGTTTAATTTCATTCCAGTAATATGATATTTTCGCACTCTGTCCCACAGACCTTCCAACTCCACTGAAGATTAACTGGATATCCGAGAGCAATTCATCTGCAGCTACAACGCTTGTCTGTAAAACGGCCGAGTTTTACCCGGGTGATCTAACCCTTCTATGGTATAAAAATAGCGTTGCTGTTACAGCTAAGGTCGATACCATTAAACAGAAAAATAGTGAAGGGCTGTACACGGCTTCCAGTTCATTATCCATGACGCAGTCGGAGGCGAACGGGAATATTTACATTTGTCTGGTGATACACATCTCCCTCCAAAGACCCGCCATTGCCACGCAACCCCTTCGCAAACCCGACCAAGGTATGACTTGAAACACTGTATAATTTTATAACTTATTATTGAAGTCTGCGTTTCTTGATGTTGACAAAGTTACGTTTAAAGGGATCACAAATAATAATAAATATAATAATAATATTAATAATAATAATAATAATAATAATAATAATAATAATAATAATAATAAAAATAATATCGTCGTAATGACTGTCTATTCTAACGGGTCCCATAAAAACTTATTATTTCTGGTAACTCTGGAAGTATGTATATGAGATGGAAGGGATGGTATTTATTTTCCCTCTAAACATTTTGCGTCGTTTGCTCATTCTCCAGAGGCTTCATACTAAATTTATTGTTTAGTTTATATTGCCGGATTTCGTGACAGATGTCGAGGAACGTGTCTTTGTTCTGGAGCCTGCCCCTAAAATAGTGCATCTCGAGATTCCAGACTTGAGCTGTCAGGATGTTTCCTTTCCAAGCCATGGACAATGGGCTCGGAAGGCCCCTCCTTTGCTTGACATGGCCTAATCTTTTTCACTAATATGGTACTAAATTATGGATTCACAGAAATAATGGCAATGTATATTTATATTTTACCTTTAACTGGATATGTGCGTCAATGGTGAGGGCTAAGGTTATTGCCAACCCCGGCTGCTCGAGAAAATGTGTTTCCGCCTTCAATAATGGTTGCAATCCCTGTGTATTCACAGGGCAACATATATGGAACTACGGCTATGATGGTGGAATGCGAAATGTGCCTACTTTTTTTGTCCTCGCTGATGGAAGTAGCCGATTTAGTAGCTACTGACGACCAATCTTGGCGAGCCCTCTATTTATATCTGTTTCACATGCACGATCGCGATGCAGGATCTAACAAATAATAACATAAGCAGGATCTGAAGAAGGGCCGAAACGCGCCCATTCCTTCTTTCCAGAGATGCTGCCTGCCCCGCTGAGTTACCCCAGCATTTTGTGCCTTAAACCAGCATCTGCAGTTCTTTCCTACACAATAAAATGAGCATGATGCACTGATCCTTGCTACTGCAGATCAGCGAAGGATATTAAATAAACTATTTTATTCAATTCAAGCGAATTGTTAGTCAGACTATGGGGCGCCATTGCCAAGCCAAGTCAAGTAAAATAAACATTACTCCCTTCCACCAATACTTATTCCCCTGATTTAAATAATGCTCAGTACACCGGAGACTGATACGGTGCAAATTATTCACGGCAGCCAAATTACTCAGGTCGCATGTTACATTTTGCCAGTAAAAAATAATTACGGATGTCAGAATAAAAAATACTTTAAAAATGAAATGCAAATTTGACTATCTTTTTACAGTTATCTCGCGCTGCTCCGTGTAGTTATCGTAAGCTTAGAAATCAGTTCAGTCACAAGTAATTCCAATAACTATTCTTTTAATGTATCAAAAGTGCCCACAGTGTAATTCATTATTTTTCCTCATCTTTCAGAACTCGCCAACCAATATCTCTATATCTGGGCTTCTGGGGTCGGTGGAATCGCCATTTTGGTGTTTGTATTTATCATTGTCCTGAGGTGCCGTTCGACAAATAAAAGTAAGTATTATGCTCACCGATGTGTTTTCTGAGAACCTAGACAACAATGTAGATAATTAATACAATTTCTAAATGATAGAGCTGCTATGCAATTTTGCAGGAATTTGAATTGCACCGGACATGACCGATAATTCAGTATTTATAATTTAATAGTGATCCCAGAAGAAAGAAATAGAAATATTGTTCTGCTTATTTGCAAGAGTATGTTTGAATTTTAGATATGGAAAAGTGAAATCTAGATGAATTTCAGGTGCAACTGCTTTGAGCAGGATGGTATTAGTGCCCAGTCGAGAGGAAATAGCGGATGCTTGGCGGGATCACTCTTTTAACTTAAATATGATATGTCAAAATAATTTCCAACCACAAATGCAAACTTTGGGCTGTTTATTAAGGAATTGTAGAAAACGATCCTAATTTGCTGCACATGAAAATTCAATTCACACCATGATCTCTTATTGATAAACTTTCTAACATTGTTTCAAAAGTTCTCATTTGGTTGTATCTGCAAGAGTCCTCCAACTACCAACCTCCCGCCGCCACAGTTCATTCATAACCATTTTCGCGATACGATGCATTATAGACAAGGTTTGCAATCGCAATCGAAGTCAAGGGGGGTAGTATTTAGACGCAGCAGTGTTAAGCGTTGTGAACACTTTTTTTTCGAAAAGGTATTTGAAGTAAAATCTCATGTGACGAATGCAGTATAGATCTCAATGTAACCGTTGGATAATGACATGCTGAGCAACACGTTAATGTTGCTTAGATATATAATTTTGTCGTTTTTTTAACCTGATTTAGAATAAATAATGTTGTAAACGCACAAAAATATCGTTGAATATTAAGAAACATGGAAACTAGAAGGAGACAGAAAGGACTGGATAGAGGGGATGTGTTGAGGATGTTTCCACTTGTGGGAGAGTCTAGGACCAGAGGCCATAGCCTTAGAATAAAATGACGTACATTTAGAACGAAAGTGAGGAGGAATTTCGTCAGTCAGGATGGTGAATCCGTGGAAGTCATTGCCACAGAAGACTATGAAGGCCAAGTGAATGGATAGGTTTAATGGCGGAGAGTGATAGATTCTTGATTAGTACGTGTGTCAAAGGTTATGGGGAGAAGGCAGGAGAATGGGGTTGAGAGGGAAAGACAGGTTAGCCATAATTGAATGACAGAGTAGAATTGATAGGGCGAATGGCTTAATTCTGCTCTTATAATTTATTAATTTATGAACAGTAAACGTTGTATTTGCATGGACAGTTGCATTCTGCATTTGAAGTAAGATAACGTTTCTCTCTTAAATAACGCCTGTCTTAAATAACTCAATTATTCACGAGTTTATTTTAAATTAATCCTATCGTACTAGAAACATAATCTTATGTTTCCTCTCTCCGTGAAATTCATTATGTCCTCGTTAAAGAAAGAACGGTTCTTATAATTGCACCAACCCTCAAAGTCCTGCATCGTTTAACGATGTTCTCGGATACGAATATGCTCCATGGAAGGAAGCAGAGAGTGATAGTGGAAGGTTGCTTCTCAGAATGGAGGCCAGTGACTAGTGGTGTGCCACAGGGTTCGGTGCTGGGCCCGTTACTGTTTGGCATCTACATCAATGATTTGGATGAGAACATACGGGGCAGATTAGCAAGTTTGCTGATGATACAAAAGTCAGTGGTTTTGTAAGGGCAGGACCAACACAGTAAATGGTGGGCCTCTGGGTAGTGTTGTAGAGCAGAGAGATCTAGGAGTACAAGTGCATGGTTCCTTGAAGGTCGAGTCACAAGTTGGTCAAAAAGGCTTTTGGCACCTTCATCAGTCAGAGTATTGAGTATAGAAGTTGGGAGGTCATGTTGCAGTGGTATAAGAAGTTGGTGAGACCGCATTTAGAATATTGTGTTCAGTTCTTGACACCATGTTATAGGAAAGATATTGTCAAGCTTGAAATGGTCCAGAAAAGATTTACGAGGATGTTGCCAGGGCTAGAGGGTGTGAGCTATAGGGAGAGGTTGAGTAGGCTGGGTCTCTATTCCATGGAGCGTAGGAGGATGAGGGGAGATAGAGATATATTAAATCGCGAGAGGAATAGATCGGGTAGATGCACAGTCTTGCCCAGAGTTGGGGAATCGAGGACGTAGGTTCTAGGTGAAGGGGAAAAGATTTAATAGGAATCCGAGGGGTGACTTTTTCACACAGTGGGTGTATGGAACAAGCTGCCAAAGGAGGTAATTGAGTCGGGGACTATCCCATCGTTTAAGAAACAGTTGGACCGCTAACTGGATAGGATAGGTTTGGATGGTTATGGACCAAGCGCAGGCAAGTGGGTCTAGGGTAGCTGGAACATTATTGGCCGGTGTGGACGAGTTGGGCCGAAGGGCCTGTTTCCACAGTGTATCACTCTATGACTGCATGATTCTATTTAATCTCATTGCTTATTGCTTTCCCTGCATACAATGATAGGCTCTTGTTTAACTGTTACATTAAAAAAGTATTAATAGGACACGGGGAAATGTATTGCCGTTATTTATAATTTAATTTCATTAACTTTTAGAGCAAAGGAGTACCGTGGGCCATGAAGAATCGGTATGCATTTATGTATATATACATATATATTACATTTGAGGAAACGGTTGAAGCATCTATAAATAAGGTTGTAAAACAAGTATTCTGCTAGAACTATTTCGCAAAAGTATCCATCGCTATCGCGAATCTGTCAATTTGTGTTTAACATTCATTTGCCGGCAGTTGCGACGTTAGTGTAAGTGGTTATAGGAAGAGACAACTTAAATGGATTAATTAATTCCGCATATACGTAGATAATAACTACATTCAGCGCTCCAAGTCTTACGTTTGAACTGAGTAATTCCACCTAGTGATGCTGAAACCCATCAAGTTTAAGTTCAGTGGATATATTCTACTTAAAACCCATACAAGTCTTATAGTTTTAGATTTATAAACCATATATTTTGTATGTGTTTGGAATTACTCCATTGCGCTCACTGGCAAATACGCAAGCAACGATAATGGCACTTGTGCAGTCATGTGAATTATTTTCTTCCTGATCCATGCAGGTTGAGGCGAACAACATCCTGACTTATTCTGCTGTAGATATGAGCAATTCCAAAAGGAAAGGGAGACAGAAAAGCGAAGAGGAGACATCCTATGCACAAGTAAGATTCTGCAGCACATGAAGAAAACATAGAAAGCGACGCAGAAAATAGGTGCAAAAGAGCCATATCCTAATGTCATAAATCATGAGACACAGGGGCAGGTATTGGCCATTCAGCCCATCGAGTCTGCTCCGTCATTGGATCATGGCTGATCTATATTTCCCACTCAACCTAATTTTGCTGCCATATCCCTGTAATTTTTGACAACCTTACTAATCAAGAACATGTCAATCTTTGCTTTAAAAACTTCATGTGCGTCCTGAAAATACAAGTAAACATGGTCCATGGTCTCTCCTTTGTCCATCTCCCCTTAGAACTATGCTGACCGGCCTGTTTCACAATATTTTAAGTGCCCCGAAACCTCATCATTCATAATGTACACTAATATCAGACCAACCACTGAATATCTGGGATTGTTGGCACAAGCGACTGCAGATGATGGAATCCAGTGCAAAAAAAAAAAAAACGACGCCTCACCAGGCCAGCCTGCATCCGTGGAATGAAAAAATCAAGCGACATTTTAATCCATCACATAGTTTGTTATTTTTGTTCCACATGTGTTGCCAGGCCTACAGTGTTCGTTCCTCCAGCACTTTTTACTCCAGTCTATTTACTCAATATCTGCGTTTGTCCCAACGTTGGTAGTGTGGTGCGTCTAAAGTTGTGCGGATGTTTTTGATACCTGACTAGATCCGCGGGCCACAACCTGGTTCAACAATTACATCTTTTGCAACCGTTGGTTTTTCAGGTAAAACAACGGACCGCCCGGGAAGTACTTACATACGCATCTGTGGAATTGTCTCAACCCGGGAATGCTGGTAACGTTAAACCTAGGGATAAGATCACGGAATATGCTGCGCTGCAGACGGCAAATCCACGAAGAGTTAAAGATGACGGAAAGTAATCAAGGAAATTCTATAGACTACAATGGCCTGGTAATACTTTACGGTCCATGCAGTAAAGGGTCTTCATTATATACACGTTCACATCCACCTATGTTATAGAAATACCGAAATTGGACCTATTACACAACAGTCATATTAATCTTTAAGTATTCAAGATTATCTGTCTGCAATCGATGAATTCTAAAAAATAATCACAATAACTTAGTTATTTAAAACTATTAAAATATATTACCAGCATGCATTGTACATGTCATGCTATTTTCCTATCTGTTTGTGCATCACATCTCATTGTTTATACAAAAATATTAAGATACCTTCTGGAACTGAAAGACAATTAAAAAAAACAAATTTCCCTTCAAATCCAGTATATCCCGGCTTCTTTTCTAGCCGACACTCTTGGAGTATTCGTTACAACATTTCCGCTCTTTGGATCTTACATGGAATTTCTGAATTCCACTTTAAATGATGGTAGAATGTCATATTTGTACGCAATGCTGGTTGGCTGTCCAATCTTTTCCTGGCCGCATATTCCAATTACTTCCGAAGCCCCAAAACTCTGGGAAAATCAATTTACAAAACGGTCTTTAGAATCTTCTAAGACTAACAATATTCCGGGGTGCTGCGTGCGATTTTATTTGTGTGAAGATATAAGCACTATCCGCTTTATATAAACATATATACATATATATGTAAAGCCCATAGGAAAGAGCGAATAGAATACCACCGCCTATTACATCTGAAGCAGCTAATCGCTTGTATTTGAACTTGAAATTGCGGAAGGCGACGCAAATTAGCATCGCTTTTTTGTTACTGTCATGGGAGAGTTCTTGTGTACGTCATCAAACGGGAGGATCGATACATTCGTATGTGTTTTACATGCCAGAAGCATTGCAACATTAAAATGGCATCGTTATTTTCTCTCTAAATAATTACATCTTCCTCCAAAGTCTCCATAGTCATCAGTATTCCTCCTTTTAACGCAAATGCTTAAAATATGGACCAGTTATTTGACTCAAATTCTGAAAATGAAAATAACTTAAAAATTCACACAATCCAACTATTTTGTAGAGCATTTTGCATCTCCATCCTATGATTTGTATGTCAACTTTGCTCAATGGCCATAATTCAACAATTGTTTATACACATGTTACGGATTTGCAAGTTCACATCTAATTTCCGCAACTATTGTATTGAATGACCCTTTCTCAAATCGCTACATAACCTCAGCCCGCCTATTGTGGTCGCCTATTGTCAACTCTCACCTTCGCACCTTTTTCATCTATATTAATGTAAATTGGAACTTTCACGATAGCTTTGGGACAGCAATCGAAAGAAACTCAAAGGAAGTCAAAAAGTCAAGATCCATATTCTCCATTCTCTCCCTTTTTACCGAGGCTCAGATAATATTGTTATATTTTCTACGCAAAAGGTATCACCGCCCATTTGCATCTTCATTTGTATCTTCAAAAATACCGTTTTATTTCACATTTCTCTGCCATCTGCATTTGCTGCTATCTCTCCGTTCAGGTGTCCCCGCCAATATCTATCTTCGGGATTTCACATGATCTATTTTAAGTTGTCCAATCTCAGTTTCAGATTGTTGCCATCGTTAAAGTTTGAGGTTTATCCCAAAACAATGTATATATTCAGCGAATGAAAGCACTGCCACTAAATGGTCCAGGATACACCCGCCATGAAATATTTGGATTCCAAACTGCTTCCCTTCACTCTGATATTTTTTATTTGAACCGTTCTACCCACTCTTGTTAGTTGTGAACATATCATTCAACGTTACCTTTGAGTTGCTTTCGCAATATTAACACGCTTCTAAATATAATCGACAATGACGCATTAGTTTCCTGCGGTTAATGAAGTAGTAGGTACGGTTCTGCAGTTCGTTGCAAATTTAGCTGTTACCTGTCTGAAAATATGTCGTTTGGTGCATAACGGAAGTGCATAGAGCTCATGGATCAACACGCAACACGCCTCAAAAGCAGATTCTAATCGTTATTTTCCATTGCAATGTTTCCGAAGAAGAGTTTCTATTTTCCCCATCTCCAATATTACATTGTGTGGGCGTCTTGCTGAAAGAACGGTAATAAAGTGATGTTGTATACGTGAAAGCATCCACAAATAGCTTGATAACTGTATAATGCTTATTTGGCTCTGTTCAACCGCAAACGTGTATTTACGAAGTTCACATCTACCTAGTGACTTGATATTTACCCCCATCAAACCTACTCCATGATCTTTAGATTAATTTACTACGTGATTTTTCACCATAAGCCAAAGGACACGATTTGGCAAGAAGTTAAAACAGTTTTTTTTCTCTTTGGAAAACACAATTTTAGTGAATCAATGCATTGTCGGGGCTCTGTAAACAAGGCAAAAAACACAATGGATTATGAAGAATAGCAACTTTAGATTTATTAGTGGAAACAAGCCCATCTCCAAGTTAAAGGTACAACTATGGACACTCACACGGGCCCTAGCTGTGCCCGCCTTTTTGTCACTTACGTCAAACAGTTCTTTTTCCAGGTGTGCACTGGCACACTCCCCTGTGCAGAACTCATTGATTTCAGTAATATTACCATAACCTCCACCCTGCCCTTCTCCGGTTGACAGGGGGAAGATAAAATCAGATGTGTCGATATTGCCGTTGAATAAAGGTAACTACAGAGGCGTGAGGGGGGAGCTGGCTAAAAGTGATTGGAAAGAGGCCCTAACGGGAATGAAGGTGGAGCAGCAATGACACGACTTTCTGGGAGTAATTCGGAAGACACGGGGTCTTTTCATCCCAAAGCGGAAGAAATAAACTTCCTCTTTGGCAACCGTGGCTGACATAGAAAGTCAAACACATAGGTTGTGGGCCGAGCATCAAAAATGTGTCTAGAAATAGGATTTCGTGACCCAAGTCACCAAACTACATGAAATGTTTCACACATTGTGTAAAAACATCTATATAAATCACCCCTGAAACTCGATATGAAGAAGACTTGCACATTTGTATTAAATTAGAGAAAAACCGAAAAAATGTCGGGAATTTTTTAGTCCAAGCAAAGCACATTTAACATTGATTTGTCTGCCAGTTGGCCAATCACGCGCTTTGTTTCAGGCTAGCACACAAAATGGCTGAGGGGGCTTCACAGATGCCTGTTTTACTGGAGATTCCGATGTGTTGTTCTGTGGAATAAATGTCGTGGAAACTTGCAGCAGGTGATTGTATTTAGTGGGAAAAGCATTAAAAAGGCTGAAGAAAGTGCTGCGAAGTGGATTAAAGTGCAAGAAAGCCTTCAAAGTCCCTGCTGATGTGCTGGAACACAAAGAAGGCCCCCATGAATCAACTAACTGAAAGGTAAGATTAAAGTCTGAATTTATGAAAATCTATCTGTATGGACTTTAATTAATTTAATTGCACCATTTTATAATGTGAATAAATTCATTCAATCATTCATTCATTCATTCATTCATTCATTCATGCATTCATTCATGCATTCATTCATTCATCATTCATTCATTCATCCATTCATTCATTCATTCATTCATTCATTTCATTCATTCATTCATTCATTCAATCATTCATTCATTCATTCATTCATACATTCATTCATTCATTCATTCATTCATTCATTCATTCATTCATTCATTCATTCATACATTCATTCATTCATTCATTCATTCATTCATTCAGTCATTCAGTCATTCATTCATTCATTCATTCAGTCATTCATCCATTCAGTCATGCATTCATTCATACATTCATTCATGCATGCATGCATTCATTCAATCATCCATTCATTCATTCATCATTCATTCATTCATTCATTCATACATGCATCCATACATTCATTCACTCACTCACTTATTCACTTACTCATACATTCATTCATTCATGAAATTGAGGGCCTAAACTATAATAGGTATGTTGCAAAACCTACCTGAATCGTCGTTGAGAATCTGCCCCAGCCCGTGTGCGCGATTTTGGCGCTGTTTAGAGGGGGCGGGTTTAAAACACGATTTTTACTAGGCTGTTGCAATCGAAAATGTTCAGCCTAGTAAATCATTAACGAAAAATCGCTGAAAGACCCCGTCGCAAAAGGTATTATTCGTTTTTATGGCATTGTATAATAGTTATAGTAGTTTAAAAATCACTCTCTAAACCCGCGACCTCTCGCAGCCCCAGGGATTTATAAAGCAAACAATTAAAGGTATGTACCTTATTTTTACATTAAAAGGGGCTTCTTAAGAACCCTGTATATAAAGTTTTCTATAGCGAGTAGTTCATTTTGGGCTCTTTATATCCCGCAGTATTTTTCTGGGCATTTGAGGGCACACATCCACTGCAATGTGAACATTCTAAACCAGCGCGTTCACAGGAACCCACTAGAAAGCTGATTTAAAATGGCCTTTAATTTACTGCAATTGAACACTAAATTCCTTCCATTTGGCCTATAAATTAATGTAAATGAGATTTTAAAATCATGTTTTATTGTGAATTATTTATGAATATTATTTGGACACTTGGGCTATTTAAAAACGTTAATCATTTATTAAGAATTGGATAGATGTTTAGATCTAGTAATTGAAGTTTGAAATTAGCTACACTTGGGTAACTAACTAATTATATGCTTTAATTTCAGGTCATCCAAGTTAGATTATTTTATGTTTGTTTCAGAATGGTTCAATCTTCGATAACTGAAAATTTCATTCAGATCTCTTAATTTTTAAGAAGGTTATGGCCTTTTGACAGCACATGATCACAGCTTTTTGTTATGTCCATAGAAAATCAATAGGGAACAAGATGCTAATTTCCGAGTATGAAAATGGCCATAACTTTTTAAATACTTGAGATATGAAAGTGAATTAGGTGTCAAATTAAACTTCTTTTTATGCTTTATCTGATGGGATAAATTACAGACTTGATTTTTTAAATCTCAAAATTTTGTGACATTGCTAACTATAACCCAGTCAATTAAACATTGTCACTAATGCCAGCCTGTTGTAGAGTAATAAGTCTTTAACAAATAATCTCGGAGCTGCCTGCGAAAATTTACCGGGAAAAAGTGCTCTGACCGCGGGGCCTAGGTACTGGCGGTAAAGTGAAGCCGCGGTCTCAATTAATAAGCAGCTTATTCGCGAACGCGGAGCCGCGGATCATCTCCGCGGGGGGGGGAGGGGGCTGTACATAGTGCCGTCTGTAGCGGTCGTTTACAGACCCCGAGAACAGGAGAACAATGGAGGGATATCGATCGCTCTTTACCGCGAGTACCTATGTTTCGTTTATCTTACCATATTTGTGTGGATGTGTATGTATGTGAGTGTTGTTTGTCCCCGTTTGTTTCCGACCTGACTTGGGTGGGTTGAAGGTGGGTAAGGGTAAGGGCTTTGAGGGTCGCTTACATACTGTTGCACAATTATGCCTTGACTGTCACTGTCTGTTATCATTGTATGTATGCAAATTGCTGTGAAATTAAAATAAAAAGATTTAAATCGATTCCTGGGATGTCAGGACTTCCATATGAAGAAAGACTGGATAGGCTCGGCTTGTACTCGCTGGAATTTAGGAGATTGTGGGGGGATCGTATAGAAACTTACAAAATTCTCAAGGGGTTGGACAGGCTAGATGCAGGAAGATTGTTCCCGATGTTGGGGAAGTCCAGGACAAGGGGTCACAGCTTAAGGATAGAGGGAAAATCCTTTAGGATCGAGATGAGAATTTTTTTTTTTCACAAAGAGAGTGGTGAATCTCTTGAACTCTCTGCCACATAAGGTAGTTGAGGCCAGTTGGTTATATTTAAGAGGGAGTTAGATGTGGCCCTTGTGGCTAAAGGGATCAGGAGGTATGCAGAGAAGGCAGGTACGGGATACTGAGTTGGATGATCAGCCATGATCATATTGAATGGCGGCAGGCTCGAAGGGCCGAATGGCCTACTTCTGCACCTATTTTTCTATGTTTCTGCGATTTTAAGCGCGTTTGGGTCAACCGACAATCTATGAACACCAGCAGCAAACATGGTTTTCACGTTTAATTCACGCGTTCACCGGAGTTTGTAGCTAACCCTGACGGCTTGAAATAAACTTCAGGCGTTAGTGTAGATCAAGGATCTTGCCTTTTCGGTCATGCAATGATTAATGTTATCACTAAAATTACCAATTCATCAATCGCAAATTCCGGAGCACTGGTGTAGATAATACATTAAAACTGTCTGCAAGTTTCGAAGGAACATTTGTTATGGCAAAGTCCGCTAAAGATATTCCACTGAACATTATACATTTTCTGTGATATGCGATGCTGATACGTTGCGAATGCCCAAAGAATATTTCTAATTATGAGAAGAGCCAAAGAAAGTGAGAAAGTTTTCAAAATAGAAAATAGTGGAAACAAGACTCAGTGGGACCCGTTGGGTCCCGTGTTCACAAGGTACCGCAACAAAATATTCCACTCTCCACCAATTCCAATATTGGGGGCCAGTGGGGGGGGGGGGGGGGGGGGGGGGGGGGGGGGGGGGTTTCTTTCTGGAGCGCTAGTATGGGTGTTGAGGGCTGAACGGGCTGGTTTCCTGAGGGCTGGTATGGACATTGTGGGCCAAATGGATTCTTGGATTGGCAGCTCAGTCACTCAAGCCTGATGTGCTGACAGCTCACTCACAGCTGGTGGGCTGGCAGTTGACTCACGGCTACTCCTTGAAATTCAATTTCAAGCAGGGTGCAATGCCACCAAATTCAAATGCAGTTTCCTACCATTTCAAGCAGGGTGCAAGGCTACCAAATTCAAGTGCAGTTTCTTACCACTTCAAGCAGGGTGCAACGCCACCAAATTCAAGTGCAGTTTCATACCACTTCAAGCAGGGTGCAAGACTACCAAATTGAGCTGCAATTTCCTACCACTTCAAGCAGGGGGCAAGGCCATCGAATTCAAGTGCAGTTTCCTACCACTTCAAGCAGGGTGCAAGGCCACCGAATTCAAGTGCAGTTTCACACCACCTCAAGCAGGGTGCAAGGCCACCAAATTCCAGTGCAGTTTCACACCATTTCAAGCAGGGTGCAAGGCCACCAAATTCAAATGCAGTTTCATACCATTTCAAGCAGGGTGAAACCACCATAAACCACCATAAAACCATACATAAAAAACATCAAAACATCACAAAACACCACCACAAAACACCACTCACTGTTCAGTAGACATTCAGTGTGTTCAGTTGGTTCACAGCTCAGACCGAGTGCTGACCTCTCCCTCCCTATCTTGCAGAAACTGAGCCACACCCACACTTTCGGGGTTTTATAATCCCTCCCCCTCCCACCGGAAGGGGTGTGGTCTTCATGGCGTGATTGACAGGAGAGAGATCCTCAACATTTTTAAAACACTAATAACACTTTTATGTTTCATTGATGGGAAAAATCCTCTTGTCCTGCGCAGCGGAGGCAGACTCTGAGTAAGATGGCCAAAAATCACAGCCGTATGTGGCAGCGTTTTTTCTAAAATCAATATACAGAACAACAGGAAAGTGGTCAAGATCAGACTTTTATTAATATAGATATTCATTAACACGGGTGGTATCTGCAGTTAGAGAAACAGAGATGCAGCTCAAAGACCACTTTGCTAATTTGGTTCTGCTTGAAAGTGAGAGGATGCTGCTGATGTTTTGTTCTTCAGAACGTCTGGAGGGAATTTATGTAGAAGGACATGAATGATTACATGGGGGAGAGAAAAATCTTGAGGCGTGAGGTACAAAATACTGTAGATATTAGAAAGGTAGACAAAAGTGCTGGAGAAACTCAACGGGTGAGGCAGCATCTATGCAGCGAAGGAAATAGGCAACGTTTCGGGCCAAAACCCTTCTTCAGTTTCTCCAGCACCTTTGTCTACCTTCGATTTTCCAGCATTTGCAGTTCCTTCTTGAATGTAGATATTAGGAAGTCGGAAATACCATAATAACATCATAACTTAGTAACATAATGTTAAGTTAAATAACACCATAACATAGTAACATAGTGTTAAGGCAATAACCTCTTCCTCAAGATGAAGTTGCCAGTTATTAACATCACAAGGTGGTGTATACGTCCCAGTCAGCTTCATGGTGGCAAAGTGGAAATGCTTGAGAGTTTATCATCAACAATTTGCTTTAGACCATCCGAATTGAAGATGCGGTGAGGAGAGTAAACTAATGCCTCGACTTGATAAGAAGACTCAGAAGGTTCCCAGGGTGGCATGTCCCCAATGAATCGTAACTGGAGATGTTGGAATCTTGAGCAAAAAAACACAGATTGCTGAATTAACTCAGCAGGTCAGGCAACGTAACCAGAGAACATGCATAGGCAATGTTTCAGCCTACCTATGAATCCTTCTTCAGACTGATTGTAGTCAGCGGGTGAAAGCACTAGGAAAAGGGGGGGAGGGATATAAATAGAGAACATGTATGAATTGTGAGGCATGAGGAAGGTATGTAAGTGGAAACAAATGGGGAGAAGGGGATAGTGGGAGAAATGCATCCACAGGGAAGAGTGGCAGATAAAGAGGAGGGGAGGAGTTGTTGATTTGTTAAAAGGATAGAGTTTGCCTGGTTTTTACCTCTCACCCCCACCAGCTTCTACATCCACCATATCATTCTCCAACATTTCCACTACCATCAACATGATTCCACCACCAGTCACATCTTCCCTTCCCCATTCCTTTCCACTTTCTGCAGAAACTATTCCCTCTGCAACTCCTTTGTTTACTCATCCCTTCCCATCTAAAGCACACCCTTCCTAGGTACGTTTCCCCACAACCGCAGGAAATGTAACACCTGTTGTCCCTACACCTCCTCCATAACATCCATCCACAGACCCCAGTCGCCCTTCCATGTGAGACCAAAGATCACAATCACCTCCTCTAAACTCATCTACATCATTCTGGGCTCTCGATGTAGCTTTCCTTACATTGGCAACACGAAGTGTAGCCATAGCGGCCGACAGCCGTTTAATCAAACACTTGCTCTCATTCTAATAACCCCCTTTCCCATTCCCATACTGCTCGATTACCAACTAACCAGCTTCTATCTTTTTTTCTTCACCCTCTCTCTCTGTGCATACCCATTTCGCACACTACCCTGCTCCTCTTTCCCCTTTCCTCCACCCCCTTCCACCTACATCTCTTCTCCTTGATTCAAAATTCACACATTTTCTCTCCTTATCTCTCAGTCTTTTAGTGGCCTTTGCATCTCTGTCCAGCCATCTGCAAACCATCCCTCAGATGAATCCATCTATTACTTGCCCCACCCCCAACTCTCATCCAGCGTTCACTCACCTGCTATAATAAATCAGAAGAAGGGTTCAAATCTGAAATGTCACCTATCCATGTTCTCCGGAAATGCTTCCTGACCTTCTGAGTTACTCCAGCACTTTGTGTTATCCTGCTCAGGCCTCCGATGATTCTTAGCAATTTCTATAGAAATACTGCAGAAACCATGCTATCCGGATGCATCACAGCTTGGTTTGGCAACAGGTCAGCCCAAAAGTACAAAAAAATTGCATAGATTTGTGCAAGTAGCTTGTTTCATCACACAAGCAGTCCGTCACTCCCTCACGGACTCCACCCATACCATCGTGCCTCAGGAAAAAAGCCCAAGCACTTGGCATTAACAACATTATTGAGGACCATTTTAAAACTAGTTATTCCCTCTTCAACCTTCTATTAGGCAGAAGATAAAAAAAGCTTGAAAGTATGTGCAGCAGAATTGGGAACGTGTCTTCCTTGGTGCACTCAGACCACTGAACCATTCTCCCATAAGCCAAAGTGTTATCCCTATCTCCCAACCTACCTCATTGCGCCCTTTTTTGTTTTTCTGCACTTTCTCTGTAACTATAATGTTATAAAGCTGTAACACTAAATTCTGCATTCTGTGTTTGTTCTTTCCTACACAAAATATTGTAGTCTGGGTTGATTGCATATGCATAGTATGATTTAACTAGATAGAATGTAAGCAAGGTTCTTTTGCTGTATGTTGCTACACCTGATACCGAAAATCAAACCAATAAGAATATAATCCAAAACCACACCTAGAGAATATCAAGAAAAATCCGTCCTTTTGGAAAAGCACAACAATTACGAGAATAATAGAATTTCTAAAATTGAAAATTAAACAAAAATGGAAGTAATGTCAGAAGAGTAAGACTGATTGGGATTGAGTCAGCATAAAATCGTAAAACATAAGAATAGAATTAGGCCCTTCAGCCCATTGAGTCTACTGCTCCATTCATTCATGGCTGAATTGGGAACATTGGAGGCAGTTTTACACACTGACTAGAACATAATGCAAACTTTTATGTGCATACATCATAAGTGCACTTAATCATTTCAAATAGCTTGAACTTTACTGTACTAAATTCTATCAATTTTTGTGTCTTATATAATGAAAGAAACAGGTGCATTGTTCATTATCACACCCCACCTACATCAAAGGTACATAAACCTGTTGCCAGAGGCATATTTGAATACCATGGGCATTTTATATTGCTTTTTAAAAGTTTTTTTGTCTTTTAAATAATTTAAAAAAGAGTTCAACCAGCATAGCACATAATTATATTTATTATCATTGCAATGAGTCTTGCACTGCTGCAGTCATTTTGGTGAATGTGCTTCAGCAGAGCTGTTGAGTATGGAGTGTCAGGTTTAAATCCCAGTAATGATGAATGATGAATAATAAAGTAACAAATGGACACCCACACATACTGTGACTCCAGTATTTTGTGTCTATCTTTGCAATAAAGGACACCTCTGGTTTCCGTTGCATGTGAATTTTACACCTGATAAATCTATACATTGCCTCTTCTAACATCCTCAAGTTCCCTTCATTGTGTTGGCATCTTTTCCAATCATGCTTTCCCAGTAAATAAGCTTATGTTACAAGCTACTCATCTTTCTTCTAATTTTCTGAATTTCCTCTATCAGCACTGTGTGTTTACACTTATCAGATGATTAGTAATATGGCTCACCAGCACCTCCTTAAGGGCAATTAAGGAAAAGCAATAAATGCTCAGCTCGTCAGATGTGGATGGAGAATATTATGGTGACAGTAATGCTATTAAATGTAACGGTTAATTGCTTGGACTTTCATCTATGGAATACCCACATCTTGAAACAAGAATAAATAGTTTAGAAAAGGCTGTTTTAAAACCAATAAACCTAAATCTATACAATCATTAAACTATGATTAATGCATAAGCAAAGTAGCACATATTTCTTTAAAAAAATGTGTACCTTAGATGTCAATAGATATCCTATTGATGTTTTCAAAATAAGTTACCCACATCAAACTTACATCTCATCCTGTACCATGATTTTTTCTATCACCTTGCATATAAAATACATAGGACACCATAATTAATACACCTAAAGTTCTTAGTTCAAGTTTCTTCACACTCCTGTCATTTTTTTCTCTTTCTCTAAGCTTTCCATTTATAAAAGCTTTTTAAAAATGCAATACTTAAAGTTCAAGTTCACATTTATTTGTCACATGCACCAAATAAGTGATATGAGTTACCATGCAGCCATGCTATCAAAAAAGAGCACAATACACAATAGAGTTTAACATAAACATCCACCACAGTGGAATCAACATTCTTCACTGTGATGGAAGGCAATAACATTTAGTCAATCTTCCTCCTTTGTTCACCGTAGTCACCGCTACGGACGGCCCGATGTACAATTGAATGATTTCAATTCAGTTTCGAATGGCATTAATAAGTTTTTATAGTTTTTAGCGTTTACAGCAGAGAGATTGAGGTTAAGATTGAATAGAATACAATAGAATGCCATTTATTGTCATTTAAACAAACAAGGCTCAAACAAAATTGTGCTCCTGCAGTCATAACAGCAAAAAAACCCAAAACGCACAATTAACACAATTCCACACAAACATCCATCACAGTTGTATGTTGTATTTCAGTTGTAGGCAATGCATTTCGTTGTCTCTGTACTGTACACTGACAATGACAATTAAAATTGAATCTGAATCTGAATCACAGTGAATCTCCAAAAACCTCCTCACTGTGATGTAAGGCAAAAGTCTTATCTCTTCCCTGTTCTCTGTTCTTTATTCTTCTCCCATGGTCAAGCAATCAAACTGCTGCATCGAGCTGATCGAGGCTCTTGATGTTGGAGCCCCCAGCGGGCGATGGTAAGTCCCGCGGCTGTTTAATCTGCGCTGGGCGATGTGAGGCCCTGCTCCGGGACGGTTTAAAATCGATTTAAACCCCTCGATTCGGGCGGGAGAAGTTGCCGTTGCGGGAGCTCCGAAAAGCGGTCCCCCACTAGGGACCCGCGAGCTCCCGATGCTACCGTCCACAGGGCCTGCAGCCGAAGCCTCCGAAGTCGGGTCACAGACGTGCGACACCACAGTGCTACGTGCTCCGAAGTCAGCCAGCTCCGTGATGGCGAGTCCGCAGGCTCTGCAACTGGAGCCCCCAGGTCGATTCCGGTTGGAGGCCCGCCATCTCCACGATGTTAGGCCCCAACAAAAACGGAGACATGACAGGGAAAAGTTCACGTCCCCGTTCAGGGAAGAGATTCGAAAGATCCCCCCCCCCCACATATACACAATTAAAAATAAAATAAAAGTTGAGGAAGGACATTCTTGCTATTGAGGGGGTGCAGCGTAGGTTCACCAGGCTAATACCTGGGATGGCGTGACTGTCATATGTATTAATAATGGAGCGGCTGGGCTTGTATACACTGGAATTTAGAAGGATGAGAGCGGATCTTATTGAAACATATAAGATTATTAAGAGATTGGACATGCTAGAGGCAGGAAACATGTTCCCAATGTTGGGGGAGTCCAGAACCAGGGGCCACAGTTTAAGAATAGGCCATTTGGAATGGAGATGAGGAGACCATTTCTCACCCAGAGAGTAGTGAATCTATGGAATTCTCTGCCTCCGAAGGCAGTGGAGGTTGATTCTCTGGATGCTTTCAAGAGAGAGTTAGATAGGGCGCTTAAAGATTACAGTCAAGGGATATGTGGAGAAGGCAGGAATGGGGTACTGATTGTGGGTGATCAGCCATGATCACAGTGAATGGCAGTACCCTGGCTCGAAGGGCCGAAGGGCTGAATGGCCTACTCCTGCTCCTATTTTCTATTGTCTATTGGGATGAAGGAAACATTTTTTTTAATCCAGGTAATAGAATATTAGGAATGTCGGTGAAGAGTAAGGAGAAAAATGAAATAAATCATCTGTTAGATGCTGAGATCAGTGGCAGGTAAAAATCAAAGCAAGCAATATAGTATGGAAGGGAGAACAAGGAAAGAAAAAGAAATGTGAAGAATAAACTACTTACTGGAAAGGGTTATGAATTAGAAAGTAAATGGGTATAATCATGTCACCATAAAAACTTCACTGCAGGAGTTTCTTTGTGCTGTGTCCTGGGTACAACTATCTTCAGCTATTTCATTAATGACCTTCCTTCCATTAGAAGTGTAGGAGTGAGGATGTTTAACAATGGAAGACACAATTCATAGATTTTGTTAAATTCACAACTAATTTCCAGCCAGCTATCACATTTAATATTACTGCATACAACACACCAAGTGCAGCCTGACCAATGTTTGTACAGGAGCAAATTTGTTTTCCCAACTCTTATCGATGAAGGCAAACACACACAATCCCTTTTTCACCTACCCATCTGTGTTGCCATCTTCAGGGCACTACGAACTTGTATCCCAAGGTCCTTCTGTACACCAACAGTCCTGAAGTCTCAGCCATTTACTGTATATACAGTATACTGTTTGATTTTCATGTCCCAGAATGCATTATCTCCCACTTGCCTGGATTAGGTTCCACCTGCCACCACTCTACCCAACTCTCCAACTGATCGTTGTCACTCTGTATCATTTTACAATCTTCTTTGCTATCTACTCTTTCGTCAATGTCATGTGCAGTCCAATGTACATTTACTCATCAGTCCACTAACATTGCCCCCCAAGTGCCCTTCTCTACCAGCCTACTATGCAGAACTTTGTCAAATCTAAAATCCATTTCGGCCATGTTATGATGCAGTATCATGAGGAGAAGCCTCTTGGGAAGAACACCATGGGTTTGTTGAGAACATAAGATAAATGGAGATGATTTTTCTGAGTAATAAGCTCCATATATCAGTACTATGTTCATTATATTGTAACCTGTTATGAGAATTGTGAAACACAATTGATATTCAGGCTGATGTCTTTCTCTACGGCAACATCTTTATAATTAAAATTATCATTCCAGTGTAATTTTGATTTTGTTTAATTACACGTCTGAAGAAGGGTCTCAACCCGAAACGTCACCCATTCCTTCTCTCCAGAGATGCTGATTGTCCCATTGAGTTACTCCAGCATTTTATGTCTATCTTCGATTTAAAACAGCATCTGTAGTTCCTTCCAACACAAGCTGGTAATAATGTTCTATCATGGAGTGTTGTTAAGATCTCAGATGCACCAACTGATGGATTATCTGACAAAATCAGCTTAAAAGAGAGTTTACAAAAGGCCATTGGAAATTAATTTGCAGGGGATTAATTTGCCAAATTATTGGTAATAAAATGGGGCTTGAGCTAAAAATTTTATAGCATTTTCAAGCATCACATATGCACCCAAGATCAAGTGACCTCCATGTGGCACTATTTGATGGTTTCATTAAATCAAGGCAACTGCACGTATAGGTATTTCATTGACTCGATCAATTTTAAACACTGACTTTTATAAAAAGGATGCACTTTAACGAAAGTGGTGATCCATTGGAAAATTATACAACGATGAACCATGGTATCTTGAAGTATTCAAGCATATAAATACACTAGTCCATTACATTGGCAATGATAAACAGGAAGCCTGCCCATTAAATTTTGCACACTATCTTTCATTCCATTCTCACTACTGTACCAATTACAAACAATGAACTAAATGGAAATTAAGTGTAAAAGAAAGACACAAAATGACAGAATATCTAAATGAGGTCAGGTATATCCCTAAAGAATATGCATAGGTGATGTTTTGGGTTGGGACCCTTCTTCAGCCCTGCTATGTTACTCCAGCATTTTGTGTCTTCCTTTGGCATTAAATAGCATCTGCAGTTCCTTGTTTTTACAATATGAAATTAAGTGTGGCTGAAATCAGATTTTATTTATTATTTACATGAAAAAAACTGAGTTGGATAAATGGGTCAGCCCCATTCTCAACTGGGGCAGAGATATTTGCTTCCTTTTCATACTTAAACCAACGACGGAGCAACTTTGTTGACCTTCTGACACTGGTTGCAAAGCAGTTCTATTACACCAAAAATTAAGATGAAGATTTTGAAGTACTGTTTATTCATAGGCTTGTGTCATTTGACTTACAGGATCACAGATTTTGGAGATATAAGTTATGGAGATAATTTAATTATACCCAAGCATTCTCAATCAGTCTGCCTAAATGTCCATAAAACTCGTTGCCTCTTCAAGTTAAAAATCTTGAGGTAGGTTTCCTGCTTCTGTACTTGTGTAATAGAAATCTTAAAATATGACCAGATTTTCAGTTATAACAGGAAATATTGTTGTGGTGGTTTACCCACTAACATTTTTGATATTTTTCACCTCTTTCCTGAGACCAGACTCTTTCTGTAATAGCACATTTATAATCTAAATATATGGATGGATTTTGGGAGGGGGGGGCTTAGTTCGGGGGGGGGGGGGGGGGGGGGGGGGGGGGGGGGGGAGGTTGGTTTGCCTAATTGGCTGGAATGCATCTTCAACTCTGCAATTTCCTGAGGTCTTAGCCAATGCATTTGCTAAACCAAGCTCTGGGACATCCAGATTGGATGCCTTCTATCGTGCAGATACCGAGCTGAAACTTCAGGTTTATATGAGAATATGTAATTTAAGTTTAGTAATTGGTCATACTGCCTTAGCCACCTTTTCTGTTTGGTGGGGGTTGGGCTGGGGGGGGTGTGGATATCCTACACAGTGTATTGATTGCCCATCAATTATGTATATTGTAATAAAGAAAGATAAATCAACTGCACATAATATGATAGTAAATGATAGACAAACATTTTATTGATTTGTTTTCTTCACTATCTTCATGAAAACAAACCCAAGAAATCCCTGAAGAAATGTACCTGACATTTTTTTTTACACACAATGGTATTTTAGAAAGCTCAATGAACAGGAAGTTTGTAACTCACGGTGACCATCTGCTCAAAGCTAAGTAGGCACCAACCATTTCCTTCCTTAACTGGAACCAGTGCAATGAAGCATTGCAATACAAGTGGAACATATTAGAAACCACATCAATTGAAGTAGATACTGCTCTGTGGATTTTTGATAAAAAATCAGTTTATTCAAACCGATGGGCAATACATCTTCACATTTAACCCTTACATCACAAAGGAATACTGATTAAAGTGATTCACATATTTCAAAATGAAACAGTATGTTGCATTGACAACTGGTGTTTAGTTTAGTTAAGTTTAATGATACAATGCAGAATCAGGCCACTCGGCCCAATGAGTCCGCGCCAACCTGTGATCCACCCTCACTAACACCAGGGACGTTTTATAATGTTCCCCAAGCCAATTAATCTGCAAATCTGCACGTCTTTGGAGTGTTGGAGTGTGTGGGAAACAAGAGCACCTGGAGAAAACACCCACAGGTCAGGCGGAGAATGTGCAAACTCCATACAGACAGCACCCCGTAGTGAGGATCAAACCCGGGTCTCTGGCGCTGTGAGGCAGCAGCTCTACCGCTGTTCCCCCATGCCACCTGTGGTGAGATGAAGAAGCACAGAAATAAAATGGCCTTGGGCTGATCAGCCTCAATCATATTGAATCGTGGTACAGTCTTGAGTGACCAGATACTGCTCCTATTATTAATATTCCTATGTAGCTGCTGAAATGCAGACATTTCACAATTTACAGTACACATTGCAGGCAGTACTGGATTGAATGAATTCAATATTATCACTAAGTTGTTGAAAATGACACATGCACTTTTGATTTGGGGGATACACTATGTCAACTTTAATTGCACACTTGCTTACAAAGGAAGAACTTATGTACTGACTTATTAACAGTAAAATGAAAGCATATCTCACAAGACAAACGTTTAACAAAAAGCTTTATTTGTTACCTCCATGGGGACACAACCAAGATAGCTCTGAAATTATGTAAACAGACGTAACTGTTTACATTACACCCATAGTTGCACTTTCAAAGTCTATTATATTGACAGTAGCTATTTAAACAAAGCATATATAATATGCATGAAAATAAAATAAATATACAGCATGTAGAAATTGCTTGGTTGCAAATGTATTCATGAGAAATCAGAATTGCTGCCGACTGAAAAAGTAAACTGAAAAGGTTGAGTCACTTGTCTCTCTGCTCACTTGCAATAATTAGTGTGGAATGCTGTAACTGAGGTATACGCAGCAATGCGCAAGATGACTTGGGAAATCACAACATTGAAATGTTCTCTGCAAAAGAAAATTGTGGAGTGAACATTGAAGGCAGTTGTGGAAATCACATTGTGGTAAATGCATGGCAGATGATTGTCCGTCAGATAGTTATATTAATGCCCAAACTATTTTACCTATTTTTCCTATACCATGGAACAATGTTACATATACCCTGAAAATTCTCGGATTCAAGCATCAATCAGGTGACCCGGGATGAGTGTTGAAGCACTATCTGTAATATTAACAGATTTTTTTCTCACTCCACAGATACTGAATGATCTACTGGCCTTGTCCACCATTCCCCTTTTGGCCTCAGTTTTCTGCAACATACATGGGAAACGTTTAGTTACTTTACATATCCTTGTGTTCATTCCCTCTCCTTCTTTCTCTCACTTCTATTATGAATCTAACAATCAGGCAGCTTTGCAACAGGCCTATATACCTATTGCAACCCTGGCCTCTTCCTACCTTAGGTATTCTCTTGGTTCGTCAATTTTCCTTCAATTTAAACCCAATTAATTTTCTCACATTACCAGTTCTGATAAAGTATCTTCAACCTGAAACATCAACTCTGTTGTACTGTCTACAGATGGGGTCAGTCTGCTGAATGTTTATAGCATTTTCCGTGAATGTTGATTACATTACTATCCTTCAATGTGCAATTGAATGCAATTCACTGTGGAATGAAATTTCACACTTTATTCAACAATTTTTTATCCAAAGCACAGTGTCTGAATAAAATGTAACTTTATATCACATGTGCGAACAAAACCTTATCCTATATATTGGTATGAAAAGTGACCATACAATTCCTTATATTTGTGGAAATCAAATAACAGAAATAATAATTAAACAATTAATCATTGACTGTTCGCCATCATATACGCCATTGGACAAGGTCAAAATTTCCCCTAGCGAAAAGGCCCTGAAATCCACACAATGTGTATGAATGATGATCAAAGAAACCCAATTAGTTTTGTTTTGAATAGTTTAGTTTAGAGATACAGCACGGAAACAGGCCCTTCAGCCCACCAAATCCACACCAACCAGTGATCACTGCGCATTAGCACTATTCTATACCCCCCAAGGACAATTTACATTTAAGCCAAGCCAATTAGCCTACACAACTATAGGTCTTGGGAGTGTGGGAGGAAAACATAGCTTCTAGGAGAAAACCCACGCCGATCATGTGGAGAACGTACAAACTCCATACAGATAGCAATGTAGTCAGGATCGAACCTGGGTACCTGGCGTTGTAAGGCAGCAATTCTACCGTTGCACAACCGTGCCATCCAATAAGGCTGTTTATTTTGGACAAAAGTTCCATGCTGGACTGGACATTGTATGTCTGGAATCTTCAAATGTTTAACAACAAACAACAAATGTGAATGGCCTTCTAAAATCCCGTTTCCAACCATATTTAGAATAAATGCATAGAAAGGAATTGCAGATGCTGGTTTAAACCAAAGATAGACACAAAAAGCTGGAGTAACTTAGCAGGACAGGCAGCATCTCTGAAGAGAAGGAATGGGTGATGTTTCAGGTCGAGACGTCTGCCCCTAAGAAGGGTCTCGACCCAAAATATCAGCCATTCCTTCTCTCCAGAGAGGCTGCCTGTCCCGCTGAGTTACTGCAGCTTTTTGTCTCTATCTTCATATTTAGAATAAGTCAGTAAACACCATTATAAATTCTGCAATTTTGAAAATGAGAACAATGTTCTTGTCAGCGAATAAATATATAAAATGCAGTTATCTGGTGACCTCATAAAATTGGATTTTCTTTGAGTTTCAAGAAATGCACGGTGTACAAACATTGAAAGTTATGTAAAATCATCTATAATAATTACTATAAAATGCTTCTCAGATTGAAAAAAATATCAGATATTCATTGGGATATTTTTCCTTTTACGATGTTTTTTTACTTTTGGCTTGGCATCGGTAACGTCTGCTGTTGTGATTGGGTTCCACTGTGTCATCTGTGTATTCCCTTTAACTGTTTCCTCTTTCAGATTTTTAGGATTTGCCATGATAGGTTGCATGCAACGTACGCAGGTCTTCATTTGAACCTTGCCTTTACGTGCTGAAAGTAAAATAACATGAAACAGAAAATTAGAAAATGCATAAATATTCCCAAAGAAACTTTACCTTCACAATCTGACGCGCTTCTACTAATACTAAGCAATGTTGACCCAGCAAATCTCAGTCATAGCATCAAGATGAAGTTAGGATTACTAAAATTGTCCTTGTGTCCAAAGACTAAAGAGTGGGATGATCGAATAAAATTCCCTGTCTTGTACTTGTTGTTTACAAGGCGGTAGGTGTGATAAAATTTAGTATAGTGGGATCAGGAACCATCTCCTTAAAAGTCTGGCTACTGTCACAGACTGTGGGTGATCATATACGTCATTGGCAAGGTCAGAATTTCCTCCTCGTGAAAAGGCCCTGAATTGCACGCTATATGACTGATGGGAATGGGAATCTGGAAGAAATACATGAAATACTATGTAGAAACAAAGAACTGTAGATGGTGGTTAATATACAAAAGGACTCAAATTGCTGTAGTAACTCAGCAAGTCGAGCAGCATCCCTGTTTTGTTGGGATTAGTGCTAAGTGAGCAGAGGGCTGTTCATTCAGAGCTTGTGATGTTGGAGTGTCTGAGGGGAGTAGATAAGTTAAGACGGTTGATGTTGGGCCAACAGTTAGAAACAAAAAGCCAGCAGAGGGAGTCCAAGAGGAAGGGTAATGTTGCAGACAAGAGAAGGGGTCATCACTGTTTAATGCGGACACCTTTCCATAGAAAAACGCCCGGAGGTAAAAGAGCTCCACATCATGGAGAGCCCGGAAATCATTGAGGTGGGGGTGCAGGCGTATAAAGGTAAGGCCTTTGTTGAGGACAGACTGTTCTGTATCGGAAAGTGGGACGTCACCAGGGAAGAGTGAAAACATAACAAGTTTTCACTATGCTAAATTAATCAACTTTAAGTTAGTGCACTTTAACCTTTCAAAAGAACGGAAGTTCTCTGCAACCAACAAATTATAAATTGTAGTCCCTGTAACTTTATGGATACCCATTATACTCATGTTTCTATGAACAACAGTAACATAATACAAGTTTTCTTTATTGTCACAGGGACCGAGGTACGTGGCTTTTGTTGCGTGCTAACCAGTCAGCGGAAAAACAAAACATGATAACAATCTAGCCATTCACAGCGTACTGATGTAAAGATAAAGGAATAACATTTAGAGCAAGATAAAGCCAGTAAAGTCTGATCAAAGATAGTACAAAGGTCTCCAATGAGGTAGATAGTAGTCCAGGACTGCTCTCAAGCTGTGCTTGGATGATTCAAATATATAACCACAGTCGGTGATTTTAATGTGGGATAAACACTGGCTGAGGATTCAGTGAGGGAATCTCAGCTCTTAAAATGTTCGTAAATTTTTATTTGGATTTTATTGAGAAATAGATGAAATCTCGATTTAAAATTTCAAACGAGACAATAAGCACTCCTTTCCGTGGGATATAATTCAAGATCTTGTGCTCAAATATCTTTCCTATCACTATGGTACATATGGTGCATTTCATATTCCACATGTTTATACATAACAGGAACACAACTCCAATAATTAAATATGAATGCAAAAGTGAAATACAACTGTAGATGAGGGAATGGGGCAGGGGCAGAGAGCTGGTCATAGCTAAAACCTTTTGTGTGAGAAGGTTCCTATTCAATCTAACGCCTCTCACCTTAAACCCATGCCCTCTAGGGAAAACCTTGTAAAAAAAAATGTGCATTCACTTTTTCTATTCCCCTTTTGATTTTGTACACTTTAAATCGCCTATGCCTCTAGAAATAAAGTCCTAGCCTGCTGAACTTTCAGTCTTAGCAACATGGTCATGTATTTTTCTGTAGTTGTTCCAGCAAAATGGCATCTTTCCTATAGCAAGATGACCGAAACTGAATACAATACTCTAAGTGTGGCCTCAGCAAAGTCTTGTAAAACTGCAACATAATTTCCCAACTTCCATACTCAACGCCCTTACAGAGAAAGGAGAGTACGCTGAAAGCTAGTCACCTTATGTTTTTACATTTTACTGTCTGCATATTTTAATGTTTTTCTGACTAAACAAGATTTGTTCCAGATTGTATGAAATGAAAATATGCAAGAGTGGCACAAAGTTACTGGCAAACAGTATGCCATTGATTATGAGGCCTTTCTATTTATTAGGATGGGCAAGAGATGTTGGCCTTTACAGTGACACCCACATCACTGGAAATGAACAAAGAAAAAAAACTGAATTTAAGACTGAGGTGTTATTTTAAAACTAAGAATGTGTGAAAATAAAAATAAATCTTTGGCTGTGAGGAGGAAATGAAGCTTCCTGAAAGCAAATTTAGTGGTGGAGGTATTTCAGAAAAGCGAGAGATAATGGCGAATTTCACACGATGAAAGACAATAATTTAGTAAAAGATAAAAGGAACGATATGTTGATTTATAAGGACAATAATGATGAAACAATCAAACAATATCCAAATTAAAGTTAAAAAAGGATAGAGACCAGGATGAGGGTGGAGGTTTGGGGGAGGAGCCAGGCTATCAACCAGAAATTTTCATCAAAATATTCACTACCATTTAAATATATAAAAGGTGCACCCGTGAAATAATGTCTGTCTGGTGTTCAAATGTGGAAAACCAGTGGGCTCCATTGTTTCTGATATAATCATCAGTATTAACACAGATTGGCAATATATTATTTTAATTTTGCTTAACTATTAAGGGATTAGCAGCACAGTGAAATTATAAACTGTAAACTGCTAGCAGGGCCTCCTTAGTCACAAACACTCACAGCAAGGATTGTGATAAAGCGATGGTTTAGTCTTGAGGAAATAACAAACAGGAGCAGAGGAAACACATGATTGATCACTTGTAGTTTTCTTTGTTTTTAATCCTTGCACATGACTTCAATGGTAGAAACAATTGTAAAGTGGTCATGTTTAATATGCAAGTAGGCCAGGACACTATAAATGTACTTCTTGTATATTGTTCTAACTGAACAATAAAATGTGATATGTTTAAGAAGGAACTGCAGATGCTGGAAAATTGCAGGTACACGAAAAAGCTGGAGAAACTCAGCGGGTGCAGCAGCATCTATGGAGCAAGGAAAATAGGCAACGTTTCGGGCCGAAACCCTTCTTCAGACTGATGGGGGTGGCGGGGAGAAGAAAGGAAAAAGAAGGAGGAGGAGCCCGAGGGCTGAGGGATGGGAGGAGACAGCCCGAGGGCTGAGGAAGGGGAGGAGTCAGTAAGGGCTAACAAAATTGGGAGAATTCAATGTTCATGACTGCAGGATGCAGACTCCAAGCGGAATACGAGGTACTGTTCCTCCAAAATGTGATAATTAGTCAATTAATGTCAGAGGGTTTCAATTAAATGGTATAAAGATGTTGTGTTTGTTTGGAAGGCCGTACTTTTCTGTACAGGCAGGAATTCTCTGCAAGATTCCACGTTCTGATGAATAAGATAAACCAGAAATTATTTATAACTTGATCACTTTCATTCATGAAGCCAGAAAAGAACAAGACAATTAATTTGGGAAATATGAAAAGGATTGCAGCATTGAGGTGCAAGTTGATTTTGGTGCTCAGCAGCTCATCGGCCAACCGGAAACTTTTACATCTCCATTTTAAAACACAAAGCATTTTCTTTTGCTGCACAAAACGGAAGCTCCATCACAAACTTCTGGCTTAAAGAAATAATAATAAATTAAAGTTAACTTTTCTTCAATTTAATACTCCAATCTTGCCGTGAAGGTGAAAGTAGCCTTAATTGTATTAAGAAACATGAGCTATGGGCCAAGACTACACAGAATTTTTTATGTCAGAAGATTAGAGGTGGGAAGGAACATAATGAACTCGAAAAACTGGAGCGATCTTTAAGAATCACTTTCTTTTATTAGCTGATACCTAGCGTCATGTACCCCTGATATTCAATGCCATTACCATCTTTAAATACCCCACCAACAACATCCTGAAGGTCACCTTTGAGCATAAATTCAACTGAACCATAGATAAACAACGTGCCTATAAAGCAGGCCAGATGGTGGATATCCTATGGTAACTTGCTTGCACTATTAACATCTAAGTTCTTTTTAGCACTTACAAAGCACAAGTTAGGAGTGCGATGGAATACTCTCCACTTGCCTGGCGATTGCAGCTGCCACAATTCCCAACAATCCTTCTTGTTGAACAATAATTTGAAGTAGTAAAGACAAAATATTCCGTGGCTGTGGACCCTCCATCCCAAACTTGGCTTGTAGCGCGTGTGTTGGCTGACTCTTGAAAACGAGTCCATAGCTGATAGTGAGTGAACCAACACAAACAATAAAAAACACTTGACCTCACTCTCGCCAATTCACCTGTGGCAGATACATCTGTTCATGATAGCATTGATGGAAGGGAACACACCATTAACTTTATGGAGACAGATCATTACTTGCATGCTGGCATTCAACACTAGTTGAATGGGGAATGCAGAAGGACATGCCAAAAGCAGTACTAGGCAAAATCAAAAATGACGATATGTTAGCTTTGTGAGGCTGCAATGTTGGGCTACAATTGTGTTAAACAACAAATGCAGAATGTAATTAACATAGCTGAACAATCTCACACAAATAGATCAAATGAAAGTTCTGCAAATCCCACAAAATCTAGTTGTAAGTGAAGCTGCATCTCAATCATGACATCCCTAACACATGAATGCTAGACATGGCCAAAGCTTTCAAGCTACGTTCAATCAAAAATGGCAAATTGATGGCTTTGACTTCCTCCTAAAATCCCCTTCACCACAAAAAACAACCTTCATCAATTTAGTTCTCTCCACATAACTGCAATAAATATCCAAGAGCAGTAAATACACTGAATACTTTGCTTTAAAAGGCACTCTGTCTAAGCTGAAAATTCAATGCCCATTGTGGATGTGTCCAATTTGCAATACTTAATCCTATTACAATGTACAGCACAGAATAAAAAACATAACAATGTTTTTATCTGATTAATTTACAATAACTTTTTTGCTTGTTATAATTAGTGAATCAATGTAACACTAAAATCATTGAAAAGAGATTGTCCCTTACCTTTGCAGAGTTTATAACTGACTATTGCTACAATAATCAGAAGCAGTAGAGACAGTACTGCACAAAGAGGAATCCACCAAGGTAAAGTAGTTTTTGAACTGACATCTGGAAAGCAGATATAAAACAGAAATAAAATCACTTGTACTCTCAAGTCAAATGTTGATTTTGGAGGTTGCGACATTCTGAGGGCTCTGCATAAAACTATATTATAAAGTAAATCTCCCTGCGCAAAAACAGCACTAATGTTCAAACCAATATTCAAACCAACAGAAATAAATAGTGTGATTAAGCTCATTTAAAATATAATACCTCAACCTAACGTATAAAGAGTTTTGAGAATCTCAGTTCCATTACTGGTTGGTGGGGTTCAAAACCTTTGAGTTAACTAATGGAGTTATTTTAAACTGTTATAATGTGAAAAATACAGAACAAATTCTTCACACAAAATTTAAGCAATTACGTTTTTGACCAATTAATACATTTTATGAATGTTAGAACACAGAATGGATTAGCACTGAATAGGCCATTGCCCCATGATGCCTGTGCTGAGCTTGATACCAAATCAAACTAAAACCTTCTGCCTGCATATGATCCATATCCCTCCAGTCCCTGCATATTTATGTGCCACTCTAAAAGGCTCTGATCTGTTACTATCAAAACTGTTTCAACCGCCAGCACTGACAGCGCATTCCAGGCACCCATTACTTTCTATGCAAAAAATCTTGCAGCGCACTACTCCTTTAAATATTCCCACTCTCAGCTTGAACCAATGCCCCTTTGTGTTTGACATTTCCACCCTGGGAACAAGATTCTGAAGAAGGGTCCCGATACGAAAGGTAACCTGTCCATGTTCTCCAGGGATGCTGCCTGACCCGTTGCATTACCCCAGCATTTTATGTCTGGTTTGATTGTTTCCTCTTTCTTTGCCTCTCATGACTTTGTAAACCTATATCAGGTCTCTTCTCAGCCTGTAACGCTCCGGAGAAAACAATCCAAGTTTGTCCAAACTCTCCTTATAGCTAACACTCACTAATCTACGCAATATCCTGGTCAACCTCTTCATCACCTTCTGCAAATTCTACACTACTTTCCTGTCCTGTAATGAGGTAATCAGAATTGCATACAATACTCCAAATGTGACATAAGTAAAGTTTTACACAGGTGCAAAATGACTTCCCGATTCTTATACTGAATGGCTTGACCTCCGATGTCAAGCAAACCAGATGTCTTCTTTAATACAATGATAGACACAAAAAGACTGGAGTAACTCAGCGGGTCAGACAGCATCTCTGGAGTAAAGGAATAGCTGATGTTTTGGGTCGAGACCTTTCTTCAGACCTTTTTCTGACCTGCTGCCTGACCCGCTGAGTTATTCCAACTTTTTGTGTCTATCTTTGATTTAAACCAGCATCTATGGCTCCTTCCTCTGTGCCTTCTTTAATACCATCCACTTCTGGTGCTACATACAGGGAGCTTTGTACTTGGACACCAAGACCCCTTTGTACATCATTATTATTATTATGGGTTTTGTCATTAAATCCTCTTACATTTGACCATCAAATGTGCAGCAGTTCACATTTGCCCAGATTAAACTCTATCTGCCATGTGTCCACCCAAAACCTCTTGTATCCAGTTGTATTAATTGATGGTCTTCTTAACTGTCTGCAACTCCACTCATTTTTGTGTATTCTGCAAACTGGCTAACCATTCCATCTACAGTTTCGTCTGAGTCATTTATATATATCACAAACGAACAGAGGTGCCTGCGCTGATCTCCGCAAGCCACCACTGGACACACACCTTCAACCAGAATTATGCCCTTCCATCACTAACCTCTTTTCTATGGATTAGCCAGTTCTGAATCCAAACTACCAAGTCACTGTGGTTCCCTGCATTTTAGTCTTCTGGCGATAGACACAAAATGCTGGAGTAACTCAGTGGGTCAGGCAGCATCTCTGGAGAAATGGAATAGGTGACATTTTGGGTTGAAACTCTGTCTTAGTCTTCTGGTTTAGCTACCATGAGATAATGAGGTGCCATCATTGTTCTGAGATGCAAGGAAATCTGGGTGCATGAACTGAAAACATCTAGCATTCAGGTGCAGCAGGTAATTCACAAACCTGTCAGAACATTTTCTTCTATTATATTTTATTGCTGGGGGAATTGAATACAAGAGTAGGAAGACCTTGCTTTATTTACATTGGAAATTGATGAGACCACATCTGGAGAATCTAGTGCAGTAATGGCCTCCTTGTTTAAGTAAAGAATAATATGACAGAAGTAGTTCAGAGACAAGTAAAGACTAATGCCGTGCCTTACAGGAAAAGGTTTGACAGGCTAGGATTGTGTCTGCTGCGATTCAACAGAGTGAGAAGGGTCCTGATTGATAAATGTAAAATCATGAGAAGTCTTGACAAGGTGGAAATGGAAAGGATATTTCCTCACAGAATGATTAGTTGTCATTGTTTAAAAAAAGGATCACATATTGAAGGCAGACGTGGGGGAATTTTCCATTCTCTCTAAAAGCTTTGACAAACTCTTCCTTTAAGGGGGACGGAAACAGAGTCTGTTAATAATTTTAAAGCAGAACGAAGCAAATACTAATTCACTAATGGGCTGAAATGTTTAAGGGTTGCAAGCATGGATTTGTTAAGGGCATATCATATTTAAATAATTTGAGATAACAGATAGAGTTAATGAAATTAATGCAGTTCTAGCAATGTTTTGTGTTAAGTGCCGCATACTACACTTATCAGCAAAGCTGAAGCACAATCCTTAAAAGGAGACAATAAACAAAAAATTATGGTTGGCAAAGTAAAAGATAACAAGAGCAATATAATGAATGGTTTTCTGACTTAAATTGTGAATAGTGGTGCTTCTACGTGTCAGTTTAGGATAATTGTTTTTTTTATAATCTATTTTAATAACCTAGAATTAGGGGGTCAAGCCAAAATTTCGATATTTGCAGATGGCATAAAACTTGGTGTATTGTGATTAACAAAGAAGATAGGGATATATTACAGCCAGATATAAACCAGCTGGTGATAGATGAAGTTTAATGTGGAGGAATATGCATGATGCAATTTGCTGTGAAGAATGAGGAAGAGAAAAGGATACTTTTCTAAATGGGGTGCAGGAGAAGGGGGATCTGTGCACAAATCATTAAACGTGGTTGGGGAAGTTAGGTAAGTGGATAATAAGGCAAACACAATCCTGTGCCATCAGTAAAGACAGAGTATGAAAGCAGGAATTTTTGCTGAATCTGTATAAAATTCTTGTTTGGCCTCAGCTGGAAATATTATACTAATTTCTAGTCACCACATTATCGGAAGGACGTGAAGATGTTAAACAAAATTGGTTCCTAGCGCTATAATCATGACAGAAGTTTAGATTGTTTTGATTGATTGTTTGATTGACTGATTGATTGAAAGTACAGCATAAAAACTGGCCATTCAGCCCGCCAAGTCCATGCCAACCGTCGATCACCCATTCACCAGTTCTGCATTATAATAATAATAATAATAATCTTATTTATATAGCACATTTTTAGTCAACTTGCATTGACCCCAAAGTGCTTCACATAATTACATTACATTTACACACAGGCAAAGGTGGGTGAAGTGTCTTGCCCCAAGGACACAACGACGGTATGCACTCCAAGCGGGATTCGAACCGGCTACCTTCCGGTCGCCAGCCGAACACTTAGCCCATTGTGCCATCTGTCTTCCCTTTATACCATCGCATTATACCACTTTCGTATCCACTCTCTATATACTAGGGGCAATTTACAAAGCCAATTAACCGAAAAACCTGAACGTCTTTAGGATGTGACTGAAATATGGAGCACCCAGAAGAAACCCATACAATCACAGGGAGAACATTCAAACTACACACGGACCTGAGGTCAGGTTCAAAACTGAGATTCTGGTGCTGTGAGACAGCAACTTTACATGCTGTGCCATCCTTTCTTTGGAGAAGAGAAGGCCGAGGGGAGATTTGATGGATATATATATAAATCGATGAAGGCTAGAAAATGTATCGAGATAGTGAAACACAAAGACCAAAGGGTTGTCATTAATAATGGGGGAAGTGAATGCATTACCTATGGATGTAATGGAAGCAGGTTCTGCTATATCATCAAAGAGATGAATTGTATTAATATATGCTGCAGAAAAAAATGCAATGCCGGAGAGAATGTGCTGGTGTGGGGAGACTAGTGATTTGTTCTGGTAGAAAATCAGCACACACATGATGGGCTAAAAGGGCTCCTTGTGTGATGTAATCATTCTATAATTCTGTGGCATATTGATCCCATGTATAGAATGAGTAAGTAACCGAGGCATGAAAATAATCATAAATCCATGGATGCTGGAAATCTGAAGTAAAAATACAGAAAATGCTAGTAGCACACTGGAGAACAGGCAGCATCTATGGAAAGAGAAAGAGAATTAACCTTTCAGGTTGGAGATCATTCTTAACTCTATGTATCTTTCCATAAATGTTGGAGGAGCTGCAGAGTTTTTCCAGTACTTTCTGTTTTTAACTTAAGATATCTCATCAGTTAAAACAATTGTGCAAAAACACATCAGCAAAGAATTACATCCAGGGAAATATTGAATAAAAGTGGACCTTAAGAAGTAGTGTAAAGTCACGTCACTAAGCTTAGCTGCTGCAGCTGGTGTGTACTCTTATTAATCTTAGACACTCCATGCAAACCCAGTTTCTGAAAATTCAGATTTTAACTCATCGCCTGCTAGGTATTATTACAACAAAAAAAATCAACCAGACACAGTGTAATCATATACAAATTAAATTATTTGTCAAAAGAGGGATGTTTCTACCTGCAAGGTTGACAGTATAAGTGGCCGAAGCTGGAGCTTTGAGCGTGGAGTGAGATACTTCACATGTGTAGATAGTTCCTTCCTGCGCTGGCTCTGTGTCGTGCAAGTAGCTGGAGGCTTCAGTTAGATGCTCTGCGTTAAGCTGATCGTTTGTTTTTACTCCATTCGTAATTATTTGACCATCTCTATACCAAGACAAGCTGTAGTCTGCAGGAAAGAACCCAGAGGTTTTGCACAGCAGAGAACCATCTGCATCTTGTGATTTCATAATCGTCATTGGTGCTGGGGAAGCTGTAGAAAATGTTAAAAGATAACATATGTTCTGATTTCAATATTGCAAACAAGATGTGAACCGATATACTTGTCTGGTGTACATTGGAAAATGTTAGAATATTCCCTTTTGTAATATTTCACTCCTCCATTATTAAAAGGGATTATTCGCTGGCATGTCTGGTCTATAGAACATTTTGGTATAACAATCTGACACCATCTTGTACAAAAATGTTATAATGGGGACTTATTGGGTAAATGTGTTCGGTTCTGCACTGTAAAGATCTATGTGGCTATAAAATTAAAAACGGACCCAATCATGATGAATCCAAATTAACTCTGAACTTGCCTACTTATATTTTACGCCTACATTAATGAAACTGAGACGACCTGGTACATTTGCTGGAAATGGGAAAGGAAGAAGCTATCCCGCACACTTAATGGTTTTGTTCAACAAACGTGTAGGTACATACCCGAGTAAATCAGCCTGAACTGAATGAAGTAGTGAGCTAGGTTGGCACAGAATGAGATGCCCTGGCCTAAACCCAAATATAGGTTGTGTAGCCTGAATTCCAATTATGCCTGTCTTGCACTTAAATATAATGTGTTCATTTTGTGAAATTAATACATTGTTAAAGTAGGCAGCTACCATTCTCTCATCAAATAGCTGAGACATAAAAACAGCGTTTTTCCTCCACGAGTAATAGCTCTACTCAATAACCAAAATTCTGTAGCCTCCTTTGGCTGTGGTATTTTATTTAATTCACATGTTTAATCAATAATGTTTTATTGTTAATGTTGACTGTTTTATGTGTCATTCTTAATTGTCGCTGTATGTCATGTTGTCATTTGCGGGCGGAGCACCAAGGCAGATTCCTTGCATGTGAACTTACTTCGCCAATAAACTTATTCATTCATTCATCAAAAAATTCCATTGTCAGGTAATATTTATGTCTCTATTAAAACAAAGCTTGACAAAGTAAAAGCTTGTATTTGGCAAAAGAACAGCAGCATTACCATAAAAAGCTAGTTTCTACAAAATGTAATAACATTTAAAAAATGAAATTTTGATGCTTGTACCAGAGCATAAGCTTTATGCAGTTTGCCATCGATGGCATCTACACAAGGCACTTCTTCAAGAAGACAGCATCTATCATCGATGATTTCCACCAAATGGCTTATGCTCTCTTTTCTCTGCTACTGTCAGACAGGTGGTACAGAACACTAACGTGTAGGAAAGAACTGCAGATGGTGGTTTAAATTGAAGATAAACACAAAATGCTGGAGTAACTGAGGACCAGGCAGCATCTCTGGAGATAAGGAATGGGTGATGTTTTGGGGCGGGACCCTTCTTGTACAGAACATTAAATTCCCACACCACCAGGTTCAGGAACAATTATTTTCCTCCACCATCAAGTCTTGAAATGGCCTTCATGATCTTAATACTTCCTCAGCAGCGAAATGCTATGGACCACCTCTTGCACAACAATGAACTTGATTTTAAATCTGTGTAAGAAAGAACTGCAGATGCTGGTGAAATCGAAAGTAGACACAAAATGCTGGAGTAACTCAGCGGGTGAGGCAGCATCTATAGAGAGAAGGAATGGGCGACATTTCGGGTCGAGACCCTTCTTCAGAATCTGTTTTGCACAAATTTATTGTATTACACATTGTTTTTCTTTGCACTGGCTTTCATAATTTATGTTTAATTTGCCTGCCTTTGATGCTGTTGTAAGCAAGCTGTTCATTGTACTTATAACTTACTGTATTTGGGCTTATGTCAATAAACTCTACTTGCCAAATAATTTAGCATAATTATCATACAAAGCTGTAGTCTACAAAGTGTAACAAAGTGTCAAATAAATTACCGATAAATTAAGAAACATTTTAGAATATTAAAAATATATAATTTGCATCGTATAATTAAATAATAATTGATAATGTGGGGAAATGGCTGCCAGGACCATTCATATGAAATATAGGTCTTTACCTATAGGAATGATACACTTTGGTCCAAATATTCACACTGTTGCCACTTGTTCTCACCCCTTTCCACTAACTCCATCCCACCAAACCCCATTCTTAAACAGTAAGATGGTCTGCTTAAATCATGCATTTCAGTGGTACAATTTATCTGCTGCATCCTCTGTTAAAAATGCTAATAAGCATCTACAATTAAAGAAAACCAATACAATTATAGATACTTAATCTAAAGCAGCGAACATTACATATTATTAAAGGATAGGCACATGCTTTGACAGAGAATGCAACAGAAATAATGCATACATTCTCAATACTATGAAACATCTTTAAATAAAATAATATCCTCATGTTGCATTGGGAGGATAGTCTGTCAGTCAATTTGGCTTTTATAAATCAAAAACGGTAAGAAAGTAGGTTGTATGAAAGCTGATGAGTCCCTTGCAATTATAATAAGGGCTATTTAACTTCAGGCCAGTGTCAGTACTTGTAAACTGCACAAATTAACCAGGATTTTCTGGAAACACAAGTTACAGAACATAGATTACATCATTTATATATCCAGAAATAATCCCTAAAGGAGCCTATTCAGATAACGATTAAAATTGAGATGTCCAGAAATTAAGTTTTTGTTTTGTCAATCGCTGGTTGGCACATTCACTCGTCCAACTTTTTCCTCTGAAGACACAAGGTTTGAAATAGAGACAGGGGCAATTGGTGGATGGGAAGGAAGAGAAATTGGTATATTTCAACGTTTAACATTTAATTATTAAAATTTCCAATCGGAATGGGATTAATATTCTAGAACCGAATAACTGAATGTGTAGATTTGGGACTGATCAAATAAAAATAAAGGTATGGAACTTGAGCGGGCGAGTAGCCGTCATCATCCTTCCGCTTCGGGGCACCCGCGACCCCTGAAATAACAGCGCAACTCTAGCACATATTTTTGTAAGATTGTTTGAGGAATTGGTCCATTTGTAATCGTAGAATCTCGCAATTTGGCTTTGAAATTCTTTCGATACGTAATCCAATGTATGTAATAACATAACGCTGAATGAGTCTGGGCTTGATTAGTAATTTAACTTCGTGCGACATTACCAAACGAAAGATGTCAATGAACTGTGCAAATTTAGTCCAAACTGCCCCACTTCAGACACAATCGGTTAAAGACAAATGCATCTCAAATACAACCGGCTGGTGGGGAAGGGAAATTTAAAGTTAGAATATTGTTTATACTATCCGAGCGACTAACTGTTCAGTTTTGGAAATAAGCAAATTAAATACAGAGCACCAGATACGTTCACTGCGGTTAGCACCAATTAAGTTTCCCCAATATATTTATGTTATTAAATTGACTGCACCATCGGACGGCACGTGTAGGGCATTAACCGGAGACAGTTCAGTGCAATTATCCCATTGCAACCCGACTTTCCAGGAATTTTTGTTTTGTTCCCCGGGTGGAAGTCCATTCTGAGGGGATAATGAACGCGCCCGTGCGTAGATAGAATTCTACCCCAACATGCTTGAGCATGAATCAATACGCTACTCTCCCGTGAAGTATATTAGTATATTACACAGACCACTAGTGATGTACCAACATACATCGATAACTCAGATCGCCATTTTCCATCAGCCCAGTTAATTTGCCTTCCACCCTTTCGGCAGCTCTTCCAGTTTATCCTGGAAATAACCAAATAACCATATTTCCCTTCCTGTGGAATGTTGCAACTAATTGGGAGCCTAATTGTTTATTAAGTAGCGGGAATTGTGTATTAAGTAGCTGTTTGTAGAAAGCATAGCAATCCCCCTTGGATGGAACACCTGAAAAGTGTTTGTAAAACAAATACTATCAACGGCAATCCAGATTTTAACCCCCCCCCCCCCCCCCCAGATATGTTCAGCCGATGCCCGCGTTTGCCGCACGGAATTATAAAGGGATGATACAAAATGTGCATTCGGCGCGTTCATTTACGAATACCCCCTTCCATTATTATACATGTCATGGTCTCCCGTGGTTCACAATGCCCGGTACCAATATTCCCTTGTGCCCCCTGTCATTGCTGCAAGGTTTTGCATGGCAGCGACCATTATTTACACGTAGTGTATGAATCGTAAATGAAAACTTTACGGGAATATGTTTTAGCTACTTTATTCCTTTCCAGTCTCCTATCGCACTGCACCGGATCAACATTGCCCCGAACCAGGTTCATAAACAAAAGTGGCAGCATGTCGCTGAGAACGATCGCTCACCTTTTACTTCAAGGGTTGCACCTGTTCCATTTCCAGTGTATTCACCCTCCACTCTGCAGTAATAGATTCCGGCGTCTCCGAATCTCACGTTCACAATCTTAAGCGAAGCGCTCGCTTTTGATTCCACCTGGAACACTTTCCTGGAATCTTCTCCCTCTTTGAAAAACTTCCGTTCTCCTGTTTTCCACCAATACATCCTAATGTTATTTTTATCTCTAAATAGCCCGAACGCGCATTGCAAAGTCGCGTTCTGCCCTACCAATGCATAGACTTTATCCGGCATTTGATGCACCTGCGTAACCTTGGCGAATGCTGCAAAAATAAACGGAAAACAGTGTGTATATTTACGAAAGGCTCAGGACAACAACAAACTTTCTCGTCTTTCAGTTAATTTTAACAAATCCATGGAAATGGCGACTTGCTTTAATGTACAAACACCACATGAACAGATACCTTCCAAAGACCTGACACAATGAATTAAAAACAGCGACAAAACAAATGATCATTAGTTTGCTAAGTGAACTCGTCGCTTCATGTGCAAGTGTTTTTGAAGAATACCTGTGCAAATAACGGCCAGAATGAGGAAGGGGTTAAATTCATTTTTTCCATACATACTGAGTACCGACTTCGCAATTGAGGAGCCACGAGAGACCGCGGAGTCGAACAACAGAAAGTTATTGAGCCACGCAGCTGCGTTGGTTTGGGGATGGTGGGTGGGAATAACGGTATGTTGAGGGACTTTTTTTTTGGCGGGGTATATTGTGCAAACGAAACTAAATGTCAGACTTGCAGCTTTGCGGTTTCAGTGCTGTCAAACGTCAGTTGAGATCTGCGAAGAAAGATGCTCGCTGCTGGAAATGGAAATTGAGGCTAATTCAAAGAATTCGAAAACACATTGAAGCAGAGTTTTTATCACAAGGTGTGTGTGGCGGGGGTGGGGTTGACAGGATTGTTAGGGGTGAAGGCAGGGAGCTGTGTGGCTCAGCAACTTTCTGTTGTTCGACTCCATGATCTGCAGAGTCCTGCTCCTGCGCTGAATAAATATGTTTAACTTCACGGGAAGCCAAATGTACAAGAGGCTCTACATTCACCCTCAGCAGATAACACAGCATGCAGTGCTTGTGCGTATCCCTTGCGAGATTCTCCAGGCGATGTGATTGCTACATTGAACGGAAATGTTCCCCACAATAGGGATATTTTAGAGGCAGCTGAAACTCAAACACGTGTATCATTTCCAAATTTAAACCTTGATATGTAGCAAGGACAATCCCATCTCTATCCTGTGATTTCACTTATTTGCTCCAAGGAAGGTTTGATCATCGTCTTGCTCTTTCTTCTTGCTGTAATATATTTGGGGGAAACAACCATTCTAAGTGTTACAGTTTTACATTCAAATTGTGAAAAAATCTGTGTCATTTGACATCTGAAACAACTAGTTACATTCCTGGAATTTTTGGATCGCTTGCTTTGCACATTGTTCCAAAAAGTCTTAGTGAATAAAAATAATCAAAATTCTTTATGGGTGCTTAAGATAACAAGGAGTTAACTTGTCATTGCAAGGTAAAGAATAATTTATTATTAACTAACATATTCAAATAAATAAATTAAGTCATCAACAGGAGTTAACTTTTGTGTTATCTTTTTACACACTGAGAGCATCACAATGCATTTACGTTCACTTGTCTTGATTTTTGACGCTCAAAACACATAACAACAATATATAAGGTAGGTGTGTGGTATCTCAGGTCCAGAATGCAAAATGTTCACACATTTCACATGTTCACACATTTCACTGGTGTTGCACAATAGCCATTGTGAACTTGGGTCGTTATCGTTTCTAAAATTAATTCAGATAAAAATAGATATGAAACAAGCAGAGATTAAGAGAGCAAGTTTGCAGCAAAATCCTGTAAATGACAACATTTCACAACGGTTCTCATTCCGTGCTCTAAAACCGATCTCCCGCTTGTTCAGGACTTAAACTCCCTCTCCCATTCCCAATCAGATTTTTCTGTCCTGGGCCTTCTCCATTCTCAAAGTGAGGCCCAGCGCATATTGGATAGACAGCACCTTATATTTCGCTTGGACAGCTACATCCCAGCGGTATGAACATTGACTTATCTAACTTCAAATAGCCCTTGCTTTCACCCTCTCTGCATCCCCCTTCCCAGTTCTCCCACAAGTCTTACTGTTTCCGACTACGTTCTATCTATGTCCCGCCCATTCCACTGACATTAGCCTGAAGAAGGGTCTCGACCCGAAACGTCACCCATTCCTTCTCTCCAGAGTTGGTGCCTGTCCCCCTGAGTTACTACAGTATTTTGTGTCTACCTTCCTGTAAATGACTATTACTTTTTCTATAGGCACCATTGGATGATTTTAAATCTACTGTGTTAATGATAAAAATACTTTATTAAAAAATCAACTTTCCCCAACATGGGGATAAACAGGGTGGAGCTTTATACAGCTTTGCTCAAGCTTTGAATTCACTTGTCCTTAAAAGCTGCAAAGATGTTTTAATGTATATGTGTGTATATATGTACCCACTCTAAGTTTATGATTTCTCTTCTTTGTAAGTTTCTTTAATGTAGCAGTAGAAGATACTTGTAAAAAAACATGGCTGGTTTCATGGCAACTTATTATTTCCTAAACCTCTTAATTCTTAACAACTGCCAATAAGTCCCTCGCCTTTGGAAAATATATCAATGTCGTCAATTTAAACTTAAATTTTAGTTCTAAACTTCTCTCAAGATAGGCATGGAAAACAATGTTTTATATAATGCAGAAATATCAATCCATGAAATGGGTGACTCTTCCCAGGGTCACTGTTGCAGAAGTTTGATCAGCCTTCCTGAGGGTGAATCCATGGAAAATAATTGGTCCAGAGCCCATGGCCATGTCCATGGGAACTGCATGGACCAACTAGCAGGAGTGTTCACAGGCATCTTCAATCTCCCCCTCCTCCATTCTGAGGTACACATCTGCTTAAAAAAGACCATTATCATCCCACTGCCATAGAAAATCAAGATCTAATTTCTTAACAACTACCGTCCAGTGGTCTTGACATCCACCATCATGTGAGAGGCTGGTTATGGAATGCATTAAATCTAATCTACCAAGTAACCGTAACCCATTGCAGTTCGCCTACCGTCCAACAGGTGGCTGATATCCAGCTCCCTCAGATCTGGACTGAAAGACAAATCAAGGCGCAAGTTGCAATAAACCTCTCCCGGTTAACAAACCAATTGTTACCAACTTCATAAGGAAATGTGTGGAGTGTTCTCCCATGAAAACCACCTCACTGTTCCCCAACCAGAAACCTTGGATGAACCTGGAGGTCTGCTTTCTTCTGAGGCCCAGATCTCAGGCATTCTAACGCAGAGAGCCATTAGACCGAATGTCCTTCAGAAGGAACATTCTTTTCTCAGGAATCAATCAGTAATTTGATAAATCTTCATTCCACATCTCAAAAGAGTAGATGGGAAAATAGAACAATATAAAACTAGTGTGAGCGGATGAACAATTGTTGGTTGGCATGGATTCAGAGCGCCAGAGAGCCTGTTTCCACGCTGGATCTCTAAACTAAAAGGGCTAGATTTTATTTTGCTAATATCTTCATTACAGTTATACCAAACTTATTTACCACTGAAGACTAACATCCCATTTGCCTTTCCCAGTTTTATAATATCAACCAGACTGTTGTCTCAATCTTTGATTGGTACCATTCTCTGCCCAAAATCATGGCAGCCACTCCAGTTAGTTAATCCACATTCTTCTCTGTGCACAGTGAAAGTGTGGAAAGTTTAGAATCATTTTTTTTATTTTGTGCACCAAGAGCGAGTATCAGGCTTACTTTTATATTTCAACAGTTTTGTCAGATGAAGAGAATGTATCCACAATCCTAAACTCCAGACAATGACCTCTTACACATCGTATAAATTTTGCTTCCCAATCATCTTTATTGCCTCTGAGTGACCTGATCAAAGTCAGGTTACTTTGTGCATCATTTCATCATGGAGAGAAAATAAAATAATATTTGCCTTGGCTTCCCACATATCGTTGTCTATCATCTTAAGGATACATCACCATCAAATTAACCAGATGTTTATAGCAGCATCAACAAATCTGTTGTAAGCATCAATACATGTATTACGAGATTTATTTTATTAAAAGTATGAAACCAATGGGCCTCTCAACCCAGAACACTTACTGAACATAGTTAGCCGCAAAGTGCAGTCAATGTTAGGCAAGATAAATTAAGGGAAACGTAATTCACATTTGTTCAGACATTTTTAATAGGGAATAAAAACCACATTTGTTCGAAAAAGATTTAAATCACTTCTATGAGACTTGCAGTACCTTGTCCCAGGTCAAATAAGTCCTCACTCAACTTCTGGAAAACCAAACATCCAACCCATCGAAAATGTAGTTGTGATCAGGGACCGTTATGTGTCTGATCTTGGAATGGCCCAGCACATATTACCACAGAAATCTGCTTTATCAGGAAGACCATGGTGTTGAGTACGTTTGCGCTTTATCCCATATCAGATGCAATGATTTAGGCAGAGAAGGCAGATGTGCAATCACTCATAATACACAAAGGAAATGTCCCAGAAACTACAGCCCTTATTATTCTTGTTAAACTGATTGATGCTCTTCTGGTTAATATGTTTCACAAATTTCAATGTTTCTTTATCTCGGTAGATCAATGCCAATGCGTTGTCTTCTGGACAAAGAGTAAGTAACTGAAATACAACATAAATAATTAAAAATGAATTTTGTTATAGAAAAGTAACACCCGATTTATTCTCCATCACTCCACGATTCCCTATGTTTTTCTTATGAAAAAGTTGGGGGGTGCATGATCAAACTATAGGATCCAGCTGAGATACTTGCTGATCAATGCAGGGAGCCTTCCCATATGATTCAGAGTTAAAGAACAGTGCAGGCCCGAAATGGGTCATTCAGCCCCCCCCCCCCCATTTCTTTGTTTGCCATCAGCATCATTGCTAATGGCCTACATTAGGTGCATATCCTTATTTTGCTTATTTCAACATCTCTCTAAATGGCTCTCAAATATAATTACTATCTCCTGTGGTCATAAATTTAAATAATCAGCATTCTGTAAAAGACAACTTTTGACTAAAATCCCATTTTATATTTACATCCATTTGTGTTGATTACTTCCCACCACGGGAAAATAATTATAGCTACCTATGCCCATAAACTTTATATAGCGTTAGCAGGTCAGTTATCAGGCTCTTTTTCTTCCAAGAAAATAAAAATCTAATCATTAATATCCAATAACTAAACTACTTCAATCCAGGCAACATTTGCACTATCTCCAGCGTAACCATATCCTTCCTGTAATGTTGTGACCAGTACAATTCAAGTAAGGTTTTGTAAAATTGCAAGAAAAGCATTTTAACTTTTATATTTTACAGAAGATAAACATAAAATGCTGGAGATCAGGCAGCATCTCTGGAGAAAAGGAACAGGTGACGTTTCAGGTTGAAACCCTTCTTCTTTATATCCACTGATTTATAAAGACAAACATGCCTTGTATACAACACTTACTATCTGCATTTCTACTCTCTGTAAATTATGGGCTTAAACCACAAGGTCCCTCTGTTCATCAACATCGTTTGCACCCAAACATTTATTGTCCGGCATCTATCTGACCAAAAATACATCATCTTGCACTTGTCAAAATTAAAATCCATCTGTAAACTTACTAATCATACCGAAGTTCCCATCAAAACTATAATCTACTTCAAAAATAACGAGAGTAACACACTGATCCTCGTGATGTATCAGCATTCAGTCTAATTCGTTGCAGAATGCAATGTCTGTTGGAACTTGCATGCAAAAGGCAACATGACTTGGTTACTGTGATTCCTAAATAACATTTAATGCTTCAATGGTCCTTTAGTGTCACAAGTACCAAGGTACAGCGCGTAAGCATTTATTAAGCCTATATTAATTCAAACGTTTTAAATCTCCTTAGGAAATTAATTTGAATTAATTCAGTTCCTACCTCTTCATCTTCCCCTTTTGCAATGTATGAAGTGACACCACCAAATTCCTCATCCCAGCCTGGAACAGAGAAATACACATGTTCAATTTCCTAATCCGATCACAAGCTGGCACTTTCCAATAGAATGTTTTGCTCTTCCCCTCAATGGTATAACAAAAGCAAAGTTGTGATCCAGCATTACACCAGGTGTGTAATACATATCCTGTAAATTAAAATCAGCACATTTACCTTCACAACCGCAGTTTAACAAGAGGTCCAGGGCAAATTCTGTGTTTTCCACATTGGTGTCATGGATAAGTGTGTAGTATCCATTTTTCCAACGTCTTAATTCTCCTCGGCAAACAGGAACACCAGGCTCTGAAAAAGAATTGATTGATGCATCTTCAAACTCTTTCACTTGCTTTTCATTGAGTATGTGAAGAACCAAACAATGTCTCCATTGTTATTTTTAACTTTACCATCTTATCATTTATTAATTTTGTTGCCACACAATATTCATCAATAGACACATTGATGCTCTGGCTTTACTCCAAGATCTCTGCTGCTCAAATGTATTAAATTGTTGCTGAATGACCTTCAGCTACAACTTTCTTCTCCCATTTCACTGTGCAGCATGAAGTCAATATCCACAACGTTCAACTGAGTACATCTGTGCTGACTTTAACTGTGTGGTATGTTGATTGACTGCTAATTGCAGCAAATCCTATTGAAGCTAATATTTCCTGTAATCTAAAATAAGGTGTCAACTTGCCTGTGCGGACATGGCACCGACGGACGAGAAGCCGAAGCAAAGAAGTCAAAGCCAAAGAACCGAATGCCAAAAAAAACCGAAAGAGTACGAAGATGAAACAGCAACTAACCAGAAGGATGGGTCGCCTAAAAGTAGGTATGTTACAAAACCTACCTGAATCGTCATTGGGAATCTGCCCACAGCCATGTCCGCGATTTTGGCGCTGTTTGGAGGGGGCGGGTTTAAAACGCGATTTTTACTAGGCTGTACTAATCGCACATGTTCAGCCTAGTAAATCATTAACGAAAAATTGCTGCAAGACCCGGTCGCAAAAGGTATTATTAGTTTTATAGGCCTCGATAATATAGTTATAATAGTTTTAAAATTACTCTCTGATTTCGCAACCTCTCGCAGCCCCAGGGTTTTATAAAGCAAACAATTAAAGGTATGTACCTTATTTTTACATTAAATGGGGCATATATATAACCCTGAACATCAAGTTATCTATAACGAATAGTTCATTTTGGGCTTTTTATATCCCGCAGTATTTTTCTCGGCATTTGAGGGCACTAATCCAGCGCTATGTCAACGTTCTAAACCAGCGCGTTCACATGAACCCACTAGAAAGCCGATTTAAATGGGCATTTATTTACAGCAATTGAACACTAAATTCCTTCCATTTGGCCTATAAATTAATGTAAATTAGATATAAAAATCATGTTATATTGTGAATTATTTGTGAATAATCTTTGGACACTTAGGCTATTTAAAAAAGTTAATCTTTCCTTAAGAAATGGGCGTTTGACTATCCAAGATCACAGCTTTTTTGTAATGTCCATTGAAAATCAATAGGGAACAAGATGCTAATTTCCGAGTATGAAAATGGTCATAACTTTTTTAATACTTGAGATATGAAAGTGAATTTGGTGTCAAATTAAACTTATTGTTATGCTTTATCTGATGGGATAAATTGCAGACTTGATTTTTTAAATCTCAAAATTTTGTAACATTGCTACTAAAAGCCAACTAACCGAAAAGCTGCGTCGCCTAAAAGCAAACTCACCAAATGGCTGCTCTGTCAAAATGCCACCTACTCGAAAGGCGGCGTCTCCTACAAGCAGAAAAGTCCAATAACGGACATCACTTGTCAGCGATTGGTCCAGACCCCCGTGTCCATCACATCACTGTGGAGGGATGAACATTGTCACACACCTCCTCTCCACTCGATCCACAGCCCGCGGTGGGTGCACGTGGGAGAGTGGGGGCTGTCCCGAGGGATGCGCGCCTTTGGCCGCCTAGTCACCTATGGCTTGTGTGGAAAAATGACCCCCACCCTGCCGTCCCCCCTTCTCTCTCACCCATCCCTCTCTCTCCCTCCTCTCTCTGTCTCTTCTCTCTCTCTCTCTCCTCCTTCTCTCTCTCCTCCTTCTCTCTCCTCCTCTCTCTCCCCCTTCCCGATCTCCCTTCTCTATCTCTCCCTTCTCTATCTCTCCCTTCTCTCTCTCTCTCCCTTCTCTCTCTCTCCTCCTCTCGCTTTTAGGCATCCGCCCTTTCGGTTAGTTTGCATTTAGGCGTCCCATCCTTTCGGTTAGTTGGTGTTTCGTCTTCGTACTCTTTTGGTTTTTTGGCATTTCGGCCTCGTTTCCATTCGGTTCTTTGGCTTCGACTTCTTTGCATCGGTTTCTCGTCCGTCGGTGGCACGTCCAGGTACTGTCAACTTACTCAACTTCATCATGCCTCTGATCAACCTCACTGGTTACATATCTGCATCCTCCAACACACATTTAGTTGCTACCATCACACCATGAGGTTTCCATTAAACATTTTTCTGTGCCTTCAGTAATCAGACTGATTTCTGAAATTTCACAGTTAAGAAACAGAAATAAAAATGTAGTCTGCTTCTAACTAACTGAGAAGGCTTGGACATGTTGATCGCTTTAAACCCACCCAATTGTATTCACTGTTGGATTCAAAGGGGAGCAATATTGGACAGTGTAAAACCAGTATTACATCCAATTTTGTTAAAATCCAGCTTCACTAATATCATCTAACTTGAACAATTATTTTTTACCTGCCATAGTTCCAAGTAAGGACATCTGCCAAGCCCTAAAAATAAATATTTTAAAAATAAATCTTACTTTGTGGACTGTCCGTTGGCATTGGTTTTTCTGTTGTTTCAAGTACACTGCCTCCTCTGCTATCATTGCCATTAAGTAATGTTGAATCTGATTTCTCATCCTTTTCAGTGCTAGAGCATGCTTGCTCATTTTCATCAGACATCTCCAGGTCATCTTCTTGCTCATCTTTTTCATCGTCATCTGAGGCTGCCAGGAAATGTAGCTTTAAGCCAGTAAAATTGGACAGAAGCAGGAACATGGCCTCAGAATAAAAGAGCTTCATACATTTGGCAAGAATGTCAGGAAAGCCATCTTCCTCTGCTTGATCATAGCATCTAAGAAACAGAGAGGCACTATCAGAGAGCATGCCACAAATCCAGGGAAAACTGACCAGATCTCTGAACAATAACAAGGTTTGTCACTTATTTCACAAATACATTAAACACATCTGGCAACTCATCTGCTAGGAGCACAAGCTCAAGTTAGCTTCTATTGTACAAAAGGAAACAATTGTGCAGCATTGAAAGACCATACTACTGCAGAGATTGAAATTTTAGATAAAGTGGTCAAACATGGCTCATTAAATCACCTGAGCAATATAATGAGCGAGCCTGTGAACAGGTCATGATTCCTATGATCTCATGAAGTGGAAGGAAAACGAGAGGGATAAAAAAGATGAAACTTTTACAAGCCTAGATAAGCATTCTGTAGCACAAATAATGTATTTTTCTATTTCTGAAATAATGAAGTGCAAATGTGGTGACTGCCATTCTCTTCCATTCCAGGTTTAGGTGCACTTGATTTTTGGAGCAATACAACATTACAGAAAAGTCCTGCTGTAAATTCTGCACAGATGCTTCTGGGTTAAGTATTCCATTGATAAGTGCATTAAAAAAAAATCATTCAACATCTTTAATATTCATGAATGCCGATCCTTCAGATTTCTGATCCACCTACCTTTTGTTGGCTGGTCCTCTTCTCTTCCATTTAATCTTTGGGTTAGATATAGCCTCACATACCATCTGAAATTTTTCTTTCTGATCAGAAAATGCAGAAAAATGTTTGTTTTACTGTTATCGTCTGTGGTATCCCTGCATTAACAATATTTTACATTTTGAAACTTAATTTCTTTCTTATTTTGGATTCTCATCCTCTAATTGCTGTCATTTCATAGCTTTTGTTAATTTACACTCCACAACTTTGAACAAACGTCAAAGTCTGATTGTCAACATAAACCAGTGGGTTGACGTTTTATGTAAAATGACCGTTTCTTTGATTATGGCTCTAAATAATCTGGGCTGACAGGGCAGTGCTGATTTGAAGAAACTACAATCTGTGAGGTTCTATTTTTCAGATGATGCTGTTAATCATGGTCCCCTCCCATCTGCCTGCCTCGGAGTCACACCAAAACATCCCAATGCAATTTTTAAACCAGAGCAGTGGAGGTCTCTTGGTTAACATTATTTAATTATTTGGTTAATGTCTCTTGGTTACATTAATCTATCAAATAATATTACTATAAGCTATTATATAGTCATGCTTGCCATTTATAAGATTATCATGCAAACACATCTATTTGTGAACAGTAAGAATAATATAGAAAATGCTGAAAATTCTCAGTTGGCCTAGCCCCAGTTGCAGCCTGACCCGTTAAGTATTTCCATATTTTCTGTTTTATTTTAGATTATCACCATTTATTCCAATAATATTTCACTAGGCAGATGTGAAGCACTTTAGGACTTCCCAAGACCAAAAAAAAGTGCTGTGTAAATGTGATTTATTTTTAATATACTCTCACGGAAGCAGAAATGTCAATAAAAGTATCTCCAATACCTTGACTTAAAACCAAAAAGGAATTTTGTTGACCGTTGAAATCTGATACAATACACCTCTTTGGTTTCGGAATAGTTCCTGACTTCAAGGATCTTATTTTATGGCTGCCCTAATGACCATTTGAAAGAAAACCAAAAGACGTAACAAAATAATTATCTTGCAATCCAGATTAAATTCCTGGGCCTTTAGAATTCTTGTTTCTTTGATCTCTCCACAGGTGGTTTGACATAAACAGGGTGAATTAAAGATGATTTTAATTTTTTTTAACTGCACAGCAGGTGAGATGTACAGAACACATAGATTACTTTAAATCTACAGCAACAGCAGCTCACAACTTTTTTCTATGTTGACTATTCCCTTAACATAATCTAAATAGATTATGAATTCTCCACATGAACTTGGGATAAAACCACTTTTCCCCTGACATTATTTGCCTGTCTTAGCCTTTTACTGTCAATGGCTATCAGTAGCACTCCAATAGCCAAGAAAGCTTTGCGTTTCTATAATGTTCTGATTGTCAGCATTGAATGAAATTAAAAAAGCCTCCTAAAGCAACCAGATGTAGATACCACCAATACATGACATCTATGGGTGATCATTGTCACAAAACAATTAACAGTGAAAGCAGAGACATTATAACAAATAAATTAATTTACTCCAAAGACTTTTTCATGGACAAGGTGACAGATTCACATCCATTTTCCTATCCATGTGTGTGCGGTATTTTCTAAATTCAACCAAATAAGTGCCTGCCACACACTTACCTTGAAAAAATTCTTTAGAAGAATTTCAGATTTTTCTTCAAATTGCTCCTGGATGTTCGCTTGAGCTGACATATCCATGTAAATTGGATTGATCCATTCATAAAGTATTTCTTCCTGAAACATTTTAAGACAAAGCATGTCACAGAGGATCAATGTCTCATCACGATCAATATGCAACTTCCTGCTCAGTTGGAAGAAATAGAAACATAAACTGGCCATTACATCCCTTTAGATATGACATCCTTATCAAGATCGCTTCTGATCTTTTGATTTAGCCGAAACCTCATGCACTAACCCTTGCTTTTAATTAACATCAATCCATCTTTGTCTTGTTTACGTGAAGCATCTGTGCCTCCAAAGTTATCTTGGACACAGTGTCTCAGTTTATCATTTATATCCTTGGCCAAGAAATTTGTTATGCCAGTGTTGAATGATTAACCTCTCACATTGTACCTCTGATTTGATTCTAGAGACCCCAACCAGAGATTTTGTTATAGCCTTGTTTATCTTATTAAAGCTTGTAAGAATGTTGTATATTTCAATGGGATCACACAAATTCAAGAAATCATTGACCCATCTCTTTAATCTATATCCATAAAACAAACCTTCCTGCCCAGGAATCAATATGGCAAACTTTCAATGTACTTTCTCTTTCACAAGTATAACCTTCCTAAAGTCAGAAAACCTGACCTGTACACAGTATTCCAGTCGCAGTTTCACAAGGATCCTTTGTAATTGCAGGAAGATATTTTTACTCTTGAAATCAAATCCTCTTGGACGAGGGCAAATATAACCTGTTTTCCTAATTCCTTGCTTTGCCTGCATGCTGACTTGCGGTGATGCACAATGACTCTTCTCAACCTCTCATGATTAAAAAAAATAATCTGTCTTGCTATTTTTTGCTACCTACCAACGTTACTTAACCTGTCTGCATCTCCAGAGCAACCATATGTGACTTTACCATCACAGCCCTCATTGCCACCTAGCTATGAGCAGCAGAATTGCAGACTTGCATTTGATTTTATCAAACGTATCTTTGACATCAAGTCCAGCATTTTACCCTGTATCACCCTGCTTGTCAGGTCCCCTATGTGAAAAATACCTATTTATTTTCACTCTTGAGAAGAGTCAGGTGTTTAATTGTCATAGGACCAGAGGCAGAACAAAATCAATTCTTACTTGCTACATCTTACCAGTCCTGTAAACACAGTTACACACACATACATAATAATCAAAATATAATATATAAATAGCAGTAATACCAGATAGTATTATGGTTATGAAATACTATATGAATAGCAGTAGGAATAATACTATATGAATAGCAATATGAATAACAATATATGAATAGCAGTAATTAACCATAATAGTGCAAAAAAATAAAGTCAGTAGTGCAATCAATGGCACATTCCAAAGAAGATTATAATTATTAAGATAATGTTTCCTCTTTAGCTGCTTTTCAGACTCGAAGATGACTTGCATTCACTACTGTATCAACATTGCCGATGAGCCATCCGTGGATTCTACAAATTCCATTATTGAATTGAATTGAATTGAATTGAATTGAATAAACTTTATTATTGGTGCACAGAAGGAGTACAATGCAGGAGACAATAATTAAAACTATCATAAGATGTTAACCATTGCATCAGCATGATATTGGTCTGACACAAACTGGCACCAATTAGAAAGACTACAACTGATAGGAAAATATAATTGACACTTCATTGCAGTGAAATGGGTTGTTAGCCAGAGTTTGACAACCTTTGGTTTGGGTCTCAATCGTGTTTTTTTTTTAACCTATTTTGTGTGTATTTGACAAGAAGATGGTTATTCAAGGCAGATTGTGAGAAAAATCTCAACTTACATCACACGCAATATGTGGCACTTGAGAGAGACATTCAATGTAACGAGGTGGCCTCTCCAACATTGGCCCGTAGAACCAGCCACTGATAGAAAGACGGCATTTGCCCTCTACCACCACTTCGGACACCTGAGCAGGTAAAGCATTAATCAGTAAATTTTAAAACATAGTGATTAATACAGGTCTACAATCAACTTTCTGGCAACTGGTGGTCTGGCACCTCGTTTAATCCAGACTAAATTACAAGATCTCACTTGGAATCCCTCACGGGTATCTCCCCGAAAATGTGGCAGCTGGGCCAGAAGACATGGCCGATCTGGATCTTATTGGGACTTCCGCGATCGATCTGCAAGTAGAATTTGCCCCCAATGGTTGGGGCTCTCGAATTCCAGCCCAGCCGGAACCAGCAGATCATTCCCATAGCTGACTTCCAAGGCCGACTTTGTGGGCCGGTGTCTTGGCTCCCTGATGGCCTATGCGGACCATTCCAATACCATCTCGGAAGCGATGACGTAGGTTGTTCTGGCAAAACGGATAATCCAGCAAAGCACTTCAACCAAGGATGCTAGAAACTTGGTGGTGGACCTGTGTTACACGTCGTACTGAAATAAGCCATTTGTAACTTTATCAAATCACATTTTGATCATGAGCCAAATCTTGAAAGTCGTATGGGAATAAAATTGTCCCTTCACCTTCAGCAGTTTTAATACATTTCTCAACATCTGTAAAGATTGCTTGGAATACAAAATCACCAGTCAAAATTCACAGGCTGACAGGATTCCAGGCAGGAGAGACCTGGGGATGAGTACTTGACCAAGTGAAGGAGTGAGGCAATATTCCAAATGTTTTTAATGGTTGTGGGACCGGAAAGACGGCAAAATAAGCTCAAACTGTAATGGAAATCTCCAATGTCCCACATCAATTGGACAGCACTGCCTGAAGGTGCCAAACATAACAGCAGGATAGTTAGTTATTGGCAGCACCAGTTTTTACAGTTTGTGCTAGCGCTGATCAATGTACCAGTTGGCACACCTTCTCTTGCGTCCTTCTTAAGTCCAATGTTTATTTAGTCAGTTCAACAGAATTGTCCCTAGTTAGCGGATATCTCCGTCTGCAAGATTGGTGCTGCCTGACTCGGGTGCATCCAAATCTAACTGGCATTCTCTATTATGCTTCTTTTCCTGTGTATTTTTACAAAGGGCATTCCTATTCCAGTAATATCTTGGGCATATTGAAAAAAACACACCTGTGACAGTATACATATCACAACATCTTTAAATCAAGTTCGTCAAACAAGAACAAAGGTTCCAAATGTCTGAAGTCTTCATCTGAAACGTCTTTGTCTGTTTGTCTACAGTTAGCTTATTCTGAACTTTTTCCACATCTGTACCTGATGATGAGAGACAGGAGAAACTTCAAAGAAAACTAATGTGTTCCATGTTGGAGTTAGTGACTTGACAATCTCTCGAGGCTGGTAATGGTCTATAGAAGACAATTAGATTGAAAAGCATCAGTGCAAGTCTGCAATTTCTAAAACAAACAGAATATATTTAATATTCTTATAACTTATCAAATATAATTTCACATTTACCCAAAATCACATCCATATTCAGAAATAAGATTGCACACCCTCATCTTCTTTTGAATCTGCAGGCAAGTGTGTTCCCTTATGACTATTGTAGAGATCATAAAGTTCAAGGTGGTGTCACAGTAGCCGAGGCAAGTAACTACATTTCATAAATACCACACATGACAATCAGAGTGACAATCAGAGTGTGCTGGAGGTGGAGGGAATGGATGTTTATGATGGTAGATTGAAGAACCGCCTTATTCTGACTGGTGTCAAACTGCTGGAGAGTTGTCGGACCCACACTAATGAGAGTTCTCTGGTTGGCACTCAATCTGCTGATGTTATCATGGACCATGGGTCCATCCAGTCCAACATCTAAATCAAGACTTTTGTATTACTTGTAAAAAGACCCTTGATCAATAATAAAATGTTGCATCTTAATTTTACTGCATATAACTAGGGTAGCTAGTTTATAACACGTGTAGCTACATGACTAGTGTAGCTGGGACATGTTGGCTGATGTGGGCAAATTGGGCCAAAGGGCCTGTTTCCACACTGTATTACTCTAAGACTCTATAAATACATGTTCTTTCCACATTTTAATTTTGTCGGCTATGGCAATCATTTTGATTCTGAATTCTACAATAAGGAATTTGCCCAAATCTGCAAGGCCTATTTACCCTGCTGAAAACCCATAGTAAATAAGACCCTCAAATTCTATCTGCATCTTTCACAATGACACTTATAAATATATGAAAATCTGAAAATTACAAGAAAAATGAGCAGCTTGTAATATGTTTAACTCAGGAGCTTACATGCTGGGGAAGCATGATGGGAAAAGAGGCCAACAGAGTGAAGGGAACTTAAAGATGTTAGGAGAAGCAATAAATAGATGTAATACGGTGTTTAGATTCCACAGCATAACTAGCCTGTTAACAAAAACATTGAGGGCTGTAAACCAACTTGAGGGAAAGAAAATTGATCAGGAAATAGTGTTTTTATTGCAAATGGGAAGAATGGTTTTCTAAAAGGGGTCAGAAGATTAAAGATAACTGGGAATAAAAACAAGATAAAAGGCTACAGAGATATTGATCATTGATGAATTATTTAAAATATATAAAATGAACATGTAACCGTTATGTTGTTAGAATATAAAATGCAATGGATGCTGTGAATCTTTGAAACACTTTGGGTTTGAATAAACCCACTTGTTTGAGAAACTCACCACTGCTTTATGAACTATTCTTTATGTCTGTTCCTCTCCGAGCTGTAATTAATAGGACAACTGGGCCCCACGTGAAAGCCAGATTCAGGGCACAGGTAAATCACAAGATTCCCTCCAACTATTCTATGCAGGAGGAACTCAACAGCTCATGAGTAAGAAAAATGAAAAATGCTGCCTGACTCGCCAAGATTCTTCAGCAGTTTGTTTTATGCTTGTACATAAATGGTCATTGGATATTGTCAGGGTATTTATAACATTAATTACTAAGAATTAAAACATGAGCAGAAACTATGTGCACCATAATGATGAATATATGTTAGACATCTTTGGGAGTCACCAGTACATCATGGCTAAAGTGATATGTCAGTGATATGTTGCAAATCCTACTCACCATCGGCATCATATAGATCCAAGGTGCCACCATCACTTCCTTGCCACTCAGGCACAAGATACAAGATGAAGGCAATTCTCCGCCCTTCTAATTCATCATCATGACAGAGCAACACATCTGCAACAGCATTGGGTTCAAAACATCAATATAGTTGCTACCTAAAGGTGTTTAATTAGACTTTCTCAGAAATTATGAAAGAGTACCGAGTATTTCATTTTCAGTTCAACAAATGTAACTGTTACATTTACAGAATATTTTAAATGTGTTTTTCAAATCATATAACTTTTGTTAATGGTTTGATTACATCCACCATTCTGTATACTAAGTTACTCAAGCCATTGTTGGATTGCATCATATTTTCTCCTGACAACAGAAGTATATTAACTTTTCTTATTTTTCAGCTCTTGGTGCCTGCTATAAAACCAATTGATAACAAAGAGCTGCAATTGGTTTGTGATTAAATATGGTGTTAAGGCACCAAGTCTAGACTCACATGAACATTTTGGACATCAGGCAAAATACATGAAAATAGCTTTCCAGGAAAATGGAAAAGGAATGCTTTACTGCTTTATCTTCTGAGGATGCCTTTACAAAAGGGGATCAGAAATTTGGCTCTGCAATGCCGTGAAGAGATGCCTTAAAAAAAATGTGTACATTACTGTGTTTCTTAATGTCAACAATGGCACACTGAATTTTGTGGAATGCGTTTTGGTGTTCTTCCAATATGAAAATCCTGTCAGCTGGACTTTTAACTGCGCTGGTTGGAATAATGACAGCTACCAGTTACTACAGAAGAAGCAGTTTTTGCTTGATCTGATGGTTCACAAGTAATATTATTTGAGAGGAGCAACCACACTAAATCTCTCTGTAAAGTTGGTTGTACAATGTTATATTTGCACAGTTTTCTCTATGCACTGCTCACACTGCAAATCAATTCTTACCTGTATTGTCAGCATTTTTGCAATGAAAATTGCTTTACCATGAGAAGTGTCTAGCCCTACCATTCCTCTTCATGGATGATCTGAGTCTGCAGAAAGTGTCTTCTATCTATGGCAATCGCCTTATAGGAAGATTACAGTGGACAACGGAGAAAAACTCTGGTGAACCAGCCAACAATTCTCACTCAACAAGGATGAAAAGTTAATTGGTTATATACCTCACGATTATACATAAAAGTCAATTTTACCTATGTAGCAATTCAAGCACTTTAAGGTAAGGCAATGTACACAAATTGTAACATTTCCACATGATGTAGCAATAATCCTACACCTTATCAAGATTTTAGCCATAAAAGCAATATTAGACATAAGCTCTGTGTTTTTCAAAGCACGCCCATTATATTAAATACCTGCTCCCAATCAACTTTTTAAACATAAGAGACTGTTAGGATTTTCTAATTCAACTACAGTGAAAACCTGAAGACCACCCTTAAAACAGTCACAAAGTAATTGTATGTAATATTTACACTGTGTAGCACAACACATGATTATCATACATTATATCTAGTGATATCACTGTTCTGATTCACCAATTATGGTAAAAATGGCATTTATAGAATTCCAATAGTAAAATATTCCTTGGATATCAGCAAACTGAAAGCAAAAATGTTCATTCTATACATCTCACAAAGATAATTAAATGTGCATGCCATGCAACATTGCAACTGAAACACCAGATAATACAACATTGGCAGAACCCACAGTAAAATGACATGTAATCAATATCTCCCATATTTGCCTTAATAACACCATATACCTGTGTATTCATACTTAGCGCAAGATATATCAACTGTGCTTTCCAGTTTTACACCTGCAATATCTGAGAGCCATAACCGAAAATCTTCATAAAGTATTTTCCTGGAGAGAGATAGAGGAAAATCATCTGAACAACTTCATCGATGCGATACAATAAAACTTTATTCATCCCCGGAGAGAAATTGGTCTTGCAATCTCAGCTAAACCCAAGTTTGATCATGAATTCAACCAAATTATAACAGACTAGGTGAAATAAAGTTACAAGAGAACAATCAGCAGCTCCTAAACTCTGATAAATTATATCATTAATGCACAATAATACTGGAAATATATAGATCATGTGCAAGAAACAAATTGATCAATTTTCATCAGAACTCAGGCAATTTTGGAGCAATGAAAGTATTACTTTGCAGAGATATAGTAGTTAGCTCTGGCAGATAGGGAGAGGTTAAGCAGACTAGGACTTCATTCCTCACAGGACGATGAGGGGTGATCTTATCAGGCACGTGCCGTCAGGGTAGGCAAGATAGGCACTGCCTACCCCGACTAAAATTATAAAAAGGTAATCATTAAATATAAATAGTAAAGGCACGGGAGAATTATGCTTACCTAAGAGATCGATCTCTTAGATAGGCATAATTGTCCCGTGCCTTTCATCCACAGTACTCGTAATACGCGAAAGTACGTGCAGCTCACGTGCTGTAGACGCTGCTTCAAGTCTTCACGACAAGGGGAGCTGAAAGCAGCTGAAATTCTGCCTTTGCACCATAGACTGCGTACTGCCCAAGGGTCAGTGGGCGATGGATAACAGGACAGCGGGCGGTGGAGCTTCCTCCTGTGTCAGCGCGAGTAACCTCAAATGGTCCCTTGATCGCGCTGACACAGGAGTAAGCTCCAACGCCCGCTGTCCTGTTATCCATCACCCGCTGACTCGCTCTGGAGCTGGTCCCCTCACTACATTGAAAGACACGGACCGGGCAGCGAATACCATGCAGTGTCACCAAGCGCAGCAAGTGAGGCCATGTCCTGCTCCCGGCGGCAGTCGGAATTTAAGCAATTGTGGAATGCGGCTGACATGAGCGGGGCCGGCGAGCGGCAGGTGAGGGATGTTCAGACGGAGAGCACTGCCAGAGGTGAGCGGGCCGGCAGAAGGCGTTGAGGTGGCGGCCAGTTCCGCTGTCCAGTCGTAAGTTAGTGAGTTACTGGCAGAATCCCTGACCCCCTCCTTCTCAATGCTCCTGCCCTCCCCACAACTTTACCCCTGGCCAGACTCCCCACACGCTGTGAAAGGAACTCTCCCTCCCAATTGGTCCCTTGAACTAGTGTTGTCATTCATTAAGATCACAACTGATTCAACTTGTCCCGGTGTCCTCCTGTTTTTCCTACCATCTCTCCACCTACCGTCACCCTCCACCCCCCATCCATTCAGTAATTCAAAATGAAGGAGATTTGGAAGCCTTGGGCAAATTGAATTGTTACTTTCTTTATTTTTATTTTTTTGAGCGGAAGAAATTCCATGCCTGCCAGCCTTCTTTCAAAATTTAGCAACTGAAAACGGGGCTGCGTCTTCGATGCAGGTGCATCTTTATTGCCGGGAAATATGGTACTTTATTAAGAGGTATGGCTTTTGAAGACTTTATAAAAGTCGACTGACAGCTTACGGAGAGGAGAGCAATCTGCGCATCTGCAGTTTAAGATTTTTTTAAAGTCGACTGACTGAGTAATTACACACTGCACGTGCCTGGATCTTATAGAGGCATACAAGATAATCAGGGGAATAGATAAGGTGAATGCACAGAATCCTTTTCCCAAGGTAAGGGAACCAAGACAAGAGGATGTAGGTTTAAGGTGAGAGAAGAAAGATTCAATAGGAATCCGAGAGGCAACTTTTTCCACACAGAAGGTGGTGGGTGCATGGAACAAGCTGCCAGAAGAGGTAGTTGAAGCAGGTACTTAAACAATATTTAAAATACATTTGCACAAATAAATGGATAGGAAAGGCTCAGAGGGATACGAGCCAAATGTGGGAAGATGGGACTGGTGTTGATGGAGCATCCTGGTCAGGTTGGGCTGAAGGGTTTGTTTCTCTGCTGTATAATGATATGACATTTTCAATAATTCCAATAATTATTCACTGCTTTTCGGAAGTCCCAATGGTTAGGTATTTGTATCACAGGGGTCCCTTTCCCTGCAAACACACTGCAGTCCCAATTCCTCTAACGCCTCTCATATCAATATCCCAAGGTCCCTCCAAACTCATAGGGAATGGTTTCCAGTGCTCTTTTTAAACTCACGGGATCGGTTTTCTGTTTTCACATGCATCTTAGAGGGCCAAATTTACCACACTTCGTTTAAATACTTTGAGCCCTGGTTCCCACATTGCCTTTCAACTCACCAGGGTCTGTTGAATTTGTGTTGTAAAGTGCATTATGGCAAATCTCATAAATCAAATAAAGCAATGAATGTTTGTACTCTCCCATTGTTGTAAAAGAGCAATGCATTTTTTTAAAAAAAGTATCACATTGTTGTGTAACAAGAGGATAAGCTGTGGTTTAATAGTAACTTGCCTTAGTGCTGAGATATGGTACCCCTTCCTCCTCCTGAGGTCATCTGACTATCAGGAAGCAAAAGACACCATTAACATCCAGCAAAATCAATCATTCCTAACTATATATTTACATCTAGACCTGTTCCTTTAATAGCGTCATTTATTTTCCACTATTAAAACCTTAGCTCTGAATATTTACCTGGAACTTCGTTCCGTCAGCTCAATCAGAAAAGCTTAATTTAGTTTAGAGTTACAGCATGGAAACAGGCCTTTCGACCCGCCAAGTCCACGCCAGCCAATGATCACCCGTACACTAGTTCTAACTTACACACCAAGGACAATTTACAGAATTCAATTAACCTACAAACCCACACGTCTTTGGAATGTGGGAGAAAACCAGAGCACCCAGAGAAAACCCACGCGGTCACAGGGAGAACGTACAAACTCCATACAGAGAGCAACTATATACAAGATCAACCCTTGGTCTCTGGTGCTGTGAGGTAGCGACTCCACCACTGCGCCGCCTTTACATATGTACATTCGAAATTTCATCTCATCACTTCTATTAACAGCCACTTTAGGCACCATTGTATGGGATCAGCTGTGGTTTATGCTCTCCAATTTACTTTCAATAATTTAATACAATCTTTCAAATTATATTTAAACAATATCTGTAACATCTTGTCTCTATTAAGAAACTAAAATGCCAGCAAACGTTGTAACTGGAATTTAACGTGATTGTCAAATACCACTTTGTCAAGTCACTGCAAACTGTACATTCTGCACCTCACCCCACATTTCAGAGTTTCTGTTATACAATCATAGAAACATAGAAAATAGGTGCAGGAATAGGCCATATGGCCTTTCGTGCCTGCACCGCCATTCAATATGATCATGGCTGATCATCCAACTCAGTATCCCGTACCTGCCTTCTCTCCATACCCTCTGATCCCCTTAGCCACAAGGGCCACATCTAACTCCCTCTTAAATATAGCCAATGAACTGGCCTCAACTACCTTCTGTGGTAGAGAATTCCAGAGATTCACCACTCTCGGTGTGAAAAATATTTTTCTCATCTCGGTCCTAAAAGACTTCCCCCTTATCCTTAATCATCACCTCAGCTTTGCTATTCCAAGAATTCTGCATAAAGATTTTCTGAAATTACAACTAAGGTTAAAATATTAATGTGGTAATTTGGCTGCAAGGTTTTGAAAATAACTAAAATGATGCAAAAATTATTTTGTAAATGAAAATTACTTAACTCCTACTTTCTTTCATCCTATCCCTTTGCCTGTTCTCTTGTTCCCATTGTGCGAACAGCCCATTTGCTAGCGATAGAACCCCAACATCTATAACCTTCTTAAGAAGCTCTTCATGATATGCATGCTGGGCTCATTCAAAGCAAGGAAATTAGTATCATTACAGCATAGTTTCATTAGCATGCATATATTGTAGCAAAAGGCCCTGTACTTTTAGTGTTATAAATTTCATTTTGGTCTCCCTCCAACCAACCCTTTCATTTGTTCTCTGCAAAACTGCTTCTCACCTGCTTAAATTTATAAAGATCATTGGATTTTTCATGAAAGTTTAGTTGCAGAAGGTCATTTTGAAGTCCTGTCAAGAATGACTGACTTTGTATAAAGTCTGGTATCACACAGTGTGTGAATGGCTGAGTGCTGACCTGCAGACCCAGTTCTGTAAAGGAAGGCAGAAAGGCATAGGTAAACTTGTCAAGAAGCATTTATGCCATAATAAATTAGACACAAGCATGTTTCTCTTACAGTTTCTTTACAAAAATAAAGATGAATTCTGATGATTATAATCTCCGAATAGAAAAAAGGGAAAATATTTGTAGACTGCCAAAACTATTAATTACTGCAGTATTGGTTCAACTTACATTGCAGGTCTCATTGTCACTTGCGGGCGGAGCACCCAGGCATATTTGCGAATACTTGGCCAATAAACTTATTCATTCATAACATTAGTCATCCTCCAGTCGTCTGGCACCTCACCTCTGTCTAACAATGACAAGACCTCAGCTTCCCACAGTGTTCTTGGATTTATCAGATGAGACAGTAGATTCATCTACCTTTGTACATCCATGGACTTTCAGTACTTGCTCAACTCAGACATAGACTATCCTCAAGATATCTCCATCAACTTTCCCCAAGTTACCCAGTCTTTAGGTCTTTCTCCACCGTAAAAACAGAAGAGAAATATTGATGGGGAACCTTTCCCATCTCCTGCACTTCCACACATTGATGACCACTTTGGTTTCTGAGTGGCCCCATTCTCTCTCTAGTTACCCCTCTTCCCAATAATATACTCACCCTTAAGCCTGAATACATCCACTGAGAAACAGGGATCTCCAGTCGTCGAGCATATGAACATTTGAGATTAACATATTTTTAGACACTAAGGCAATCAGAGAATATATATCCACCTGTCACCTGCTAGGCGTTGTTCCACCTCTCTTTTCCAGTTTTCTTCCCCCTACTCCAATCAATCTGAAATTTCCCTCCATTGAATTCCTCCAGCACTTTGTCTTTTGCTGAAGATTCCACATCTGCAGTTTCTTGTGTCTCCAGAGAATATATTAGCCATGCTCATAAGACTCAGTGAAGCTGTCACGTCTTGTCTACAAGTGTTCAAGAAGGAACTGCAGATGCTGGAAGATCGAAGGTACGCCTTGTCTACTGTTGCTTCTATTTATTATATTATTTTATATTCCACCGCACTGATGATGTCAGGCCACATTTGGTGCTCAAATATTTTAATGGAATTCGACTGATGCAAGAGTGGGTCACATTGACACTTGAATTGTGTCTCCATTCACAACATTCATACCTTACCCGGTACGATCCCCGCTGAAGTTAGACACAAAATGCAGGAGTAACTCAGCAGGACAGGCAACAGTCCCGCTGTGTAGCATTTTGTGTCTATCTTCGGTGTAAACCACTATCTGCAGTTCCTTCCTACACATTTCTCCAGTCTGCTCCAGTGCGAAATCTCCTCAAGGTATGTCCACTTTGAAGAAGTTCTCCTCTCCCCGACGAGTTCTGCAACGCCCTCTCTCGCTGCTCCCCCTCTTTGATCCTTCGGTATCGCTAGTTTCCCTTTGCTTTCCCTCTCCCCTGACTCTCAGTCTGAATAAGGGTCTCGACCCGAAACGTCACCCATTCCTTCTCTCCAGAGATGGTGCCGGTCCCGCTGAGTTACTCCAGCATTTTGTATCTGTCTACGGTGTTAACCAGCATCTGCAGTTCCTTCCTACACACGACCCCCGCCCGGCTCTCTGCAATGGACCTGGCCCGATACACTTCTCCTCACCATGCGAGTACTCTAACCCTCTGCTCCAGGCCTCGCTCACTCGCTCCTTCGCTTCCAGCAACACCGGGTTGAGTTCCGCAATCTCCCTCGTCAGCTGTCTTTTCCTTCCGCGACCATTTCCCGACTCAGTCCGAAGCCTCTTCGAGCTCATCCCAGTTCAGCTGCACCTTTTTCAACCTTAATAACTCCAGGCTGTTATTCTTCAATGGAAACTACACTACCCGGCAGAACCTGCCGAGCCGCAAAGTCAGATGATTCCCGAAACAGCGCCGCTGAAAGGTCAGATGCTGTTGCAACCACTCAGAATGCACCTTCTGTGCTGGTTTTGCCCACGTGTGGCCAATGGCAAATGCGCCGCAGATCGCCGAGCAATTGGATCGATACTATAGTTCCCTTCCAGTGGTAGTAAAATGAATGGAAGACAACTCTGATAAGAATCGTGAACAAAATAACAATGGTTAATAGGCAGCAAGAAAACATTATATAAAAACGGAATTTAGATTCATGACAAAATATTGTGAATGCTTGAAATCTGCATAAAAACAGAAAAAAACTGCAAATAGTGTTGTCACTTCAACTGATAATGAAGACTGCTCAGTTAATCTAATCCACAAGAGAGATCTAGCTGAACTATGCTCTTTTTTTTCCATATCCTCTAATGCCACTCCATTAATATCAGATTTTAAACTGTCAATCGAATTAATATCGACTGCTTTTCTGGAAAGAATTCCAGACTTCTACCATCTTCCAAAGAATATTTATTGTGTTTCCTTCTGAATGACCAGTTCCTACTTAAAGATAATAAAATCTTCGAAACGAGGTCCCCTGCAAGAAACCCCAACTGCTGGCTCGAAGGGCCGAACGGCCAACTATTTTCTACACCTATCCTCTATGTTTCGATGCTTCATTCATATTGCATCATTAACATGCATTTCACTGTTTATATAATCCTTTTAATTTCTTCCTCTCCAACCATCCGGATAGCATCAACCGGATTGCTTCATGAACGTGGAATCGCCTTGACAAAGCTGCCTCACACTTCAGAGATATTTACATTGTCCTCAGCTCCTTTCTCTCTCCTTCTCTTGAACTAACTTGTTTATTCACGTTCCCAATTTCACAGAATTTACAAACCAAAACATATCCCCTGTTTCTCTTTGAGTAACTATTCGCTGACTGCTGAGTGTTTACAGGCTTTTCTGCTTTTAATTCAGGGAATAATGCATAGTTCACAATTTAGTTCTTAAAATTAAGCGAAAATGTAATTATACACAACACTCCATCTCTCTAATAGTTTAGAGGGTGGGAGCCACAATTATACATACACCAATCCTCATGTTATGCAACTATGCTTTGCATTACTGTCAAACGACTGCCCACTCATTATATTACCAACATCCAGTGTATCAAGATAAAATCCATTTTATTTACATCTGTTAAATCCTGAAAAAAGTGATGTTACCGTTGGCTAAGAAGATTGATGTTCTTCCAAGACTTGATACATGTTGAGGTACATTTGCTGTATGAATGCCCTAGAGCAAGAAGATGGCTGCACGTCAACTTCCAAGGGACAGTTAGATATGACAACAAAACACACATTCTGAAAAATAAAATAAAACAAATTAAATTCATGAATTTAGATTAGCAACAAACTAGCAAGTATTTTTATTACTGAACATTTGCAGCCCTCCTAAGTACAAAACATCAAAAGTTCACTGCTTTTAGGGAAATTAATATTTTCTCATCTTTGTCTTCAATAACTGACCTTATCTTTTGAGAAGATGGATCCTCATCTTAGACACCCCAGCGACAGGACATCTTCATTGTGCAAGGGCTGTGACAAACATCCCGGAATGTTTGTTAATCCCATACAAGTCCAGCCCCCTAAGTACCCCCCCCCCCCCCCCCCCCCCCCCCCCCTCATCTTTGTCTTCACACCCTTATCTATGCCTGAAGATTCATGTTTGTTACATATACCCCCCCCCCCCCCCCCCCCCCCAACCCCCACTTGTGTGAAGATTCAACATATACATCAGCATCACTTTGTTAATTAATACATTTGAGTAGTAATTTTAATTTTTTCTTTTACATTTTCAGGAAATGTCACAGGAATAGGTAAGGGGAAAATAGATGGATGGCTGAGAGAAAAAGTAACACAAAGTCCTGCCAGTGTATCTATGTGTAGGCCTTCGTGTACCCATATAATAGGCATGTAGGTGTTTTGTCTGCACATTCGTGTGCACCTCTAGGTCACCTGCTCTGTGTCAATGATGTGTGCACATCACAGAATACACTCTTCATCCAGTGTCTGTGTGCTTGATCATTTACTTTTTGTGTCTGAGCCAGCATGATCTTCATTACAATCCTAATATTCAAATAATTGCACCATATTCACAGGTTAGTAATTTTGCAGCGAACACCAAAATTAAAGGCTGTCAAAGCATTGACTGAGATATGGATTAGTAATTGAAATGGGTGGAGAAAGAGCAGATGGAATTTAATCTGCGAGATGTTGTGCTTTGGGAGGTAAGGGGAAAATATAAAGTTAATGGCGTGACCCTTAACAGCATTTATGGGGAACAAGTCCACAGCTCCCTGAAAGTGACAGAGTGGTGAAGAAGGTACTGGGTTGCTTACCATTCGGGCAGGACATTGAATATAAAAGTCAAGAGGTTATCTTGTAGTTTTATAAATCTTTAGTTGGGCTATACTTGGAATATTGTGTGCAATTTGATTGAAAGACATGGAGGCTTTGGAGAGGGTCCAGAAAGGGCATGCCCGAATACTGCCTTGATTAGAGGGTATTAGCTTGGATTATTTGCTCTGGAATGTCACAGGTTGAAGATCATATATAAGATAGACAGTCTGAACCTTTTTGCCATGGTGGATATGTCAAAGACTGGAGGCCACAAGAGAGGTGAGAGGAGCTAAGTTTAAAGGGGATGTGTTGGGCCTGATTTGTTACTCGGGGGCTGATGGAGACATACAAAAGTAAAGTTTAGGAGGTTTTCAGAATGTATATGCAGGGAATAGAGGGATATGGATCATGTATAGGCAGAGGAGATTAGTTTGGTTTGCAATCATTTTCGCTACTGATATTGTGGGGTGAAGGGCATGTTTCTTTGCTGTACCGTTTTATTTTCTAAATCTCTCCATGACCTCACACCTTATCTCTGCGCCGACCTTCATACCCATAGCCTTATTGCTCTCATCGCATCCTGAATTCCCACTATTTTCATATCGCTGCCACGAGGTGAAAATGCCACACCTTAACTCTGAAATTTGTTCTTAAATTATCTCGTCCAAAAACTAATTGGAATCCAATTTTTGTTTAGACAATCAGACGCGTTACTTAATATTAATGGGATTAAAAATTGTTCATCATATTCCTGTGAAACACCGCCGAGGGGATTTGAGAACATAAAAAGCTCTGAATAAATGAAAGTATGTGTATTTTGGGGGAACATAAAGCAGTTTTACAGCTATATTTAAATGCGTGAAGGTCCATTCCTGCAGATACTGGAATCTGGCGCAAAGAAAATAAACAAATCTGCAGGAGGCTCTCAGCAGATCAGGCAGCATCTCTGGAGGGAAATGGTGAATCGAGGTGTCGGATCGGGACCCTTCAACCAGCTATTCTTTCAGTCCTACTGAAGGGTCTTGAACCGAAACATGGACCTGCGCATATTTAAATATAGACATATTTATTGCTCTACGCTTCCCACAAATACATGCAGCATGCCTGCTTATTTGCCTCGATTTAAGGTTTACTCGGTTCCTTTTCGGTATTTTTATATGTTGTTCCATCGTGATGGAGGGTCACGTCGTCTTGAAAGAGATAACTACTTTAGAGTTCGCTCTAATAATATTACCATTGGCTAAGTACAAACTTTTGCAACATGTCTCGAAAAAGATTGAACCAAGGTTATTTTTCTCTTTAACAAACAGACATACCGCAAACATATTTGGATTTCGATTCACTAGTAAGAGACAGCGTGAGAAGAACATTTCAGCCGCCAGTCTGCTGATGACGTCGTGGAATGTTTCCGTGGCTCAAAGTCGCTGGCTGCTAGAGGTTAACTTGAAACGCAAGAGGAGTAATTTACGAAAAACGAAATGGAGGAATTCAGCGGATCAGGGAGTATCTATCGAGTGGATTGAACAGTCGACTGTCTATTCCCCGCCAGTTTTGCTGTTTAATCCATTGAGATCCCGCAGCAGTTTGTTTGTTTTTTGCTACAGTTTCCAGTATCTGCAATCTGGTTTATCTCTGTCTTCTCCCTGTGACTGCGTGGGTTTCCCCGGGTGCTCCGATTTGTCTCCACATTCCCACACTCCCGCAAGACGTACAGGCTTGTAGGTTAAATGGCTTCAATAAAGATTGTAAATTGTCCCTAGTGTGAGGGACAGTGCGGGGCACGGAGTGATCGCTGCTCGGCGCGGACTCTCTGGCTGAAAGACCAGTTTGCGCGCTGTATCACTAAACAAAACCAATCTCTACCTGAGCATGTGATTACCAAATGGATAAAGGAAACATTCAATAACGTTCACGGCAGGTGACATAATGGGAGAGTCTGCGCGCCATTGATGGGAATGAGAGAGCATAAAATGCGTTGGACAGAAATGGCGCCGGTACATTTCCACCACAGTCCTGCTTGTCCCTCTGAGTTCCTCCAGAACTTTGTGCTTTAGTGTTAATATAGCCATATAACACCATATAACAATTACAGCACGGAAACAGGCCATATCGACCCTTCTAGTCCGTGCCGAACACATGATCTCCCCTAGTCCCATATACCTGCGCTCAGACCATAACCCTCCATTCCCTTCCCATCCATATAACTATCCAATTTATTTTTAAATGATAAAAACGAGCCTGCCTCCACCACCTTCACTGGAAGCTCATTCCACACAGCTACCACTCTCTGAGTAAAGAAGTTCCCCCTCATGTTACCCCTAAACTTCAGTCCCTTAATTCTCAAGTCATGTCCCCTTGTTTGAATCTTCCCTACTCTCAGTGGGAAAAGCTTTTCCACGTCAACTCTGTCTATCCCTCTCATCATTTTAAACAACCTCTATCAAGTCCCCCCTTAACCTTCTGCGCTCCAAAGAATAAAGCCCTAACTTGTTCAACCTTTCTCTGTAACTTAGTTGCTGAAACCCAGGCAACATTCTAGTAAATCTTCTCTGTACTCTCTCTATTTTGTTGACATCCTTCCTATAATTAGGCGACCAAAATTGTACACCATACTCCAGAATTGGCCTCACCAATGCCTTGTACAATTTTAACATTACATCCCAACTTCTATACTCAATGCTCTGATTTATAAAGGCCAGCACACCAAAAAAGCTTTCTTTACCACCCTATCTACATGAGATTCCACTTTCAGGGAACTGTGCACAGTTATTCCCAGATCCCTCTGTTCACCTACATTCTTCAATTCACTACCATTTACCATGTACGTCCTATTTTGATTTGCCCTGCCAAGATGTAGCACCTCACACTTATCAGCATTAAACTCCATCTGCCATCTTTCAGCCCACTCTTCCAACTGGCATAAATCTCTCTGTAGACTTTGAAACTCTACTTCATTACCCGCAACCCCACCTATCTTAGTATCATCTGCATACTTACTAATCCAATTTACCACACCATCATCCAGATCATTGATGTACATGACAAACAACAGTGGACCCAACACAGATCCCTGTGGCACCCCACCCGTCACTGGCCTCCAACCCGACAAACAACCATCCACCATTACTCTCTGGCATCTCCCATTCAGCCACTGTTGAATCCATCTTGTTACTCCACCATTAGTACCCAACCATTGAACCTTCTTAACCAACCTTCCATGAGGAACCTTGTCAAAGGCCTTACTGAAGTCCATATACACAACATCCACTGCTTTACCCTCATCAATTTCCCGAGTAACATCTTCAAAAAATTCAAGAAGATTGGGAATATGGGTATATTTCCGTGCTGTACCTGTCTATGACTCTGTGACCCTGATTGCTAGAGTAAACATGTTAGTTTCGCTAGAAGGGAAATTTGAAAAGATAGAACGCTCTGTCAGACTTATTGCCGTTGCGCTACCCTTCAAGGGTAGTGACATGGTCTTGAGTCCCTTTCCTCAAGGAATTAATCGGAACAAAGTCAGGCATATTATTCCAAAAGTAATGATATTTAGAAATTGAAATGAATACTTGTAAAGATTGAACGAATGTCATGCAACATTTAAGAAGATAGCTGACTGATCATAGAAACATAGAAAATAGGTGCAGGATAGGCCATTCGGCCCATAGAGTCAGCACCGTCATTCATTATGATCATGGTTGATCATCCAAAATCAGTACCCCGTCCCGGCTTTTCCCCCATAACCTTTGATTCCCCTAGCGCTAAGAACTAAATCTAACTCTCTCTTGAAAACGTCCAATGAATTGGCCTCCACTGCCTTTTGTGGCAGAGAATTCCACAGGTTCACAACTCGCTGGGTGAAAAAGTGTTTCCTCATCTCAGTCCTAAATGGCCTTCTCCTTAATCTTAAACTGTGACCCCTTGGTTCTGGACTCCCCCAGCATCGGGAAAACATTTCCCTCATCTACCCTGTCCAATCATCTAAGTATTTTATATGTTTCTGTACGATCCACTAATTCTTCTAAATTCCAGCAAATGCAAGCTCAGTCGACCCATTCTTTCATCATATGCCAGTCCCGCCATCCCGGGAATTAACCTGGTGAACCTACGTTGCACTCCCTCCATAGCAATAATGTCCTTCCTCAAATTAGCAGATCAAAATTGCACACAATGCTCCACGTGCGGCCTCACCAGGAGCCTGTCCAACTGCAATAATACCTACTTGCTCCTAATCGCAAATCCTCTCGCAATGGCCAAAATGCCATTGGCTTTCTTCACTGCCTGCTGTACCTGCATGCTTACTTTCAGTGACTGATCTACAAGCACACCCACGTCTCATTGCACCTCCCCTTCTACTAATCTGACACCATTCAGATAAATATCTGCCTTCCTGTTCTTGCCACCAAAGTGGATAAAATCACGTTTATCCACATGTTATTGTATCTGCCTTTTGCCCACTCACCCAACCTAAGAAAGTCACCCTGCAGCGTCATAGCTTCCGCCTCGCAGCTCACACTGCCCCCCCCCCCCCCCCCCCCCCCCCAGCCTTGTGTCATCCGCAAATTTAGAGATGTTACATTTAATTCCCTCGTTTAAATCGTTAATATACCACATCCACTGGCTCTCCCTTAGTCTACTTGTTACATCCTCAAAATATGCGCTTTAGTCAAATATGGTTTCCCCTTCATATATCCATGCTACCTTTGACAGATGCAGCCACTGCTTTTCAAATGCGCTGCTACAACATCTTTAATAATCGACTTCAACATGTTTCCCACTACCGATGTAAGGCGAATTAGTCTATAATTCCCCATGCCCCCCCCTCCCCCCCCCCCCCACCCCTCCACTCACCCCCCCCCCCCCCCCCCCCCCCCCCCCCCTTCCCCCCCCCCCCCCCCCCCTTTCTTAAAACGTGTAGTTGACAAATTGGTTACACTCCAGTCCACAGGTACTGATCCAGAGTCGAGAGAACATTGGAAAATTATCACCAACGCATTTACGATTTCTAGGGCCACCTCCTTGAGTACTCTGGGATGCAGACCATTATTGCTTTAGCAGCCCAATTCTCCAAAGTTCCCTTGAGTCGTGATGCACACAATATTTTATATTTATTTTCATTTTCCAGGTTTTTTAGTTTAATAATCTCAGTTTTTCTTTTGTTCTCAGCGTTGTATTGATCCAATGTTTGGGTTCTATCCAGTAGTCTATTCAGTAACAAATGTAACTCAGTTTTATTCCGCTCAACATTTCAGTTCACGTTTATTTCAGTAGCAGAAGCATTGCAACCATTGCTAAGCTCCCTCAGGGTTCATTCAGCGCTGGCATTAAAGTATCATCGGAGGCAACGGACTCAACTAAAAGAGCAAAGGTCTGGCTAATTTCTGAACCTCAATAATAAAAGAAGGTTATAAAAATAACTCAGCCGACACTGAAGCAATCAAACTTTTATTACAGATCCTTGGGAATGCAATTCGAAATAAGTAGATCTGCTCTCATGTCCATATAACTGAAGATGGAACAGAAAGGATATATTAACCCCAATGACCACATTTCACTGATTGTAGAGGGAATGAACATTTCAGTGCCAACGAACTCTACAAAATATGAAAGACGGAGTTACAGACAGAACTGTCATTGTTACTTCACAAATGTTTTAAGTTGATAGAGCATATGAGATTGCTCTCAAAGTCACACCCAATCCTTTATTTATAGAGAACTAAATTATGTTAAGCCTTTCCTGGTTAGGCCTCTGCTGGAATGTTGTTTTCCAACCCGAGAGTTGCACATTAGAAAAGTGAGAGTGTGGAGAGCGAACGTAAAATGAGGTGGTGAAATAATTCTGGCAAGTGAAGAAAATAGACAAGTGTTTTCTCCTTAAACACAAACATAATAAATAAAAGTATTTTCAGTTATGAATAATAAGGATAGATGGGTGACATCCTTTCTGGTGTAACGGTCAGACGTGCCATCCCCCGCTATTACCAAAGAATCACACAAGGAAAATGCTACTGATTGATTTTCACCTCCTGTTGCAAATGATCTAACTTGGCCTCGGCCGACATCGGGCAAAGAACGTGCAATAGACTGAATTTTGAATGTGTCTCGCTTTTATTCAAATATTTTGTATTATTGTGCTATAGAAACATAGAAACTAGGTGCAGAAGGAGGCCATTCGGCCCTTCAAGCCAGCATCGCCATTCATTGTGATCATGGCTGATCGTCCCCTATCAATAACCCGTGCCTGCCTTCTCCCCATATCCCTTTACTCCACTAGCCCCTAGAGCTCTATCAAACTCTCTCTTAAATCCATCCAGTGACTTGGCCTCCACTGCCATCTGTGGCGGGGAATTCCATAAATTCACAACTCTCTGGGTGAAAACGTTTTTTCTCACCTCAGTCTTAAATGACCTCCTCTTTATTCTAAGACTGTGACCCATGGTTCTGGACTGGCCCAACATTGGGAATATTTTTCCTGCATCTAGCTTGTCCAGTCCTTTTATAATTGTATATGTTTCTATAAGATCCCCTCTATAGCGTTGGTCATTCTGGACAGTTTTACTTTGCAGTTTTGTTGCTATTCGAAATAGCCCTTTAGAATCCACCGAACAATAACATTAAAATTGGACTCCAGCGGCTTCAAGCCTTTTTTTTTAATGGAAGTTGGGGAAAATTGGAAGTCCTCTCAGTCACAAGTGTCAGTGACTAATATTTGGCAGCCCCCACTGAAGAACAATTATCTCTTGTATGAAGGGTGGGAAAAAGTTCACGCCAATGATCACAACGGTGAATTCAGAATCAGGAAATGTGGAAGTTGTTTGATAGAGGATGTAAATGTAGATCACTTAAAAGCAACCACCCCGAGAGTGGCGAGGGGTGGGGGGAGCATTGTACCTCAGACATACACTAACCTACAGAAAGCCTCGTTAATCATGTGATACCGGACGTCAGGATCACATGTTCCATACAAGAGATCCTATTTACTAGACAAACTTGCAAATAAACCACATTCATTTACACCGAGTGGACAAGCCACTTTTCCTAATATGTTGGCGAAATTGCCTGTACGGTACATGGCGCTATGTGGTATAGTTTGGCATGGTGAGTTTAGATATTTGTGTTGTTCCTGAATTGCAATTCATATTTTACATTTTTTTCCTGTTTACATCCGGCAGATGTAGCAAAAATGCCCCTTCCATTTGGATGCCCTTCTTCCATGATTGTTTTGTATTAATCTGCTATTTGTTCCTTATCCAGTAAATGCAACTAATGTCTTACTTAATTTTCGGCAGTTGTGGAAGTATCTTCGAGCTCAGTGTATCAATTTCCTAATGATGCAGATGTCCCCATCGGTGCAAACTTCACCATGTTCTGCAAATTTCCCATATCGCAAGATACTATTTCCATTTTTTGGTGGAGAGAAGGCATGAGAACATCATTGGAACCAGATACGAGAAAACAATTTCATGTAGGTAGCGGGAGCGGAACATTTGTTCTCCATAATGTCAATGTTGCAGACTCGGGAACATATTACTGTCAAGCAAAGCACCAGAATCAACACATTGGGAATGGAAGTGGCTGTCTGCTCACTGTGCTCGGTGAGTGTGCATGTTCGAAAATTAAGAGATTTTCAGTTCTCTGTCATTTACATATAAATTCGTTGTCTATAAAATGTTCCTTGATAAAATGCCGGTGCTAATAAATCCCAAGAAATATAATGGAATGGACGATTTGAACTGCGTCTTGAACTGAAATGAATAGCTGTGGTAGAAAGTCAGTTTTCCTTTCACCGAGGAAAGAAATGGCGAACAATTTTAGCAACTTTCCCCTAGATTAGGTATTGTACGCAACATTAAAGTTGGGATATTCCATATCAGCAACATCACTGATATTCCACTTCAGCTGCTTCCCGTGTTCATTCATTGCCCAGGTATCTTTCTGATGCTTCGATATCCAAATCTTATATTTGACTCGGCGCATGACCGTGTTGAACTCTGTACATTCCCATAGTGAAGTATGCACCATTGAAAATCTCCATCCCAAGATCTGAACATCAATTGACCAATCAATTTTGGGCACCGAAATGTAATCAATGAACGTAACTACACCCTAACAATGCACGTAACCACCCGACTCGAGAAATCTGTGACATCTCTACTTTAATACCATTATTTTCAATAAAGGAAATACCGATAAAGTCCCAAGCGTTAAAGTTAACATAGAAAGCCAGTCGTTTCCATTCAGAACATTGGCGCCTGTATCCCATATTACCCAAATATTAACCCTCCTTGTATAATGTCTAAAATCGCTCAGTTTGTATATCCAGTGTTCAAAAAAATCCATGGTTAACCAACGTAATATATAATTATAATATAGTTCACTGAAGTGTAATGGAAACATGCAATATAACTTTTTTTTTCTTCTGCTTAAGATTCCCCAACTCCTTTGAAAATTGTTTCACTTGAAGATAGTTTGGCTGCTCCAAAACTCGTGTGTAAAACAGATGCGTTTTATCCAGAGACATTAGAAATCTTCTGGAGAAAAAATAATGTGGACATTCTAACCGGCATTGAAACCGTGAAATACAGGAATGCGGAACGATTGTATGAAGCTTCCAGCGTTTTGGAAATAGCGCAGCCTGCCCGGGGTCAAGATGTGTACACCTGTTTAGTATCGCATATCTCACTTAAGGTACCGGCCAGTTTCACCTACATCGTCGAACCAGGTAAGACTCGGAATATTTGCAGTTGAGAATGATCAGAATAGCGGATTACAATTTTAGATCTATAGAAATAATATAAGGAGAAAGAGTGAATCATTTTTACACCAACGCTTCAATGTACCAGCATTAATCATCCCAATGGGCAGATGATTAAATGCTTGCACAATGCCGACCTTAAGACAATTTTAAAAGAAGAAACGTGAAGTAGAATAAGAGAATGCCGCACTTTAATGAGTGGGAGAAAATTGCATTGGGAGTAAATCGATTTGAAAACGATAAAGGGACAAAATACATTTCATAGAAGTCGAAAATGCTGGAGCAACTCAGCGGGCTAGGCATCATCCATGGAGAGAAGGAACGGGTCAAGTCAAGTCAAGTCCACATTATTTGTCACATACACATACAAGATGTACAGTGAAATGAAAGTGACAATGCCTGCGGCATTGTGCAAAACAACAGAACAACAGAACAGTACAGAACCAGTATTTACATTTAAAAAAAGACACAACAGCAATTACTCTCTGGTGAGATCAGAGTTTACAGTCCTGATGTCCTGTGGGAAGAAACTCCGCCTCAGGTCGAGACCCTTTGATGGAAGTCGCACGGACGAACGAGTTAGTAGACATAAGGAGCAAGAAAGTCAGGCAGTGATGTGAACAAATTACAAATTTGAAAATCAAATTAATACGGAATAAACATGACAAAAAAACAATGATTTGATACGTAATGGGATTTGTTCTCGGGCTTGTGATGTGTTTTGCGAGACCTCGCGGTTATGCTGCGTAGATTAAGAAAATCTGATCAGGAATAGCCAGGTCTCTGGGTGGCAAGTGCCAGAATGAAGGACTTGGAGGAAGCAAGATAGAGTGGGGGATAGGCAGTCCATCAATGTTACCGAAATGTAAATGTTATTGAAGGCATTCAAGTGTGGTCCAAAAGTGTCATCAGAACAGAATATGTGGCAAGGAAGAGAAATAATTGCGTTGAACCTCATGAACTATAATTGGAGAAATATCTGCTCCTCATACTTCTATAGACGTAGACGCAAACGTGCATGTGCGCAGACGTAGAGTTGCAGCTTTGCAGTGCTTGCAGCGCCGGAGAACCCGGTTCGACCCCGACCACGGGTGCCGTCTGTACGGAGTTTGTACGTTTTCCCCGTGACCGCGTGGATTTTTGTCTGAGACCTACGATTTCCTCCCACACTCCAAAGACGTTCAGGTTTCTCGGTTAATTGGCTTGATATTTGTAAATTGACCCTAGTGTGTGTAGGATAGTGTGATTGTGCGGGATCATTGGTGGGTGCGGACTCGGTGGGCCTTTTTCCGCGCTGTGTCTCCAGACTACACTAAAGACATATCGAGTGCTGAAGGGTGGGATGATATGCTCGGAGTGGGATGTCGATGCCATACAGACAAGGACATTGTTAAAAGTCAGTGCCTGTTTTGAGTAGAACCATAGAAAAGAGAGAACAGAAAGGAAGTATTTCATTCAAAATTGAGATGGTAGATTGTGTAACGACATGCTTATTCAAAACCGTAAAATGTACATGCGGGTATTGCTAACAGGGTGAATGCTACGAGGGTGAGAGCAATAGCAAGAACATTATATGGCAATTCCATAGCGGACTTGTTGGACAGCTCCAGTGGAATATGCAGTGGTGCCCTGAATGAATTGGTGCTCGATATCCAAGTTATCCAACATTGAATTAGCTGATAGTTTTCCAGATGAATGGGCCATTTCTCCAGGAAAATATTGAGTGGATTGAGTCCACAGTCATATAGTCAGATAAAATAGTCATAATCTTGCTGATCCAGATACGATTCCAAGAGAGATACATATAGATGTCTTCATATGGAGAGATATTTATTCTTATCGATTATTGTTTGGTCAGGCCCTCTAATATATCATAATACGTCAATTCGTGTCAATTTTATATGTTAAGTGTTTAAGGGTCTTATGACCTGTCTTGGGTTATCTTATTGTGCTAACCGCTCTCTGTAAAACGTGTTAAGGCAAATATTCAGTATTCAACCAGAAATATAGAAGGCTGGCGCGGCTTGTTGCGGTTGGTTTCCATTACCTGGTGTGGTATTGTAATAGAAAAGCAAACGTTTTTCGTCAAAATGGCTGACCTTTTGGAATGGGATTTGCTTTTCTTCATAAATCCCATCATGAACGTGCATTTGGTATTGTTTGTATATTTTATGTGCTGTGAGGATTTAAATACATCTTTGAAATGCTCTACCTCGTGCACTATTTATGTACGTACTTACATATGCATATATTTTTTAACTTTTTAATATTTTGTTCTTGTAGATCCCAATTCCATTATCTTGATTCTCACGTGTGTGCAGGGCGGATTGGCATTGATAGCTCTGTTAATAATTTTTGCAGAACTAATGTACAAACCATTAAATGGTAAGAGCGCTGTCTGTTGCAACAAATGTTTACATTTGTAAATTCAAATGTTAACATAGTGATCATTAAGAAAGATACGTGATTTTCAAAGCTCTATCTGATTGATCATTCATTATGAAATTTAAACTATAACTTGTAGTGAAAACATTTCGCCTCGCTATTCGAATTATTCACCAATCTATCGCACATCAAGATTGCAATTTTACCTGAAATTAATCATATTTTACACTTTGTAGATATGAATTCACCAGCAGATCAAACAGCATAAAGTAATAATTTGAAGCTTGATTTTCGCTAATGATTTGTAACAGTTGTTAACTTATTGACCATCTGGTATCGTCTGTTTGATCTTGATTTTAATTGTAATTGTGAGAGATAACCAGGCTATTGATACGCTATCGGTTTTACGCAATTTGGTTCACGTCAAGATCCATTAAATTGAGGGTAGTATAGTCAAGGAACAGGAGAGTGTAGGAGTGTAGTGCACCAGAAAAAATATTACATCAATTTGACATAAACATCTCCAGACAGACTTTAGAGAATAACTGCAATTAGTATCAAAGGAGTAAGTTCATTTTAACTGGGCATTTTTATTTTAAATGATTTTCTTTTCTGTTCCAAGGCGTTATTAGAAATTACATGGAAGCAAATCGAGTGAAAAACGGGTAAGCATAAAATTCTATTTACATTCATATTTGAATAAAGGAATGGAGTATTGGAGTCGTAGCCGAAGTATTAGATTCAGCAATTAAAATATATGTAATTTATCTTCTAAATATCGTAGAACAGTATATAGAAGGAAAACACTCCTATATTCTATAATTGCAGTTAAAACTTGCAGTTAAAACTTGCAGCTAACCGTATCAGATCCGCCCTTAGGAATATTATTTGCATTTATCCAACTAGGTCGATATGAAGCATCAGTTTTAAGTACTTTTCTTTTACACGTTTTCTGGATGAAGGCATTACTGGTAGGGCCACCGCGTAAAAGAAAATGGGGTGTCTTCTTGAAAGGCTGAATATGAAAGTCACTTATCAGCCGAGATGGAAATGCTGTTCAAGTTTAGTTTAGTTTATTGTCACGTGTACTGAGGTACAGTGAAAAAGCTTTCGTTGCGTGCTCACCAGTCAGCAGAAAGACAATACATGATTACAATCGATCCAATTGCAGTGCATAGATACATGATAAGGGAATAACCTTTAATGCAAGGTAAAGCCAGCAAATCCGCTCAAGGATGGTCTGAGGCGTGGGTACGTCGTCCCGTGTCTGCTGAAACATTCCAAATGGAACAGAGCTTTGTGCAATCATCATCTAACATACCCAGTTATGACCTTAGCATTGCAGCAACATGTTTTGATAAAGGAGCTTAAGGTGGCTGCCCATAGGATGTTGCATTGGAGAACATCGAAGGAGATGTTCCAGGCTGGGAACTCCAACAACCACAACCATATTGTTTCCTGTAAGAGGTAAACTAACTATCGATTGTTCACTTTGATGCCCAGTGAATTCCATTTTTCGGGGGCTTCCTATTTCCACAGTTAGTCAAATGCTGCCTTAATGTGAAGAGTACTTGGAACAGTAATTTTACATGTGAGGCATTTGTCCCTGACCACCAGTTTCTATACTTGAGATAAGTTCCAACCTTGGATATGCCCATGCATCCGCAATTTTTAGCAAACTTATAGATTGCATTAAGACCTTAAATCACCTTACTTGGTGGAATATGTAATTAATATCATGTAATCTGTGGGAATTCTGGTCAATTTGTCGACCAAATAGTGGAGCAGCATCATTTTAGGAAGACCGAAATTGAGTAGCGCTGAGAAATTATTGGTGAGCAAGTGCTACTTGATAGCAACCTTGATTATGTCTTCCACTCTTGACTGATCATTGGAACTGGTCGGATTGAGCGGCCTTTAGCCGATTGTAATTGCCATGCTTTTCGAGCAAGATATGTCTGAGGAATTTTTACATATCGTCAGATGAATATCAGTGATGTAAGAGGATTGAAACAGGTAGCCTAACGTGAAGCTAATTTTGGAGCGCAAGACGCAATGGCAATCGTCAGTTAAGCAACAGAAAACATTTCCATTCAGTGCTCATAAATAGATGTACACAATAGGCAGTGGACAGAGAGACCAGACTAAAATGAGGTGCCAAATCAGACTATACAACAGAATACCAGACATGTGAAAACAATAAACCGTGTTTCTATCTGTCATTTTCTACAGCGTCAGCAAATTTCCGCAATCCATATGCTGACTATAAATTGCATGTGGGTAAAGAACTACAGCCTTAGAAATACTGTCATGTGTTCTGCAGGTCAAACTAACAGTCAATTATCGGCTACAAATATTCAAAGTGATTACATTGCAATAAATGTCTCCAAACAAAAGAGACACCAAGAGACATCAACATTCACGCGAACTTTGTTTTGCATTTAAATAAGGAACTATTGTTAGTCAAGAGTCGCTTCTATCAAATCAAAAAAGAAAACGGAGGAAATAACAGAGATATACAATCTAAATGAGCCGGCCTCATTCATATCATAACAATGCCAGACAATGATTATTTCCAACAAGAAAGAATTGGTATTCAATAGCATAGCAGGTCGAGACTATGACGATTAATATTCTGGGGGTTAATTACTGACCAGATTTTCAACCGAAATAGTCCAAGAGATACCATGGCTACAACAACTAGCTATTGGTTACATTCATTTGGCAAATTAAAAACAACTCCTAATATTAAGACCCTTCCAACATCTAAACAAAGGAATTTGGCGTGCGGTTATGTACTTTCCAGTTGCCTGGAAGACGGCACTATCCGCATTTCCCACGAAGTGAATCACCATCCAATTAAAATGGTCCTGCTGAATCCTAAACATTCAGCTCTTCCACCACAAGATGCAGTGAGTGCAGAGAATCCTATCGACGAATACAATAGAGTTACTCTCCTAAGCTATTTAAAATATACCCGCCCCCTCGGAACCTGCGCTTTAAAGCAGCACAAGAACGAAGTGTAGCAGGTGCATGGGTGAACTGCAATACTGTACTTCCCTTTCACCCACTAGGGTGCACAAATATAGACCAAGTCTAAATTCTGAAGGGCAATTGTGGATGACTGTCAATACTGGCATAGTCGGTGATACGCAGACATTCAAAATTAGTATTTGCCTTTAAAAAAACTGAAGGTGGTAATTGATAAATTCGTGGCAATTTTGTCTTTCGTCATGCGTGTTAATGAATTAACGGATGGTATTTGATTACTTTCCAGACTATAACTAGTGGAATATACGATGTGATATATCTGCAGCTTCGCAAAACAAAGAAAACTTCGGCGCAGTGAATGCAGATGAAAACAGCTCAATAAATGTGTGAGGCCCAGAATCTAAATGCATGCCGCTGCTGTAGATTAGTAATGAATTAGGTTTTGTAGTATGGTTCATAATCGTTTATTGCAGCCATTTTAAGAATTGGTGATCTCTATTACACCTACGATCCTGGGAAGTGAACGGATAATTTTCATCACAGGATATTATTTTGCATAAATTGTCCATTTTTTTCCAGAGGCTGCAACTTAAATTCTGCTCTCGCTCTTTACAACTTGCTGTTGTGTTTTGATCAAAACCTCGCAAAGACCGCTTGTGATATGTTGCCGCTAAATGATGCCTTGTAAGAAAACGACAATTACGCAAATTTTAATACCGAGTATATTTTCACTTACCTAAAATATTTGTCTTTCAAAGCCATCAATGACTCGATGTATTATGAAATGCTTGTTATGAAATACACATTGGCTCAAACCGGACAAAGAAATTCGCGGCACCGAAATAAATGCATAATGTCACAACTGCACTGGAACGTAGGAGGATAACCCGAGGGTGCATCACTTCCCCATTAATATAAAAATTAATTTGATGACAGTGTAATTATGTTCGGTGAAAACGTGGGAGTGCATATATGGATTAGGAAAATTAGATTTAAATTGGAGTCACGTGTCTTTATCCAATCGCCACAAAGTTTGGAGTTTCAGGGGCAGCTCATCAAGGGTAATTGTTGTTCTGGAAGAACAGGTTTTGGTATTGAAATTGGCTTAACATTTGTATTAAATGTTGCCAGCCATGTGTCGCGCGGGAGGCCTGGTCCCCCAACGCAATATTCCACCACTCACCCATAGCCCCGCAACTGCGCAGGCACGGCTGACGGGTTCCCGTTGTCCCCCCCCCCTCCGATCCCCCCTCAACCCCCCCCTCACCCCCCCCCCCCCCCCACCCCCTCCACCCCCCTCCGCACACTCACTCCACCTCCCCTCACCCTCCTTCCCCCTCAACCCCCCTCCTCCTCCCCACACTCCCTCCACCTCCCCTCTTGCACCCCCTCCCTCCCCTCAATCCCCCCCCCCCTCCCCTCCCCCCACTTGCCCTTCACCCGCCCTCCTTGCACTCACTCCACCCCCCCCTCAATCCCTCCATCCACTCTTAGCAGCTCTCCGACGGTACAGCCATTCCCGCCCATAGGGTTCCCATTGACGTAGAACACGCAGTTATTACTGCGCATGCGCAGCTGATGGGCACGGCAAGTGGAAAAGGGATTTATTAAAGCTTAAAATGTTAATAACTCTTAAAATATAACAACAATTTTAAAGTTAAAGATGAGATTTATTGAGGTCAGTTCTTGCTGCATCTCTTGTTCCGTTTTGTTGCTCACTGCGTCTCAATGTCGCTTTGCTGTTGATGAAAAAAAGACACAGTTTTAATATAGAGACATTATTGAATGGTCAAACTTTAACATGAAGAAAATCTGAGAATTAACTCAGAAGTCATCGTTCAACCAAGCACGTGTTTAATGAACATTCTTGGTCGATGTTCCATCCTTCAGAAATACTCTGACATTTTCCTTCACCTTTCCTCAGCTAAGAGCCACATTAGTAGTCCATGCTGAAATATCAGTTTCGCGAGGTATATCAACACGTTCTCCATGGTTTGTCCTTGCTTTTTACGGATCGTCATAGCAAAACTTGACAGAATCGGGAATTGGCTCCACTGAAGGGGAATGTCAAATTGAGCATTATCCTCGGAATGAGAACAATGTCATCTTTGAAGGCTCCCATGTTGATTCTTGCAACAATCAGATTATTGTGTCACTCTTCCACAATCATCCTCATTCAATTGCATAGCTTTGAGGGTTCCACGTTTCTCATTAACATGATCATAGATTCTTTTTTCAACTACAATTTGTGTGGTGGTAATCCAGAGATCTCGCGTGAATCAAGGAATTCTGTTGGGAAGTGAGTAGCAATAGTTCCCTAAGTGACAGCAATGAAAGAAAATACTCCTTAATGATTTCAGGGAAGCGTCTGATAGATACATGTAGAATTGATGTTTCTCATTGTATCATTGTGCGGAACCAGGATACAATTGTCGGAGAATAATTCTGCAGGATGTCAAATGCGGGATAGATGAAATCAATACAATCCTCCAGTGTTTTTGCTGATAGAACCATGTCTTCTGGCATTTCAATTTCATCGTCTTCATTCTTTAAAATCTCGTCTTCTCCAACTTTCAACAAAAATTGAGAATAGTCGTCTTCTCCCTCTCTCAATCGCATATTCGTCTGCAATTGAAACTTGGTAAAAAGTCTCCACGTCGGATTTCTTGATGCAGGAATTTTCAACATCAGCATCATTTCCCCTTTTCACTACAGGAAGGATTTGTCAAAAATCGCCACAACAAATGGTAAGAATGCCGCCAAAAGGCTTAGTGTTGGTGTTTACATCTTGAAGAGTTTTGTCCACCGCTTCAAAGCTCTCCCTCCTAATGATTGGGCATTCATCCCAAACAATGAGTCTCCTGCAGCCGAGGGATGGGGACGGCTTCAGGTGTGGGCTGTCGAGGGCCAGTGCGGGGCGTGGGGGGTCGTGCTGCAGTGCCTGCCACTGCTGTTGCCTGCTGCTGCCACTGCTGTAGCCTATCGCTGTTATGGCGGACCAATTGAATAACTACTTTGGTTCCGTCTTCACTAAGGAAGACATAAATAATTTGCCGGAAATAGCAGGGACCGCGGGTCAAAGGAGTTGGAGGAATTGAGTGAAATCCAGGTTAGCCGGGAAGTGGTGTTGGGTAAATTGAATGGATTAAAGGCCGATAAATCCCCAGGGCCAGATAGGCTGCATCCCAGAGTAGTTAAGGAAGTAGCTCCAGAAATAGTGGATGCATTAGTAATAATCTTTCAAAACTCTTTAGATTCTGGAGTAGTTCCTGAAGATTGGCGGGTAGCAAATGTAACCCCACATTTTAAGAAGGGAGGGAGAGAGAAAATGGGGAATTTACAGACCAGTTAGTCTAACATCGGTAGTGGGGAAACTGCTAGAGTCAGTTATTAAAGATGGGATAGCAGCACATTTGGAAAGTGGTGAAATCATTGGACAAAGTCAGCATGGATTTACGAAAGGTAAATCATGTCTGACGAATCTTATAGAATTTTTCGAGGATGTAACTAGTAGCGTGGATAGGGGGGAAAAAACCAGTGGATGTGGTGTATCTGGACTTCCAGAAGGCTTTCGACAAGGTCCCACATAAGAGATTAGTACAGTATACAAATTTAAAGCACAAGGCATTGGGGGTTCAGTATTGATGTGGATAGAGAACTGGCTGGCAAACAGGAAGCAAAGAGTAGGAGTAAACGGATCCTTTTCACAATGGCAGGCAGTGACTAGTGGGGTACCGCAAGGCTCAGTGCTGGGACCCCAGCTATTTACAATATATATTAATGATCTGGATGAGGGAATTGAAGGCAATATCTCCAAGTTTGTGGATGACACTAAGCTGGGGGGCAGTGTTAGCTGTGAGGAGGATGCTAGGAGACTGCAAGGTGACTTGGATAGGCTGGGTGAGTGGGCAAATGCAGTATAATGTGGATAAATGTGAGGTTATCCATTTTGGTGGCAAGAACGGGAAAGCAGACTATTATCTAAATGGTGGCCGATTGGGAAAGGGGGAGATGCAGCGAGACCTGGGTGTCATGGTACACCAGTCATTGAAGGTAGGCATACAGGTGCAGCAGGCAGTAAAGAAAGCGAATGGTATGTTGACTTTCATAGCAAAAGGATTTGAGTATAGGAGCAGGGAGGTTCTACTGCAGTTGTACAGGGTCTTGGTGAGACCACACCTGGAGTACTGCGTACAGTTTTGTTCTCCAAATCTGAGGAAGGACATTATTGCCATAGAGGGAGTTCAGAGACGGTTCACCAGACTGATTCCTGGGATGTCAGGACTGTCTTATGAAGAAAGACTGGATATACTTGGTTTATACTCTCTAGAATTTAGGAGATTGAGAGGGGATCTTATAGAAACTTACAAAATTCTTAAGGGGTTGGACAGGTTAGATGCAGGAAGATTGTTCCCGATGTTAGGGAAGTCCTGGACAAGGGGTCGCAGCTTAAGGATAAGGGGGGGAATCCTTTAAAACCGAGATGAGAAGAACTTTTTTCACACAGAGAGTGGTGAATCTCTGGAACTCTCTGCCACAGAGGGTAGTTGAGGCCAGTTCATTGGCTATATTTAAGAGGGAGTTAGATGTGGGCCCTTGTGGCTAAGGGGATCAGGGGGTATTGAGAGAAGGCAGGTACGGGACACTGAGTTGGATGATCAGCCATGATCATATTGAATGGCGGTGCAGGCTCGAAGGGCCGAATGGCCTACTCCTGCACCTAATTTCTATGTTTCCTCTGTTTATGGCCTATTGCTGTCATGGCCTATTGCTGTCATGGCCTACTGCTGGCGCGACCCACCGGCTTCAGGCAGGGACACGTGGGGATCGTTCCGGTGGGGGTCGGTTGACCTGGGGGGGGGGGGGGGGGGGGGGGGGGGAGTGCCCTGCAGGTGAGGATGGGAATGGTTTCAGGGAGGGCCGGTAGGATCGTTCAGCGGCCCATGGAGTGGGGTGGCTTCAGGTGAGGGCCAGCGGGGGCTGGTGGGGGAGGGGGCGCTGCTATGGCCTACCGCTGCCATGGCATGCCTCTACCGTGGCCTACTGCTGCCGCTGACGTGGACTGCCGCTGAGGGGGGTGGGATGCAAAAGGATGGGGATGGACGGGGGAAGGGTTGTGGGGGGAATGACCCTCCAGCACCCAGCGCCCAGCCCTGGCCCCACCTGTGCCCGTCTCCCTCAATCCACCACTCTCCCTCCTCACTTCCGCAAGGTCTAGAGGTTGCAGCAGTGGGCCTCGCAGTCAGACAGGCTTTGGGCCGCTCCGCACTCCACTGATGCACAAACACTGCTCGCTCCGCTCCTTCAGCTTTATCGTGACAGAGGAGACGGCCAATCAGTGCGGCGATGGTGCGCCGGAAGGGACGTCGCCGTACCAGTCTGGGCGCCGCCGCCCCGGGTGACTGACAGGAAAGGAGACCAATCTATGCATGCGCGGTTTTAAAGAATGGGCCCTTCGGCCCATCGTTGTTATGCCGAACATGATACCAAATTAAACGAATCCCTTTTGACTGGACATGGTCCACTTTCTTCCGATCTCTGCCTATTCATACGGATTTCTAAAACCCTCTTGAAACGCTGCCTTCGTATCTGGCCCCACCACCAACCCTGGCCGCGGTTCAGGTACCTACCACTCTGTTAAAAATAAAATCAGCCACGCACATCTTCTTTGAACTTTCTTCCTCTCCCGTTAACGCTATGCTCTCGGGGTTTAGTTTTTCCACCCTAGGAACAACATCCGGATAATCTACCCAATCTATGCCTCTTATAATATTGCAGACATCTATCAGTCATCCATTCAGCCCCCGACGCTCCAGAGAAAACAATCCAGCCTTTCCAACCTCTCGTTATAGCTAATAACCGATAGTCCACGAATAATCTTAGTGGCCCTCCTGCCCCTTTTCAAAAGTCTTCACGTCCTTCTTGTATCGGGGTGGCTGGAAATGCACACAGTGTTCTAAATGCAGCCTAAACAATGTTTCGTCAAGCTGCGACATGACATTCTGCCACTTATATTCAATGCCGGGACGGACGAAGGCACGCATAGCATACGCATTCTTTACACTCTATCAAGTGTTATTGCTGTTTTCAGGGAGTTGCTGTTTTAAGGGTCTTGTCTTTGACTGCATATTTCTCCCCTTACATCGGGCCTCCCAAAGTGCAATACCTCACACTTGTTCGGATTAAACACAATCTGTCATGCAATCTCCCAGTTGCCAAACATTTTAACTCCCCTTCCGATTGGCAACCTGACCCTTCTGTCCTGTGCTTCCTCCTTTCTCAGAAGGAAGCCACAATCACTTCATTTTTCGCTTGAGCAGCTTACAACCCAGTGGTATGAATGTCGATGGTTCTAATTTCAAGTAACACCTCAATTCCTACCCCCCCCCCCCCTCCACCCTTGTCGTCCTAGTAGATCCACTGTTTGCATCCTTGCATCCATGTCCTCTCCATAGATGCTACCTACTGAGTTATTCCAGCCTTTTGTGTATGTCCTCGGTATAAACCAGCATCTGCACTTCCTTCCAACACCTCTACCTGGCACCTGCAGAGGTTAAACTGAGTACTCATCGACATACTGAATCTAAGATGAATGGATGAATGTGCAGTGGAAGAGGCTTTCTCTCCTCTACTCCAATCAGCACGTAAAAGTGTCATGATCAGAAGGCATATAGGACATGATAAATGACAGTAAGGCCTATCATAATGCAAATGCATGGGTTCATTTAATTTACTGAAAGTTGCTGATTAAATCTACGTGACACAAAAATGCTCATTTAATAATTTGTGCAGATGGGATATGCCAGGTAACATTGCCCACAACAATAAACTCACGTGAGTTTTGGAATGATGTTCAAGCAACGGATTGAAAGTATTTTCATCATAGTCAAATAGGCATGGTGCTTTCAGTGGTCACAGGGAATCAAACGGAACGGTTAGTGGAGAACGATGGTCACTTTAAATGTAACGTTGAATATTTGAATGTAATGTTGCTAATGAATCGTCACAGGATACTAGGATCCTGAAGCAAACTGGCAGGGCAGCCATGGGATTTGTGTGTTTGATCGAACTGGTAAATATTGACCACGTCTCACTTGGCACATTGTGGTCATCACAGAGAAATCTCTGCAATGTCTCCACTTCCACAGAAGTTTGAGAAGATAGAAACATAGAAAAATAGGTGCAGGAGATGGCCATTCGGCCCTTCGAGTCAGCACCGGCATAAAATATAATCATGTCTGATCATCGAAAATCAGTACCCCATTCCTGCGTTTTCCCCTTATCCCTTTATTCCTTTAGCTCTAAGAGTTAAATCTAACACTCTCTTGAAAACATCCAGTGAATTGAACTCCATTGCCTTCTGTGGCAGAGAATTCCACAGATTCATAACGCTTTGGGTGAAAATGTTGTTCCTCATCTCAGTCCTAAATGGCCCACCGCTTATTGTTAAACTGTGACCCCTGGTTCTGGACTTTCCGAACATCAGAAACATGTTTCCTGCATATAACCTGCCCAATCCTTTAAGAATGGTATATGCTTCTTAGAAGATTCTCTCTCGCCCTTCTAAATATAAACCCAGTCGACCAATTATTTCATCATATGTCAGTCCCGTCATCCGGGAATTAACCCGGGGAACGAATCCATGGTGCCCTCCCTCTATAGCCATAACGTCCTTCCTCAAATTGGGAGACCAAAATTGCACACAATACTCCCGGTGCGGTCTCACCGGGGACCTGAACAACTGCAGGAGAACCTCTTTGCCTCTAAACTCAAATCCTCTCGCAATAACAGCCAACATGCCATTAGCTTTTTTCACTGCCTGTTGTACCTGCATGCATACTTTCAGTGACTGATGTGCAAGCACACCCAGGTCTCGTTCCACCTCCCCTTTTCCTAATCTGACACCATTCAGAACTAATAATCTGATTGCTGTTCTCGCCACCAAATTGGATAAAGACTCATTTATCTACATTACAGAGCACCTGCCATGCATCAGCCCACGCCCCCAACCTATCCAAGTCACCCTGCAGTATCATAGCATCCTCCTCGCAGATCACACTGCCACCCAGCTTTGTGTGGAGATGTTACATTTAATTCCCTCGGCCAAAACTTTAATATATCGTAAATAACTGGGGGCCCAGCACCGAGCCTTGCGGCACCCCACTAGTCACTGCCTGCCATTCTGAAAAGGACCTGTGAAATCCTACTCTTTGCTTACTGTCTGCCAACAAGTTCTCTATCCTACCCTACCCCCAGTACCATGTTCTAATTTTGCACACCAGTCTCTTGCGGGGGACCTTGTCAAAGGCTTTTGAAAGTCCAGATACACCACATACACTGCCCTCCCTTATCCATTCTACTTGTTACATCCTCCAAAAAATGTTAGACCTATAGAAGTTTAGTCAAGCTTGATTTCCCCTTCATAAATAAATACAGACCTTGACCGATCCTGCCACTGCTTTCCAAAATGTTCTGCATGTCTCTGAACTTCTGCAGTTGTAAACTGCAAACCATACTTACCAGTTGCATCATCCAAGAACGAACGAGTCTGCAGAAACTGTAGGACATTAACTATTTCGTCGAGCATATTGACATTCCCAACAATTGAATAGATCCACATGTAGCTCTTCCCCAAGAAGGTGGCTAAAATCATCACACCATTTCCGCAATACCCTGGCCACACTCACACAATAGGCCGACGTCGGCATAATTTTAATTGTAATCGTAATTGATTTATTTACCAAGTATGGTTTCCACATACAAATAATTTGATTTTGCCATACAGTCATACCAAAAAAGCAACAAGATGGAAGGCAATAAAGTCTTGTCATCTTTTCTCCACGGTCGGGGCAGTCGAACCATCCGCAGTTGGGGCGATCAAGCTCCCGCAGCCAGCGATCGAAGCTCCCGCGTGGGGGCGGCCGACGTTTGGAGTTCAGGAAGTCGGTCCCTAACCTGGGACCGCGAGCTCCATAATGTTAAGTCCGCTGGCTCCCGCGGTTGGAGCTCCCGCGGTTGAATCCCCAGCAAGAGGTCGCCTGTGTAGCGATGTTAGGCTGCAGTGCGGACGGAGATACAATAAGAAAAATATGTCGCATCTCCGTGGAGGAAAGAGATAAAAAAGTTTTCCCTACCGCCTACACCATACATAATACAAAACTAATACAACACTAACACATATATTTAACAACAGATTGAAAACAACAAAGAAGAAAAAAACGCATTTTTGCATGTGAAAGAGATATCTTGCCCGAAAAGCCTGTTCGGATTCTTTGAGGAAATTAATAGCAGGATAGACAAGGAGATTCAGTGGATGTTGTTTACCTCGATTTTCAGAAGGACTTTGATAAAGTGCAGCACGCGAGGCTGCCAAAGAAGATTAGACTCCATGGTATCAGATGAAAGATACTAGCACAGGTAGCAGGATGGCTGGATGGCAGAAGGCAAAGAGTGACACTAGAGTGTTTTTTCTGGTTGGCTACCCGTGATTAGCGGTGTTCCTTTGGTGCTGGGGCCGCAACACTCTGCAATGTATGTCAATGGTTTGGCTGAGGGAATTGAAGGCTTTGTACCCAAGTTTGCTGATGCTACGAAGATAGGCGGAGGGAGGAGCGGGTAGTGTAGAGAAAGCAGGGACACTGCAGACGGACATGGACAGGTTGGAAGAGTGGACTGAGAAGTGGCAAATGGGTGGCAAAGTGTAAAAACATGCATGGTAGTAGGAATAAAGGCATGGAGTATTTTCTAAATCAATTCAGAAATCGGAGGTGCAAATGGACTTGGGAGTGCTGATGCGGCATTCCCCCAAAAAGTTCATTTGCAAGTCGAATCGGTAGTCGAATGCAATGCTAGCATTTATTTCGAGAGGGCTAGAATACAAAAAATAAAAAACAGGGATGTAATGCTGACACTTATAAGTCTCTGGTCAGACCGTATTTGGAATATTGTGAGCAGTTTTGCGCACCAGATCTGAGGAAGGGTGTGTTGGCGTCGGAGAGCGTCCAGAGGAGGTTTTCGAAAATCATTCCCGGAATGATTAGGTTAACATATGCTGAGCGTTTGAAGCCATTGGGCACTCACTGGAGTTTAGAAGGATGACACGGGACCTCATTGAAACTCACCGAATAGTGAAACACCTGGATAGAGTGACTGTGGAGAGGATGTTTCCACTAGTGGGAGAGTCTTGGACCAGGATTTAGCTAAATGTTAGACCTATAGAAGGATAACGCCTCAACCATGTACATCAATTAATCTCCCAGGCATCTCCAACTTTCATTTATTTTCCACGGTGGGCCATGACTTACACTAACCCTAAAATTGCTTTGACAACGCTTCTTGCTTCTGTTCTTATTTCAGGTACTTCTGAAAACCTACGTTTTGTATTCAGAGTTTCACTCACGGGGCCCAACTTAACTTAAGCGGCTCAGAATCAAAACCCGATTGTAAAGTTTCTTGTAAAGCACCACTGAGGCGCGATAATGATATCAGAGTGAAAGGAAACTATGTGTGGAAACTATTGTACGATATTACGTGCATATTTTGTAGTGCTGTACATTGTTCCATTCTGATGAAGGTATGTAATCTGTGGAGACGCATTTATTTTAGCTTTTAGCTATGTGTGATTCGTGCTAACCAATGCTTAATTACAATCATTTTCAACTTTAATATGAAAACATAACTCTGAACAAAGCTCATGACTTCAAGGTAATAACTCAGGACACAACTATTTGCAGATCGAGCTACAAGAAGTGGACGCACATCACGAACAATCAACTGCATGCTCGAATCTGCTTGCGACATCATGGAAACTCTGCGGTTATGGGTTTCTCGGGCCACAAACAAGTACATTGCAGTTTCGCACTTTATCGCTTTTAACGCTTAATTAAAGGGTAAGAATTTTTATGTAACTAATTTACTTGGTAAACTAATTCTGAAAATGTCTGTGTTTCCTCCATCCAGGGCATGTTATTTTGAACAAAATGCGAACCACTTATCGCGAAATCAGTTGAATGCCAGTTTCATGATGGAAGAAAAACACTGTAGATGCTAACGATTAAACATTACAAAACGAATGCTGAAAGTTACCAGCAAGTCAGGGTGCATCTGATTTAAAGTTTCTGCATATTGAAGTCATGAATGCTTCTTAACCCGTTTATCTCACTAACCCAGAAGATGCAGCAAATAATGCAGATTATTTCTAATATCTTCAGCATTTCCATAACAAACACTGGTGTTCATTTTCTGGCTAGCAGCAATAGAACAGGGCTCGCCAGTGACATTGCTAAGAGGAGCACAGCAAAACTAACTCTAGCAATTTTCCCGATGCGAGACTGCGGAGATCATTTGGGAAATTCGCCGAGAATCAGTCATTGCACACTGTAACAGCTTGATGTTGTCAACGGAGATCTAGAAACCTGGCCAAATACCCAATTTATATATTCAAAAGTATTCTGACAGCCAATCCGCAGATTTGGTCAAACTGGCAAAACAATTCTTCTTAATGCACTTTAAAATAAAAAATATATCAACATATTTAAACCGTAGATTAATCAGTTATAAACTTTAAAAACATAGTTAAACATTTTCAAATATATAAATGTGAAAGAAAAATCCAGGTTTAAAGATTGAAAGTCCTTGGGGAAAGTCCTCGAGTTCCTCGGCGTGTTTATTGACAATTAGATTGGTCATGGATGTACTTAATCTCGCCATTAACGTAATGGGAAGGCTTCGTGCTTAACTGACGAATATCACCGCGTCAGTCATCAATTCATCTCGATGTTGGCGGGAATATAAATATTTGTTATTATTAAGCCGCAATATTGACGATTTTGACAAACTTATGGAAGCACAGCAAATCTTCCATTCTTGAATACAATATCGGCAATATCAATATTGAGGTCCTTGGAATGGGGCAACACGTCATAACCCTTCAGTTAACAGAAGCGCTGTCACTGAGGCAACCATCTGCCGAATCCTAAGGGAGCGATTTATCTGCATTGATTCTCACATCTTTCTGTTAGCGTCTTCATTATGCTTTTCAAAAAATAATTTGCGGCATGATCCCTAAAATCTCTCTTCATTATGATCAGCATAGAAACATAGAAACATAGGTGCAGGGTTAGGCCATTCGGTCCTTCGAGCGTGCATCACATAACAGGAAAGTGTTTTCAGCATAGATGGTTCTTATTTTTGTTCCTCTCCTTAGGTTGCATGGCAGCTTCGCCGAGAAGGTCTGCAGTCATCTTTTAATGACCAAGTCTTAAGTGAAGAATTGGAAAAAATGAAGATTTAAAAGGGACAATGGTCCATTTCCCACATCGGAGGTGAAGAGCGACATGGAAGATATGGAAAAAGATGCCAAAGAAAGCGGTATCGTGGGGGGGGGGGGGGGGGGGGGGGGGGGGGGGTCATATTGATATTTAAATATATTTGTGCAGGAATGTTTTTGGAGTGACATAGAAGTGGCAGGTAAGTGGGACTAGGTTGGTTAGGCAATGGCCGAGTTGGGCCCAAGTAGCTAGATTCTGTGCGGTATAGCTTTATACTTTTGATTCTATCTGTTGACTATTTAACATTTGATAATATCAAGCAACACAATTAAACTCAACAGAAAAAAAACAGTAGCAAACTTATCATTTTCATCGAGTTACATTACAGAGCTCATTGAAGGGGGAGAGACCTTCACCTTTTCTTCGGGTGAAAAGCCCGACTGGCCCCGCTTCTTTGTTTTTAACTTGGAGTGAAGTGAATGATTTGCCTAAAGGCTTTCACGTTCCCAGAGGTGAAAGAAGATGAAATAAACTAGAAACTTGTATCCCCAAGTGTACACCGAGAGGAATGCTTGGAAATCCCCACTATCCCTGCTCCTCTATGGACCGTCCTTTCAGTTATGTGTTGAAGGCTGGTCCATAGCTCTAGCTCGTATCATATGTTCAGAATCGAGAAGATGGCGAACGAGTGATTAAATGGGGTAAGTTAGATTTTTGAACGCAGTTCCCGGAAAAATGGAAAAAAAACCCAATTGGCGGTGGGAGGAGACCTAACCCTGACATCTTATATCGACCAAGCAGAAATGTAGTGAAATCTATTGCACTGTCATGTGATGTCCGTTGTGGGCAACGCATGCTTTATACATACAGTAATGAAATTTTAATTATTGAACACACTTTGAGGACACCATTTTCTTTTGCCGTGGTAAACCCTCTCTCTGTAGTATGTCTGCGGAGGTTGCAGTTAGCTGCATGGCTTTCTTGAGTATAGTTTGGCAAGGTACGCTTATTTTCCTGAATACAAAATCTTAATTTGGAAATGTTCACCTTAATCAGGCACGACATACTTGATTGTAATCCCTGTCGAATTCGACGTATGCTGGATCGTAATTTTATTTCTGTATTTTATGTCTCTTGTGCTTTGTTTTTGCATGTTATCACCTTAACCAACTGCTGCCCATGATCTTCCTTATTTTGGGGGGCAGGCGCCAGAGTAACGTCAAGCAAAGTGGACCAATTCCCGATTGTTTTGCATGAAGCCGTAGGTGGAAATGTTTCAATTTTCTGCAAATATCACATATTACAAGTTATTCCTGATGTCTACTGGTGGAGAGAGAGCGAGAATGCATTTATACGGCCAGACAGCAGAAAGCAATTTAATATAAACAAGGGCAGCGGTTCGTTCACTCTGCTGAATGTGAATATCGCAGACTCCGGGAAATATTATTGTCATATCAAACAGCAGCAACAACCTCTCGGAAATGGAAGTGGCACGCTGCTAGCTGTATTCGGTAAGTATCCTTTTCAGTGGAAGTCCATGTTATCATCCCCATACCATGGGGATAAAACTCAGTGATCGCGAGAAAAATAAAATATTGGTACTCAATAAGAGCCATGTGACACCGAATTCAGTTTATAACGCTGAAAGATATTGATACAGAGGGTGCAAGACTCATGTAAACCAGTAGATACCTGGAATATTCAACCGGTCGGGATGAATCCGTCGCGTGGGAAGTAGTTTGTCCTGCTTGTCTCTTCGTTTTTCTCCTGGTCATTTTTACATCAAAGTTGACGTAGCCCTGTCGATTCATATTACACAATTCTGTGTTACTGTCTAGAATTATCGCGATAATATTCGAATCTGCTTTAAATCCAAAGTGCTGATTTTGAAATGTTGTTAGAATTGCATTTGCATCTGTTTGGATACGCGGCTTCAAATTGCGCATGGAATATTTTCGTAAATGTTCATACTGGGCAGATGTGTGTGGTAGTTTTCAAGCGAGAAACGAAAGTTGTTTTTATCCTGGAGCTAAATAAAAGTACTGGAACAACGTTTTCCAAGGAAATGTCCCGACCCGAAATGTCACCCGTCCAATACCTCCAAAGATGCTAGCCGATTCGCTGAGTTATTCCAACATGGGGGAAGGAGCATGTTCAGTTCCCCCACTTCAGTGCGTGTGATGATTTATTTAGCGACGCTCAACTTCCAGTGTGCCACTTCCCCAGATTGAGAAATATTCAGCATTCCCTTCGCGTTCGGGAAACATTTATCCTGATGAAATTTGTACCCTCGTAAACCTTCACCCCGCGCATTAAAATACAGTACTGCCCAAACACTCGCAAGGACCCAGTTTTCAGCCGCACCCAACCACTTGATTATAGATAGCTGTGACAATTTCATTTTGTTCCCGTGGCAATCTCTGAAATTAAAACAGCTCGACAAATCACCTCGTTTTGAGGGAAACACAAATGTCTAATACCAATTTCGCCCGCGTTAACTCTTATACTCCTATTTAGAGCAGCGGCGCCTTTCTTATGGGTCACTAGTTGATAGACTCGCATTATTTGTGCTTTTAATTTACCCCGTCACTTTCCTGCCGACGAGAGACCAGTTTATAACAATAGGACAACTTAAAACGGTTCAAACAATAGCGCGGTTAACGCGTCATAATAACATTGTGATATAATTCTCAAGTGAGACAAGCGAGTGAACATCCATTCCAAGGAAACAAAATACATAATATATTTGTCTCTCTGTTAAAGCTACACCGACTCCGTTGAAAATCATCCCGGTTAAAGGAACTTCATCGCAGTCTCGGAAACTTGTGTGTAAAACGGCGAGCTTTTATCCGGAAAAAATAGAAATCTCCTGGCGGAGAAATAACGAAGAAATTCTGACCGGAATAGAAACGGTAAAAAATAGAAGCGCAGAAGGATTGTATGAGGTTTCCAGTTTTTTGGAAGGAATTAAACTTGCTTGGGGCGACGCCGTTTACACCTGCTTGGTATATCATGTTTCCCTTGAGGTGCCAGCAGCTCTTAGCTACACCGTCAAAAAAGGTAAGATTGTAATTACTTGCAGACAAGAGCGGGTGTATATGTCCAACCTGGTTAGAATTTAAATATACAGCTGCTCAAACACGGGGACAATGGCTAGATACGACCCGTGTTTATTCGTAATGAGAGATCAATGTTTCAAAATCACAAATGTTATCGCTAAATTCCTAAATGTGTATATATTTCTATATATTATGTCGTTCACATTTCCCCTGTTTCTCTCTTGATCCATAAGATGCAGATAAAAACCTAATTATCGGATGCGCAGTGGGTGGCTTGGCAGTTTTAGTTTTGGCCATTATCTTGATAAGGCTCCAATTAAAGACACAAAATGGTGAGAATGATACACATCTTACGGTATTCTCGGTCTTAACCATAATGGTGGTTAAAAAAAACAAGGGCAGTAAATGCTATTCGATTGTAAAACAATAACACCATTGAGAATAAAACTGACCATTAACAATGACAAAAATAAATCTCAAGATATAAATCTTACATCTTCCCATGTCAATGTTTCAATCGTCGTATATTTTTGTTGTCTCCATCGGTTACTGAATTCACCGAAATTCGGTAGTGGTGCCGAAGCCGACGGATATTAAGCAGAGTGCAGTGATAACACTTTCAATCTACCAAGTATGCAATGGGGTCAAGGAAGGAGCGTTCACGTCGCGGCCCTGTTTCCACCAATCTTTCCACCACCACGCACTAGAAGCACAAGAACAGACACCATTGTATGCAGATGCCGAGACGTGTGTTCAACTCTGGATGAACAACTTCTAATCTTGTGTGTGGTCTCGATAAGTAGAGTACGCAATGTTGGATGATTTCAGCCCAAGGACAATATGAACAACTCTATTTCCGAGCGACCATTGATTTCCTGACAATTGTGCAGGCAGGTTCAACGTAGAATCTACCCCATGGGAATATAGGTTAAACTGTCTATCAGCGAATCTCAAAATTGTACTTTGCATTATCAGCATTTTTAATACGTAATATTAAATGCTTGCTACTTTAAATCTACCATTCGTCTGCCCCCTAAAGCAGATTCCATTTACGTTCATACAAATGATCGGCAATAACGAAGAAAGCTAATGTTGTTCTGTGGGCCTGGAATGATTAGTAGCACCGAAGATCAACACTAAGTGAAATTAGGGAAAGAAAATTAATGAAGAATGGCAAAAAAAATCTGATAACAATTTGCTACTGGCAGATCACTAGAAGATCGCTAACTCAACTAAACAACACTAAAACACAGAATAATCCACCCCAGCAGTAGCGCGCAATACAGTTTTAGAATAAACTACTGTTTTCTCAACTCATTAGAAGCAGTTCCCCAACTTGCAGTAAAGCACTTTTATTCCCGTGCCCGTGTATCATTAAAGATGACGGATAACAATTCCATATTTGTTTGCACGTTGGTGCAGTCTCATGGATTAGTATGAATCCTGAAATGTATATACATTCTCTTTGAGACTGGTAGTATTTTGTTTCAAAATCGTATTCTTTGTGCCACCAGAGGGTAATTGACTAATGGCCGATATAAATTACTTTCACAGACTAAAGATGATAGATTCTACGTTGTATCATGTCGACTTGCAGTTACTCAACTCCAATCAGCAGTAACATTTAGCCAGAAGGAGAAACGTGTACCTTATGCAGATGGAAATGTTTTAATGAAGGAGCGAAGCTGGGAATCGAAGCTGTAGACTGTGAATAATTGCAGGCGGAAATATTGCTACTTTCTGATCATTGCAGCCAAGCTAATTAACTCCCATGGTAACAATCGTTGGAGCTGCAGGTCGTTTTCACCTGCATTGAGGCAATGTTTTGGTGTAAGTGACCATCATCTAACAAGCATCCAACGCTTCCATTTCTGAAAGCAGGGATGAAAGTGCCAATTTGCATTTGTTGTAAATTTTAAAAATCGTGTTTGTTTATTTTACTTCTGTTCTCAAATGTGAATAATTTCGCTGGTGCTTTGTGAAGAAACTATGGCCACGTCCGTTCGTGATAACATGTCACTTAATGATGTCTGATTTTTAAAAAACCCGCCGATTATTCAGTTGTGCAACCAATATATTTTCCCTTCATTAAATTCCATGCTTTTTCAATGCACCTGAGCCTTTGTCCTCTCATTTGTTTCGAAATACTCTAACGTCAACACAAACCAGAGAAGGAAATCCGAAGAAACCCATCAACCAATCAAGTGCACCACTAATGAATACACTTGTAATGAAATGGTATTAGTCAGTCATGTGATGATAGCCTGGCGGAGCAAAGCGCCTCAGTGACGTCAGTGGCATAGCCACCTACAGTGGAACAGAAGATGTAAGTTCTGCACGGATGGTTCCATTTGCCCAGATATTACTGTTGGTAACTTCATATGTTCCACGTAAAAAGCAAAGCAAATCAGTACGTGCATCAGCATGTCGTGACTGGAAGTACCAGCAGACCTTGGCGGACTGAGCGCTCGTGTTCTGAGATCCACCCCCCACCCCACCCCGTGACACACACACGCACACCCTTCCCTTCTTAGAAATACAACTGCCGCCTTCTCGACATGACAATTTCACCCATCATCTGCATCCACCTATCACTGGATCGGTTTTGTCCCACCCCAGTTATCTTCCAGCTTAATCCACACTATTCTGAAGAAGGGTTCTAATCTGACACGTCGTCTGTCCATTCCCTCCACAGATGCTGCCTCGCCTGCTGAGTTCCTCCACCGCTTTGCTGTTTTTCTCAAGATCCCAGCAATGGCAGTCTCAAATATCGTAATGTGTAGTAACCGTCCATGCAGCTCCCTGCGGACTGTGTTCTGGATGCTGAAACAGTGCGCCCACTTGTCACTGTATTCATCCTGTACGTCCCATTATGAAATCAATCAGATAAATAGATGGAAAACTAATGTCATTTAATCAAATACGATTGATTCGTCTTGGATGAATTATGATTTTCAATAGATCCTGATAATTCATTACGAAAAAATATATGGTGTCACAAGAGACTGAAAGTGCTGGAATCTTGAACTGCATGAAATCAGCAGGCAGGCTAAATCTGTGGAGGCAAATGGAGAGACGACCTCGCGGATTGGATCCCGTCTTCAGACTGACCTTCAGAAATGTATGTCACTTGGTCACTTACATAGGCAGATTTTTGTTTACATTAAATCCATTGTGCTGTATTCAACTAAAGGTGTGAATTAAATCGTCCACACTGATTGGTGATGCAACTTAATAAATATCAAGACTGTGCACAAATTGCAAACTGTTTATGATTCTTTCCACTGATGCACCTATGACATAGTGAAATGATGTGAATGCCAGAGTGTGCCACAGGCCATATGTATGCACTTGCTCTTGGGATGATGTAGCAATTTATTCGTGTTTGCCTTTCCCTTCTCGCTTCTCAATAGCTCGATTTCCCCTTATCTGAAATTATAATTTACTGCTCTTGTGAATAGTTTAATAACATTAACTCTTGTGAATGAGTTTAACTTGTCATAAGGTCATAAGTGATAGGAATAGAATTAGGCCATTCGTCCCATCAAGTCTACTCTGCCATTCAACCATGGGTGATCTATCTCTCCCTCCTATCTCCACTATCCTGTCTTCTCCCCATAACCCCTGACACCTGAATTTCCATGAACGTGTGCCACCGACTCAAGCAGCGGGCCACATACCTGCAAATCTGGATAATTTATTTCAAAATCAAGTATCCACAAGATTGACCAGGACAATTATCTGCAAATTCTCTTCGCTAAGGACTATTCCTAATGACCACAGGAAATCGATTTCCCACAGTTTAGTAGCGAAGCATAAACCTCCGCATAACCTACCAGATCTCCCATTACTAAACACTTTAACATCCCAATCAGAGTGGGGCTCAGTGCAAATTGGAGGAAGAGCACCGACTATTTCGCTTGGGAAGCTTCCCCTACAGCGGTATGAATATTGACCTCCAACTTCAAGTAACCCACCTCTCAACCAATACCAATTTTGGTGGCCAGTGGGGGGGGGGGGCTTTCTGGAGCGCTAGTATGGTGTTGTGGTCTGAAGGGACTGGTTTCCAGAGGGCTAGTATGGACACAGTGGACCGAATGGATTCTTGGGCTGGCGGCTCAGTCACACATGCCTGTTGTGCTGGCAGCTCACTCACTCACGGCTGGTGGGCTGGCAGTTGACTCACTGCTATTCCTTGAAATTCCATTTCAAGCAGGGTGCAAGGCCATCAAATTCAAGTGCAGTTTCATACCATTTCAAGCAGGGTGCAAGGCCACTAAAGACAGCAGTCGTCACCTCTCCAACATCTTGCAGAGACTGAGCCACGCCCACACTTCTGGGTTTTATAGTCCCTCCCACCAGAAGGGGCGGGGCCTTCATGGCGTAATTAACAGGAGAGAGAATATGAACATTTTTTAAAACACTAATAATAACTCTTTTATTTTTCATCGATGGGAAAAATCCTTGGCACCTGATGCGTGGAGGGGTACTCTGAGTAAGATGTCCAAAGATCACAGCCGTACATGGTAGCGTTGTTTCTAAAATCAATACAAAGCGTAAACGGGAAGTGGTCAAGATTAGACATGTATTATATTGAAGGCAAGGCAACTTTAATTGGGCAAGGCAACTTTAATTAGGCAAGGCAACTTTAATTAGGCAAGGCAGCTTTAATTAGACAAGGCAACTTTAATTATGCAACTTTAATTAGGCAAGGCAACTTTAATTATGCAACTTTAATTAGGCAAGGCAACTTTAATAAGGCAACACAGCTTTAGCATTTCCAAACCAAAGGCAGCACAGATTGAGCATTTCAAACTATATTTTCAAACCACATTAAGGGCACTGACAGGTCAGTAAAACCACTCACAGTTTAGTAGACATGTGTTCAGTGTTATTTACAGCTCAGATTGAGAGACATTACCCTCTCGCGCCCCCATCTTGCAGAGACTGACTGAGGCACTCAACACTTCCGGGTTTTATAGTCCCTTCAGGAGAGAGAATCTCAACATTTTAAAAACACTAATAACTCTTTTATTTTTAATCATGGGGAAAATCCTCTTATCCTGCACAGCGGAAGGGGACTCTAAGTAAGATGGCCAAAAATCACAGCCATCAGTGGCAGCGTTTTTTCTAAAAATCAATATATAGAACAACAGGAAGTGGTCAAGATCAGACTTTTAATAATATAGATATATGTGTGTGTGTAAATGTATGTTTTATATACACACACTGGACTATTTTCCCGTTTATTGTATTGCTCACAGTGTACTATCTTTACATATTCTGTTGTGCTGCTGGAATAAAGAATGTCGTTGTTCTATCTGGGGACATATGACAATAAAACGCTCTTGACGTGTTTTCTTCTGAGACTGGCCACCTAGCTGAAGAATTGGAAATTACGAGAAGCACGGATAGTGTTTTCGTCGGAACATATGAAAGATGGGAAGGTATTGCTTTAACATCTAAGGTGTAGAGTTATGCTGGGCCAGGTTTTCACGCAGAAAGTGCCTAGAACGCATTACCAGGGATGCTGGAAGAAAAGAAGACAGCAATTTTTAAAGAGTCTTTTCGATAGGCATATAAATATGTACGAAGGAACTGCAAATGCTGGTTTAAACCGAAGATAGACACAAAAAGCTTGAGAACAGCGGGACAGGCAGCATCTCTGGAGAGATGGAATGGGTGACGTTTCGCGTCGAGACCCTTCTTCAGAAATATTGTAGGCATGGTGGGATGTGGATCATATGCAGATAGAGGAGATTAGTTTATCTTCGCATCATGTTCCGCGCAGACATACTAGGCCGAGAGACCCATTGCAGTGTTTAACTGTTGTATGTTTTATAATCTATTTGCTTTCGGAGACCTGAGTTCGATTCTCACTACTTCATCTGCGAATTATAAATCTGCATATTTAAATTAAATTATGTATATGCGTATACGCCGTCCTTGCTCTGCTCTTTTTTAGATGCCTCTTATTTGTTTCATCAGGACGAAGCGTATGCCCTTCCGAATCAGATATCTTTTGGACTTCTGCTTGTAATTAGCAAACACGAATGTGTCCATGCGAGCTTCTGCAACGTTTCTAAAAAAAAGATGCATCGAAACTAAGTTTTTTCCATCGTCTACTGACTAACAAATCATCTACTGACTAACTAACTGACCGCTGCATTTCTAGCTTGACAAAATAGAAATAACACACAGCATGAAAATAGAACTGTTCTCGTGAGTCTGCTGGCGACGTCATGGAAAGGCTTGCGGTCGAATGCTGTGCCTATCTGAAACAAACAAGTCACGGACGGCTCGCGTTATCATCTTAGAAACTAAAGTGTAGAACAAGAAGTTTAATTTAAGACCATTGCTTAAAAGTCCGCTTCCGTCAATGAAACATTTCTAAGGTTGTACTGTAATCTTCATTATTTCGCAGGTAGACACAAAATGCTGGAGTAACACAGTGGGACAGGCAGCATCCCTGGAGAGAAGGAATGGGTGACGTTTCGGGTTGAACCCCTTCTTTCCTTTATTGTTCTTTCCTTAATTATTTCGTGTTCGTTCTGGGGAAAAAATAAATACGTGGTAAACTTCATCATGACAATTAAATGGCTGATTTTTAAATATAACCATATAATATAACTATATAACAAGTACAGCACGGAAACAGGCCATCTCGGCCCTTCTAGTCCGTGTCGAACACTTACTCTCACCTAGTCCCATCTACCTGCACTCAGAACATAACCCTCCATTCATTTCCGTCCATATACCTGTTTCATCATTCTTGCCTGCTTGGAGTCCCGGGTATTTAATATGGTTGACGCGTTGTCACTTTTGCTCAGAAGAGCAGAGACGTGTGGTGCCTCTCCGGCATAGAGGAGCTGAAATATATCCGTGAGGGTTACAGGTCAGACTACCCCTGTGCACTTGACCTATGTGGGTGCGCTTAGTTCGTATTCCATACAACATTTGACAAGTTGTGATGATTCTATTGATAATAAGAAGATATCGCCTGTAATTAGAGGCAACTTGCTGGCATTAACTATAAAGTTCATAGACTTTAGGGGCCGCTCGAATGGATAAGGAGAATGCAGATTGACTGGCAATATGTTGCAATTGATGACCGTCGGAGATATGCATTTAGTGCATTTACATCTTCAGTCTACATCTAAATTCCAGTTTTGTTTAATTTAGTTTAGAGATGCAGCGCGAAAACTGGCCCTTCGGCCCATCGGGTCCGCGCCGATAAGCGATCAACGCATATTAACACTATCCTACCCACGCTAGGGACATTTTTTACATTTACCAAGCCATTTACCTACATGCCTGCACGTCTTTGGAGTGTGGGAAGAAACCGGAGAAAGAAAGCCCACGCGGTCACGGGGAGAACGTACAAACCCCGTACAGACAGTCCCCGTAGTCGGGATCGAACCCGGGTCCCCGGCGCTGCAAGTGCTGTTAGGCAGCAACTCTACCGCTGCGATCACTTGGAAACAAAGTTGTGGCAAGATAATCACTGGATAATGCTAGATTGCAGATACTTTGTAATCTGAAATTAATCACGAAATATTGTGAATTCTAGGCGTCGAGGACAATCTGTGGAGAAAGAGAAACAGTAAATATTTCTATATTATAACAGAAATGATCAACTCGAGACGTTAGTTCTATTTCGCAATCTGACCTGTTGCAGGATTCCAGTCATTTCCACCGAACGGGAGAAAACAGTATTTTCTTGTTAATGGCAATCCAACACATCTTGTCGAAAGGAGAATAAAAACGCAATCTAACCAATTATTCCCATCGGGCATTGTTAATAATATTTGGAAAACGCATCTGCGATGACGTCATCAACAATGTAAGGGTCTAACGTTATGGAAAACAAAATTATGTTGCCCAAAGCTTTCCGCGCCTCCTGTTTACTAAATTAATCTAATTTAATGAAACTTTAAAAATATAGGAGCCATTTTGGAACCATTTCATCGAAGTTAAATTAATAATGCAAACATGATTGAAGGTAGGCATGCAGGTGCAGCAGGCAGTAAAGAAAGCGAATGGTATGTTGGCTTTCGTAGCAAAAGGATTTGAGTATAGGAGCAGGGAGGTTCTATTGCAGTTGTACAGGGTCTTGGTGAGACCACACCTGGAGTATTGCGTACAGTTTTGGTCTCCACATCTGAGGAAGGACATTATTGCCACAGAGGGAGTGCAGAGAAGGTTCACCAGACTGATTCCTGGGATGTCAGGACTGTCTTATGAAGAAAGACTGAATAGACTTGGTTTATACTCTCTAGAATTTAGGAGATTGAGGGGGGATCTTATAGAAACTTACAAAATTCTTAAGGGGTTGGACAGGCTAGATGCAGGAAGCTTGTTCCCGATGATGGGGAAGTCCAGGACAAGGGGTCACAGCTTAAGGATAAGGGGGAAATCCTTTACAACCGAGATGAGGAGAACGTTTTTTCACACAGAGAGTGGTGAATCTCTGGTACTCTCTGCCACATAGGGTAGTTGAGGCCAGTTCATTGGCTATATTTAAGAGGGAGTTAGATGTGGCCCTTGTGACCAAGGGGATCAGAGGGTATGGAGAGAAAGCAGGTACGGGATACTGAGTTGGATGATCAGCCATGATCATATTGAATGGCGGTGCAGGCTCGAGGGGCCGAATGGCCCACTCCTGCACCTAATTTCCATGTTTCTATGTTTCTATGATCTTTTTCAGTTTTCGCTTGCGGTATCACAATATTCTTTTCTATTAAACAATGGGAATATACCGATGCATTTCCTCAAAATGTGGCAAATAAAATTCTTCAAATCCATTTTGTAAGATTATTATTGGTCCATTGTTGCAGAACAGCCCTTCGCTGACAGTAGCTTGCAAACATGCACATAAATCCTTAATTTGTCAGATTTGCCGTGTACTGAGGTTTTCTCGAACTGCCGCTGGTTTCTTTAAACTGCTGACTTCACTAAAAAAGAAACAACGTGCCGCTTTAAATCTGAGTCCAGTCTTCATTATCTTCAAGACCAGCATCACAAACCGGAATGTTCTTGTTGCAGCTCTTCGTTTGAACGGTTAATGTGGATAGACTTAAACCCGAAATTACGCAATCTTTACATGGAAGTTCAAATAGAAGCAGTTTTTTTAGCAATAGTTTAGAGATACAGCGCGGAAACAGGCCCTTCGAGTCCGCGCCGACCAGCGATCACCCCGTACATTAGCACTATCCTGCACGCTAGGGACAATTTACAATCTTTACCGAAGCCAATCAACCTACGAACATGTACGTCTTTGGAATGTGGGCGGAAACCGGAGCGCCCAGAGAAAGCCCAAGCCAGTCATGGGACGAACGTACAAACTCCATACAGACAGCACCCGCAGTCGGGATCGAACCCAGGTCTCTGGCGCTGTATGTGCAGCAACTCTACTACTGCGATACGGTCCTGACCGATTTCAGTAATTTAAAAAATATCCAGAGAATTACTGTGTATATTTGGAATATTATGTCCTCCCATTGAACGGCACAAGGTCTCTAAGTGAGGCGCATCAAACATTTAAATTACACGAAAATTACTTAACCATTTGGTCTACAACAGGTTTCCAACTCGTGCAATTTAATGTGTGTTCTGAAGCCAAAATCATTGATTTGTGCAGAGGAATGTGAGTATAACCACGATACGGGGAAAACATAAATAGTTCAAACCGCCTCGCTCACAACGTTGGCTTCTTGCCTGTAGTCCAAACTTTAAGTAACCCTTCATTTCTACGATTTTTAAAACAATACTTTGGAGGAAATTATAAGATTAACAGTTTGGTTTAAATCTCCCTAATTTATATTGGCCCATTCGATTAATTTACAGCCCCTATTCTCCTGTGTTGTGTGGATGTCAACAGCATAAGTTGATTGCTCTACTGTGCATTATCGGAAGAAAAAACCTAGATTTCATTCATACGTTAGCTGTCGCGGCTTGGCGCCAATTTTCTGCTGGACTCCCCATAGAATATTGCTGCAATGGTGTTTATGAAAATAGTAGAAATATTAGTTAACAAAAACCAGCATGGAGATTTGGTTTTGTAGGAATAGCAACCGGAGTTAATGTGAAAAACGTCAGATGGAAACATAATCAATAGAAAGCTGCGGATGGCGATGGTGAGGGCTGAACAGGAAGAAACGAAATGGGTGATTGTTGTTTGAATGTATATAATCGAAAGAGCGAAAGAGCACAACACAAATTGGGAAGGGGGGGGGGGAGATTCAAGGGAAGGTGGGTGTCTACGTTTGTGCATCTAAATATTCACAAGCACTCCTTACCTTATACGCGGAAACGATTTGTGACAATTAACTGAGTAGGCAGCTGATGCAAATTTAATTCCAAGTAAAAATCTGGATGCTACGGGAGGAGGTTGTGAACATGTTTCAGGAAGTATTGGAAGGCTTTGTTACAATGGGAATGGGCCGAGCTATGACCTCTCCCGCCGCACGAGCCACAGTCGTGGGATATATTACGTCACGGTCACGTTTCATATATTTACTCATAATTTCCTTTTCCGCAGAGCAAGTTTTGAGTAAACTAACAACAAGTTGGCAATTTATTCTTGTAATATGTCAGTGAAAGTTAGAGTTTGGTCCATGGCTCTTCTGGTCATACTAACGCAGGGTATAGTTAAAATGTGTGCCATTTCTGGTCTAAGTATTATTTTTCGAAAATTCGGACCTGGTTTCGAGCTATTAGGTTCATCTATTAGGCGCTCGTGGGTTTATAGTTGTTTCGTGCTTTTCGACAGTTGGTTCCTGTATTCTCTGTCCAGTGTTTACAAATGTTTCAATTGTTCTTGTTTTTTCCCCGACAGCTACCGAAGTCTATCCGACCAGAGTGTCCCAATTCCCTGCCATCTTGGACGTTGGCGTCGGTGAACATGCTATCATGTATTGCACGTTTCCAATATCGAAAGACACTATTGGCGTTAATTGGTGGAGGGACGGCATGAAGACATTCCTTGAACCGGACAGTAGAAAACAATTTACGATAGATTCTGGAAGGGAAATATTTACTCTCCAACATGTGCGTGTCGCTGACTCCGGCCTGTATTACTGTCAAGTAAAGTTCCAGCATCAGGTTATCGGAAATGGAAGTGGCAGCCTGATCACTGTATTTGGTGAGTGTGTGTGTTAGGGAAATAAGCAATTTTCAGTTCTATGTCATTTGTAAAGTCTAGTCGCGAGGATAATATGAAAAATCTCCTGTTGATAAAATATCCGGTAGTAACAATTTTAAATTACAGGGACCAGTAATTCAAAATGAAACAAAGCACAATGTACATAATCACCAGGTCGAGTCGCACTTGTGGGACGCGTGGGCATTGAGGGTTATTCTGTTCATTGTACGATACTTTGCGAGACTCCTTTTCATTGCCGCTATGAATTTTAAGCCAATCTCCCAGATGGATGTATCGCTAAGAACGGGTAAATGCTGAGATGGAAGGAATTCATTCTGAGGTGTGGTTAGAAATGTTTTGCGATGAGATATTTAAATGATATTCCTGTTAGTTTGAGTGGCTGGAGTGTGATATCCAGGTTTCTCATCACGAAGAAAAGAGAGTAGGAGCAATTGTAATACGTCGATGGTAGAGTCTGTCATGCCTCTATTCTACATCGACAGCTTTAGAACCTCATAAGACCAATGTGCTGCTGCAACCCAAGGACCTTGGTATTCCAACATGTGGGACTCATCGCTGCTGATTCCAAGCTACTTCAATGAAATCTTTTTTCTTTTTTTTGACATCGCTTGACACTAATTTTGTCAGGCATAACCTCAGTCTATTCAACCAATTTGGCACCGTACGGGGGAAAAAAGAAGTAAACAACACCTCAACTGAAATTATTTAAAGTCCGGGAATAAACAGTAACATTTATTTCATCGTTAAAGATTATCCTGATTAAGTGAATTAAGTCAAGCTTCTAAAGATTTGTAATAAACCGACAAAACAACCCAACAATCAACTCCCCGTCCAGTTAGACACCGGCTGCAGCTCATACGGAAGGAGTTCGCGTTAATAAATGCCAAATATAGGGCCTTTTACGTGCAGACCTAACTGAGTAGAATCTGCACAGCGAGAAACAGAGCTTGTTCTTTTCCCTCGTTTGGCTTCTGCAAGCTATCATCATTAACGCCGATCTAACGTTGTCGATTCACTGTCCCCAAGTTGGCACAACAGATGGAACTGAGACACAAAATGCTGGAGTAACTCAGCGGGGCAGGCAGCATCTCTGGGTAGGAGCAATGAGTGACGTTTGGGGTCGATACCCTTCTTCAAACCTCGATCAGAAACGTCACCCATTCGTTATCCGAAGAGATGTTGCTGTTCGGTTTAAACCAGCTATTGTAGTTCTTTCCTACATACTGACATAGAATAAGTGCGCTCGTAGATTGCTTGTAATATATACCACGGTGTTTTAATAAAAGCATTAAAAGCGCGAGAAAGGTAGGTGTTCCAGCACTTGGTTCACATGCAGGTAAATGGTTGTGATCGGCATTTCAAACCCATATCTGGTTCTGGTTCTGGTTGATTACTGCGCAAACACCTCATGTGGTTATCTCACTGAGTAGAGTATAGTAGTGATTAAGTATTGAAGTGGGTGTTTTTGACCAGGGTGAGGAGATTTAGTTCATATACTACTTAAAGTGCTAACGGGATTAAACATTAATCTTCATGTATAACCGCTTCCTGTCACCACACTATACAAATCTGTTATATTTCGATTATGATGGCTCCATTTCTTTTGCAACATATGAATGATCCAAACATGGCCACTTTTAAATAATCACGGCAGGCTTCTGGCAAAAACTTTCGCGCGATACCGGGGAACATCCATTCACAACAGAGTTTATTTAGGAACTCCATAAATTCTGTTGGCACTCCTTAAATTCACCCTCTTTGTATCTTGGTGGAGTTCGTCCGTGTGTCCGCTAGGAAAGGGAGTATAAATGAACGACAAACTGGGAAGTTTAAATATTAAATAATTTGGTCTTGACAAATACGACTAGGTGGCGAGATAAAATATAATGGAAAGCGAACACCGATACATTTTTTTTCTTTGCTTAAGATCCCCCAACTCCCTTGACAATTGTTCCTGCTGAAGGACTTGGCTCTCCACGGAAACTTGTGTGCAAAACTGGCGCCTTTTATCCGGAGAAATTAGAAATATTCTGGCTAAGAAATAACGAGGTAATTCGCACTGGAATCGAAACTGTGAAAAAACCGAGCGAAGAAGGATTGTTTGTGGCTACTAGTTCTTTGGAAATAACGCAGCCTGGGGAGGGCAAAGATATTTACACCTGTATGGTATCACATGTCTCCCTGAAGGTGGCGGCCAGTTTCAGTTATACCCTGGGCCAAGGTAAGACTGGAGCCAGTTACACGTGATATTGGGGCGGTAGATCAAATTCGATCAGATTAATAACTGGACAGCTTTCCGTACACGGAGCGAAAAGTAAATGTGGCTCGCATTTGTTCGCATGAAAGCAACACATGTATGCTGCATAAAATGAATTGCACTCCATCAGTTCTTGTAAGGAAATCCGTGTGAGATGAATTGACAAACTGAATTGATATAGTGTTTGTAATGAGCAAAAACGTCCTGGGATATGCGGTATTCCGCTGTCTGGTGAAATATATGAAGATAAAGCATAAATTCCGTTTAACGTCAGTAAGGAGCTCTCCGCACATGGGCACAATACAATTGCATTTGTTTGTCCTGTGGCTTCCATTACTAACTTCCACCTGGTGCCGCATGATATACCTTCCAAACTTTCCGATGTGGGTATTAAAATGCACCTACGAAATGATTTACCTTCTTGACTGCCGTTTGTATATTTGTTCTGAAATGTATAAATTCTTTACAGTTTCTTAATTTTCAGTTGCTTCATCAGGAATTGATCGCAAACAGATTATCGTATATGCAGTAGGTGGATCAGTACTTTTAATTCTGATTATAATCGTGATAAGACTCAGTTTAAAGATGTGGCCCGGTAAGAATCTTGATAATTTACAATAATCATTTTTATGGTTAAAAACAGCATGGATATGTCAATGGTGTTTGCTCAAAGAGATTTCTGAAGCCGGTTTTGATATATGTCTGTGATAATATATGATGGATCTTCAAATTCAATTATATCAGCTTGGAATTGGATTATTCAATTATCACCTTTGCATATATTTTCAAATATAAGAAATTATTCAAACATCCAGTGTGATTGATAATTAATGCAATGGAAGATTACGATTTTGAGGAAAAAACAACTGTGGTTTTCTGTGGCAATGAACAAAACCAATCATCTCCTTATTTTTACATTACATTGCTGTTTTGACATGGACACAATTCCTTATAAACCATCACAATTTTAAAGTTTCAGTTAAAATTTAGGTCCAGTGGGCGCAACATCACGAAAGGGTACATAGAAACATAGAAAATAGGTGCAGGAGTAGGCCCGTGTTTATTCGTAATGAGAGATCAATGTTTCAAAATCACAAATCAATCATGGAGCAAGAAGCTCAAAGGCTAATAAACCATTGAGGTGTTCTGTGTTATCGCTAAATTCCTAAATGTGTATATATTTCTATATATTATATCATTCACGTTTTTCCTGTTTCTCTCTTGATCCATAAGCTGCAGATAAAAACCTAATTATCGGATGCGCAGTGGGTGTGTTGGCAGTTTTAGTTTTGGTCATTATCTTGATAAGACTCCAATTAAAGGCACAAAATGGTGAGAATTATACATATTTTACACTATTCTCGGTATTAATCACAATGGTGGTTAAAAAAAACCTAGGGCAGTAAATGCTATTCGATTGCAAAACAATAAAATAATTGAGAATAAAGCTGACCATTAACAATGACAAAAATAAAACTCAAGATATAAATCTTACATCTTCCCATGTCAATGTTTCAATCGTCGTAGATTTTTGTTGTCTCCATCGGTTATTGAATTCACCGAAATTCGGTAGTGGCGCCGAAGCCGACGGATATTAAGCAGAGTGCAGTGATAACAGTTTCAATCTACCAAGTTTGCAATGGGGTCAAGGAACGAGCGTTCACGTCCGGCACTGCTTTCACCAATCTTTCCACCACCACGCACTAGAAGCACAAGAAGCGCAAGGCAGACACCAATGTAGACCGGTGTTCAGCTCTGGTTGAACAACTTCTAATCTTGTGTGTGGTCTCGATAATAAGAGTACACCATGTTGGATGATTTCAGCCCAAGGACAATATGAACAACTCTATTTCCTAGCGACCGTTGATTTCCTGACAATTGTGCAGGCAGGTTCAACGTAGAATCTACCCCATGGGAATATAGGTTAAACTGTCTATCAGCGAATCTTAAAATTGTACTTTGCATTATCAGCATTTTTAATACGTAATATTAAATGTTTGCTACTTTAAATCTACTATTCGTCTGCCCCCTTAAGCAGATTCCATTTACGTTCATACAAATGATCGGCAATAACGAAGAAAGCTAATGTTGTTCTGTGGGCCAGGAATGATTAGTAGCGCCGAAGATCAACACTAAGTGAAATCAGGGAAAGGAAATTAATGAAGAATGGCAAAAAAAAATCTGATAACAATTTGCTACTGGCAGATCACTGGAAGATCGCTAACTCAACTAAACAAAACTAAAACACAGAATAATTCATCCCAGCAGTAGCGCGCAATGCAGTTTTAGAATAAACTACTGTTTTCTCAACTCATTAGATGCAGTTCTCCAACTTGCAGTGGAGCACTTTTAATCCCGTGCCCGTGTATCATTAAAGATGACGGATAGCAATTCCATATTTGTTTGCACGTTGGTGCAGTCTCATGGATTAGTATGAATCCTGAAGTGTATATACATTCTCTTTGAGACTGGTAGTATTTTGTTTCAAAATCGTATTCTTTGTGCCACCAGAGGGTAATTGACTAATGGCCGATATAAATTACTTTCACAGACTAAAGATGATAGATTCTACGTTGTATCATGTCGATTTGCAGTTACTCAACTCCAATCAGCAGTAACATTTAGCCAGAAAGAGGAACGTGTACCTTATGCAGATGGAATTGTTTTAATGAAGGAGCGAAGCTGGGAATCGAAGCTGTAGACTGTGAATAATTGCAGGCGGAAATATTGCTACGTTCTGATCATTGCAGCCAAGCTAATGAACTCCCATGGTAACAATCGTGGGAGTTGCAGGTCGTTTTCACCTGCATTGAGTCAATGTTTTGGTGTAAGTGACCATGATCTAACAAGCATCCAACGCTTTCTGAAAGCAGGGATGAAAGTGCCAATTTGCATTTGTTGTAAATTTTTAAAATCGTGTTTGTTTATTTTACTTCTGTTCTCAAATGTGAATAATTTCGCTGGTGCTTTGTGAAGAAACTATGGCCACGTCCGTTCGTGATAACATGTCACTTAATGATGTCTGATTTTAAAAAACCGCCGATTATTCAGTTGTGCAACCAATATATTTTCCCTTCATTAAATTCCATGCTTTTTCAATGCACCTGAGCCTTTGTCCTCTCATTTGTTTCGAAATACATTAACGTCAACACAAACCAGAGAAGGAAATCCGAAGAAACCCATCAACCAATCAAGTGCACTACCATTGAATACACTTGTAATGAAATGGAATTAGTCAGTCATGTGATGATAGCCTGGCGGAGCAAAGCGCCTCAGTGAGGTCAGTGGCATAGCCACCTACAGTGGAACAGAAGATGTAAGTTCTGCACGGATGATTCCATTTGCCCAGACATTACTGTTGGTAACTTCATATGTTCCACGTAAAAAGCAAAGCAAATCAGTACGTGCATCAGCATGTAGTGACTGGAAGCACCAGCAGACCTTGGCGGACTGAGCGCTCGTGTTCTGAGATCCCCCCCCCCCCCCCCCCCCCCCCCCCACCCCACCCGGCGACACACACACACACACACACACACACACACAGACGCGCGCATATACACACACCCTTCCCTTTTTACATATACAACCGCCGCCTTCTCAACATGACAATTTCACCCATCATCTGCGTGCACCTATCACTGGATCGGTTTTGTCCCACCCCAGTTATCTTCCAGTTTAATCCACACTATTCTGAAGAAGGGTTCTAATCTGACACGTCGTCTGTCCATTCCCTCCACAGGTGCAGCCTCGCCTGCTGAGTTCCTCCACCGCTTTGCTGTTTTTCTCAAGATCCCATCAATGACAGTCTCAAATATCTTAATGTGTAGTAACCGTCCATGCAGCTCCCTGCGGACTGTGTTCTGGATGCTGAAACAGTGCGCCCACTTGTCACTGTATTCATCCTGTACGTCCCATTATGAAATCAATCAGATAAATAGATGGAAAACTAATGTTATTTAATCAAATACGATTGATTCGTCTTGGATGAATTATGATTTTCAATAGACCCTGATAATTCATTACGAAAAAATATATGGTGTCACAAGAGACTGAAGGTGCTGGAATCTTGAACTGCATGAAATCAGCAGGCAGGCAAAATCTGTGGAGGCAAATGGAGAGACGATCTTGCGGATTGGATCCCGTCTTCAGACTGACCTTCAGAAATGTATGTCACTTGGTCACTTACATAGATAGATTTCTGTTTACATTAAATCCATTGTGCTGTATTCAACTAAAGGTGTGAATTAAATCGTCCACACTGGATGGTGATGCAACTTAATAATATCAAGACTGTGCACAAATTGCAAACTGTTTATGATTCTTTCCACTGATGCACCTATGACATAGCGAAATAATGTGAATGCCAGAGTGTGCCACAGGCCATATGTATACTCTTGCTCTTGGGATAATGTGGCAATTTATTCGTGTTTACCTATCCCTTCTCGCTTCTCAATAGCGCGATTTCCACTTATCTGAAATTATAATCTACTGCTCTTGTGAATAGTTTAATAACATTAACTCTTGTGAATGAGTTTAACTTGTCATTAGGTCATAAGTGATAGGAATAGAATTAGGCCATTCGTCCCAACAAGTCAACTCCGCCATTCAACCATGGGTGATCTATCTCTCCCTCCTAACTCCACTCTCCTGTCTTCTCCCCATAACCCCTGACACCTGAATTTCCATGAACTTGTGCCACCGACTCAAGCAGCGGGCCGCATACCTGCAAATCTGGATAATTTATTTCAAAATCAACTATCAACAAGATTGACCAGGACAATTATCTGCAAATTCTCTTTGCTAAGTACTATTCCTAATGACCACAGGAAATCGATTTCCCACAGTTTAGTAGCGAAGCATAAACCTCTGCATAAACCTACCATATCTCCCATTACTAAACACTTTAACACCCCCATCAGAGTGGGGCTCAGTGCAAATTGGAGGAAGAGCACCGACTCTTTCGCCTGGGAAGCTTCCCCCACAGCAACTTCAAGTAACCCGCCTCTCAACCAATACCAATATTGCTGGCCAGTGGGGGGGGTGGGGGGGGGGGGGGGGGGGGGGGGGGCTTTCTGGAGCGCTAGTATGGAGTTGTGGGCTGACGGGACTGGTTTCCAGAGGGCTAGTATGGACACAGTGGACCGAATGTATTCTTGGGCAGGCGGCTCAGTCACACATGCCTGTTGTGCTGGCAGCTCACTCACTCACGGCTGGTGGGCTGGCAGTTGACTCACTGCTATTCCTTGAAATTCCATTTCAAGCAGGGTGCAAGGCCGCCAAGTTCAAGTGCAGTTTCATACCATTTCAAGCAGGGTGCAAGGCCACTAAAGACAGCAGTCGTCACCTCTCCCTCCTCCATCTTTCAGAGACTGAGCCACGCCCACACTTCTGGTTTTTATAGTCCCTCCCACCCCCCTCCCACCAGAAGGGGCGTGGCCTTCATGGCGTGATTAACAGGAGAGAGAATATCAACATTTTTTAAAACACTAATAATAACGCTTTTATTTTTCATCGATGGGAAAAATCCTCGGCACCTGATGAGTGGAGGGGTACTCTGAGTAAGATGTCCAAAAATCACAGCCGTACGTGGTAGCATTGTTTCTAAAATCAATACAAAGCGTAAACGGGAAGTGGTCAAGATTAGACTTTTATTATATAGAAGGCAAGGCAACTTTAATTCGGCAAGGCAACTTTAATTAGGCAAGGCAACTTTAATTAGGCAAGGAAGCTTTAATTAGACAAGGCAACTTTAATTATGCAACTTTAATTAGGCAAGGCAACTTTAATTAGGCAACACAGCTTTAGCATTTCCAAACCAAAGGCAGCACAGATTTAGCATTTCCAAACTGTATTTTCAAACCACATTAAGGGCACTGACAGGTCAGTAAAACCACTCACAGTTTAGTAGACATGTGTTCAGTATTATTTACAGCTCAGATTGAGAGACATTACCCTCTCTCTCCCCCATCTTGCAGAGACATGACTGAGGCACTCAACACTTCCGGGTTTTATAGTCCCTTCAGGGGAGAGAATCTCAACATTTTTAAAACACTAATAACTCTTTTATTTTTAATCGATGGGAAAAATCCTCGTCCTGCGCAGCAGAAGGGAACTAAGTAAGATGGCCAAAAATCACAGCCATCAGTGGCAGCGTTATTTCTAAAAATCAATATATAGAACAACAGGAAGTGGTCAAGATCAGACTTTTAGAAATATAGATATATCTGTGTGTGTAAATGTATGTTATATATACACACACTGGATTCTTTTCCCGTTTATTGTATTGCACACAGTGTACTATCTTTACATATTCTGTTGTGCTGCTGGAATAAAGAATGTCGTTGTTCTATCTGGGACATATAACAATAAAACGCTCTTGACGTGTTTTCTTCTGAGATTGGCCACCTGGCTGAAGAATTGGAAATTACGAGAGGCACGGATAGTGTTTTCGTCGGAACATATGAAAGATAGGAAGGTATTGTTTTAACGTCTAAGGTGTAGAGTTATGCTGGGCCAGGTTTTGACGCAGAAAGTGCATACAACGCATTACCACGGGTGCTGGAAGAAGATAAGACAGCAGTTTTTGAAGAATCTTTTCGATAGGCATATAAATATGTACGAAGGAACTGCAGATGCTGGTTTAAACCGACGATAGACACAAAAAGCTTGAGAACTCAGCGGGACAGGCAGCATCTCTGGAGAAATGGAATGGGTGACGTTTCGCGTCGAGACCCTTCTTCAGAAATATTGCAGGCATGGTGGGATGTGGATCATATGCAGATAGAGGGGATTAGTTTATCTTCGCATCATGTTCCGCGTAGACATACTAGGCCGAGAGACCCATTGCAATGTTTAACTGTTGTATGTTTTATAATCTATTTGCTTTCGGAGACCTGAGTTCGATTCTCACTACTTCATCTGCGAATTATAAATCTGCATATTTAAATTAAATTATGTATATGCGTATACGCCGTCCTTGTTCTGCGCTATTTTAGATGCCTCATATTTGTTCCATTAGGACGAAGCGTTATGCCTTCCGAATCAGATATCTTTTAGACTTCTGCTTGTAATTCGCAAACACGAATGGGTCCATGCGAGCTTCTGCAATGTTTCTATAAAAAAGATGGAACGGAACTAAGTTTTTTTTCCATCGTCTACTGACTAACTAATCATCTACTGACTAACTAACTGACCGCTGCATGTCTAGCTTGACAAAATAGAAATAACACACAGCATGAGAATAGAACTGTTTTCGCGAGTCTGCTGGCGACGTCATGGAAAGGCTTGCGGTCGAATGCTGTGCCTATCTGAAACAAACAAGTCACCGACAGCTCGCGTTATCACCTTGGAAACTTAAGTGTAGACCAAGAAGTATAATTTAAGACCATTTCTTAAAAGTCTGCCTCCGGCAATGAAACATTTCTAAGGTTGTACTGTAATCTTCATTATTTCGCAGGAAGGCACACAATGCTGGAGTAACACAGCGGGACAGGCAGCATCACTGGAGAGAAGGAATGGGTGACGTTTCGGGTTGAGACCCTTCTTTCCTTTATTGGTCTTTCCTTCATTATTTCGTGTTCATTCTGGGGAAAAAATAAATTCGAGGTAAACTTCTTCATGGCAATTAAATGGCTGATTTTTTAAATATAACCATATAATATAACCATATAACAATTACAGCACGGAAACAGGCCATCTCGGCCCTTCTAGTCCGTGCCGAACACTTACTCTCACCTAGTCCCAGCTACCTGCACTCAGACCATAACCCTCCATATAGCCGTCCATATACCTATCCAATTTATTTTTAAATGATAAAATCGAACCTGCCTCCACCACTTCCACTGGAAGCTCATTCCACACAGCTACCACTCTCTGAGTAAAGATGTTCCCCTCGTGTTACTCCTAAACTTTTGTCCCTTAATTCTCAAATCATGTCCTCTTGTTTGAATCTTCCCTACTCTCAATGGGAAAAGCTTATCTCCGTCAACTCTGTCTATCCCTCTCATAATTTTAAAGACCTATCAAGTCCCCCCTTAACCTGCTGCGCTCCAAAGAATAAAGACCAATCTTGTTCAATGTTACCCTTTCTCTGAGAGCATGGAACGATGTCCCATTACCTGACGCATTTTAAGTCAAGATGAAACTAAATGTTTCAAAAATATTATCTGTTTCGTCATTCTTGCCTGCTTAGAGTCCCGGATATTTCACATGGTTGACGCGTTGTCACTTTTGCTCAGAAGAGCAGAGACGTGTGGTGCCTCTCCGGCATAGAGGAGCTGAAATATATCCGCGAGGGTTACTGGAAAGACTACCCCTGTGCACTTGACCTATGTGGGTGCGCTTAGTACGTACTCCATACAACATTTGACAAGTTGTGATGATTGTATTTACAAAAAGAAGATATCGCCTGTAATTAGAGGCAACTTGCTGGCAATAACTATGAAGTTCATAGACTTTAGGGGCCGCTCGAATGGATAAGGAGAATGCAGATGGACTGGCATAATGTCACAATTGATGACCGTCGGAGATATGCGTTTAGTGCATTTACATTTTCAGTCTACATCTAAATTCCAGTTTTGTTTAATTTAGTTTAGAGATGCAGCGCGAAAACCTCGGGTCCGCGCCGATAAGCAATCACCGCATATTAACACTATCCTACCCACACTAGGGACATTTTTTACATTTACCAAGCCATTTACCTACATGGCTGCACGTCTTTGGAGTGTGGGAAGAAACCGGAGAAAGAAAGCCCGCGCGGTCACGGGGAGAAGGCACAAACTCCGCACAGACAGTCCCCGTAGTCGGGATCGAACCCGGGTCCCCGGCGCTGCAAGTGCTGTTAGGCAGCAACTCTACCGCTGCGATCACTTGGATAAAAAGTTGTGGCAAGATAATTACTGGATAATGCTAGATTGCAGATACTTTGTAATCTGAAATTAATCGCGAAATATTGTGAATTCTAGCTCATCGAGGACAATCTGCGGAGAAAGTTAAACAGTAAATATTTCTATATTATAACAGAAATGATCAACTCGAGACGTTAGTTCTATTTCGCAATCTGACCTGTTGCAGGATTCCAGTCAATTCCACCAAACGGTAGAAAACAATATTTTCTTGTCAATGGCAATCCAACACATCTTGTCGAAAGGAGAATAAAAGCGCAATCTAACCAATTATTCCCATCAGACAATGTTAATAATATTTGGAAAAAGTATCTGCGATGAGGTCATCAACAATGTAAGGGTCTAACGTTATGGAAAGCAAAATTATGTTGCCCAAAGCTTTCCGCGCCTGCTGTTTACTAAATGAATCTGATTTAATGAAACTTTAAAAAATATAGGAGCCATCTTGGAAACATTTAAACGAAGTTAAATTAATAATGCAAACATGATCTTTTTCAGTAGTCACTTGCGGTATCACAATATTGTTAACTAATAAACAATGGGAATATACCGATGCATTTCCTCAAAATGTGGCAAATAAAATGTCTTCAAATCCGTTTTGTAAGATTATTATTGGCCCATTATTGCAGAATAGCCCATCGCTGAGAGTAGCTTGTAAACATGCACATAAATCCTTAATTTGTCCGATTTGCCGTGATATGTGCGAAAGAGGACTAACACAAATTGGGAAGGAGGGGATATTCAAGGGATGGTGGGTGTCTACGTTTGTGCATCTAAATATTAACAAGCACTTCTTACCTTCTACGCGGAAACGATTTAGTTCCGAGTAAGAATCTGGATGCTACGGGAGTCAACAAGGAGAGAAGATTGTGAACATGATTCAGGAAGTATTGCAAGGCTTTGTTACAATGGGAATGGGCCGAGCTATTACCTCTGCCGCCTCACGAGCCGAACAAAACTTAGGACCCATTACTCTGCCTCAGTCGTGGTATATATTACGTCACGGTCACACGTTTCATATATTCACTCATGAATTCCTTTTTCCGTAGAGCGAGTTTTGAGTAAACAACTCTAACAACAAGTTGGCAATTTATTCCTGTAATATGTCGGCGAAAGTTACAGTTTGGTCCATGGCTCTTCTGGTTATACTTAGACAGGGTATAGTTAATTATGTGTGCCATTTCTGGTTTAAATATTATTTTTCGTGGTCGGACATGGTTTCGAGCTATTAGGTTCATCTATTAGGCCCTCGTGGGTTTCTAGTTGTTTCGTGCTTTTCGACAGTTGGTTCTTCTTTTCCCTGTCCAGTGTTTACAACTGTTTCCATTGTTCTTGCTTATTTCCTGGCAGCTACCGAAGTTTCTTCGAGCGGAGTATCGCAATTCCCTGTCAACTTGGACGTTGGCGGCGGTGAAAATGCTATCATGTATTGCAAATTTCCAATATCGCAAGACACAACTGACGTTAATTGGTGGAGGGGCGGCATGAACACATTCCTAGGACCGGACAGTAGAAAACAATTTACCATAGATTCTGGAAGGGGAACATTTACTCTCCAACATGTTCGTGTCGCTGACTCCGGTCTGTATTACTGTCAAGTAAAGTTTCAGCATCAGTTTATCGGGAATGGAAGTGGCAGCCAGATCACTGTATTGGGTGAGTGTGTGTGTGTGTGTTAGGGAAATAAGCAATTTTCAGTTCTATGCTATTTGCAAAGTAAAACCTAGTCGCGAGGATAATATGAAAAATCGCCTGTTAATAAATACCCGGTAATAACAATTTTAAATAAAGGCATTACATAGACTGGTTATTCAAAATGAAACAATGCACACTGTGTATAATCACCAGGTCGGGTAGCACTTGTGGGACGCGTGGGTATTGAGGGTTATTCTGTTCATTACACGGTACCTTTCGAGAAGCATTTTTATTGCCTTCGGCGCAACCCATTAATTTAGTGGTCGCGAATTTTAAGCCAATCACCCAAGTGGATGTATCGCTAAGAACGGGTAAGTGCTTGACTTGGAAGAAATTCATTCTGAGGTGTGGTAAGACATGTTTTGCAGTGAGATATTGAATTAATATTTCTGTTAGTTTGAATGGCTGGAATATGATGTCTAGGTTTCTCATCACCAAGAAAAGAAAGTAGGGGCAATACGATACGTTGATCCTAGAGTCTGCCATGCCTCTAATCTACATCGACAGCTTTAGAACCTCGGAAGATCAATGTGCAGTTGCAACCCCAGCACCTTGGTGTTCCAAGATGCGGGACCTGCCAGCTCCTCATCGCTGCCTGACTCCAAGCTGACTTCAATGTAATATTTTTTTGTTTGGAAACGCTTGACACTAATTATGTAATGCATAATTCCAGTCTATCCCACCAATTTGTCAACGTACGGAGGAAAAAAGAGGAAAAAAACTGAAATTCCCTCATATCATTATTATTTAAAGTCAGGGAATAAACAGTAATATTTCTTTCATTGTTAAAGATTATCCCGATTAAGTGAATTAAGTCAAACTTTCTAAAGAGATTGTTTGTAATGAACCGACAAAGCAACCCAACAACCGACTCCCCGTCCAGTTAGACACCGGCTGCAGCTCGAACGGAAGGAGTTCGCGTTAATAAATGCCAAATATAGGACCTTTGCGTGCAGACCTAAATTAGTAGAATCTGTACAGCGAGAAACAGAGCTTGTTCTTTTCCCTCGTTTGGCTTCTGCAAGCTATCATCATTAACGCCGATCTAGCGTTGTCGATTCGCTGTCACCAAGTTTACACAACAGATGGAACTGATTTGTATAGAGACACAAAATGCCGGAGTAACTCAGCGGGGCAGGCAGCATCTCTGGGTAGAAGGAATGAGTGACGTTTAGGGTCTATACCCTTCTTCAAACCTCGATCCGAAACGTCCCCCATTCCTTCTCCTAAGAGATGTTGCCTGTCCCGCTGAGTTACTCCAACATATATTCGGTTTAAACCAGCATCTGCAGTTCTTTCCTACATACTGACATAGAATAAGTGCGCTCGTAAATTGCTTGTAATAGAAACCACGGTGTTTCACTATAAGCATTCAATGCGCGAGAAAGGTGTTCCAGCACTTGGTTCACATGCAGGTAAATGGTTGTGATCGGCATTTCAAACCCATATCTGGTTCTGGTTCTGGTTGATTACTGCGCAAACACGTGATAAGTGGTTATCTCCCGCATGTCGGAGTGAGTAGAGTAGAGTAGAGTAGTGATTAAGTGTTGAAGTGGGTGTTTTTGACCAGGGTGAGGAGATTTAATCCATATACTACTTAAAGTGCTAACGGGATTAATCATTAATCTTCATGTATAACCGCTTCTTGTCACCACACTATACGAATCTGTTATATTTCGATTATGGCTCCATTTCTTTTGCAACATATGAATGATCCGAACATGGCCACTTTTAAATAATCACGGCAGACTTCTGGCAAAAACTTTCGCGCGATACCGGGGAACGTCCATTCAGAACAGAGTTTATTTTGGAACTCCTTAAATTCTGTTGGCACTCCTTAAATTCACCCTCTTTGTATCTTGGCGGAGTTCGTCCGGTTGTCCGCTAGGAAAGGGAGTATAAATGAACGACAAACTGGGAAGTTTAAATATTAAATAATTTGGTCTTGACAAATACGACTCGGTGGCGAGATAAAATGTAAATATTTTACAATGAAATGGAAAGCGAACACCCGATAATTTTTTTTTCTTTGCTTAAGATCCCCCAACTCCCTTGACAATTGTTCCTGCTGAAGGACTTGGCTCTCCACGGAAACTTGTGTGCAAAACTGGCGCCTTTTATCCGGAGAAATTAGAAATATTTTGGCTAAGAAATAACGAGGAAATTCGCACTGGAATCGAAACTGTGAAAAAACCGAGCGAAGAAGGATTGTTTGTGGCTACTAGTTCTTTGGAAATAACGCAGCCTGGGGAGGGCAAAGATATTTACACCTGTCTGGTATCACATGTCTCCCTGAAGGTGGCGGCCAGTTTCAGTTATACCCTGGGCCAAGGTAAGACTGGAGCCAGTTACACATGATATTGGGGCGGTAGATCAAATTCGATCAGATTAATAACTGGACAGCTTTCCGTACAAGGGTAAATGTGGCTCGCATTTATTCGCATGAAAGCAACACTTGCATGCTGTTTAAAATGAATTGTACTTCATCAGTTCTTGTAAGGAGATCCGTGTGAGATCAATTGACAAACTGAATTGATATAATGATTGTAATGAGCAAAAACGTCCTGGGATGCTAGCGTTTATAAATCAGAGCAATGAGTATAGAAGCTGGGGTGTAATGTTAAAATTGTACAAGGCATTGGTGAGACCAAATCTGGAGTATGGTGTACAATTTTGGTCGCCCAATTATAGGAAGGATGTCAACAAAATAGAGAGAGTACAGAGGAGATTTACTAGAATGTTGCCTGGGTTTCAACAACTAAGTTACAGAGATAGGTTAAATAAGTTAGGTCTTTATTCTCTGGAGCGCAGAAGGTTAAGGGGGGACTTGATAGAGGTCTTTAAAATGATGAGAGGGATAGACAGAGTTGATGTGGACAAGCTTTTCCCTTTGAGAATAGGGAAGATTCAAACAAGAGGACATGACTTCAGAATTAAGGGACAGAAGTTTAGGGGTAATATGAGGGAGAACTTCTTTACTCAGAGAGTGGTAGCGGTGTGGAATGAGCTTCCAGTGGAAGTGGTGGAGGTCGGTTCATTGGTATCATTTAAAAATAAATTGGATAGGCATATGGATGAGAAGGGAATGGAGGGTTATGGTGTGAGTGCAGGCAGGTGGGACTAAGGGGAAGAAAAGTTGTTCGGCACGGACTTGTAGGGCCGAGATGGCCTGTTTCCGTGCTGTAATTGTTATATGGTTATATGTATATATCTACTGTCTGGTGAAATATATGAAGATAAAGCCTAAATTCCGCTTAACGCTAGTAAGCAGCTCTCCGCGCATGGGCACAATACAACGGCAATTGCTTGTCCTGTGGATTCCATTACTAACTTCCATCTGGTGCCTCATGATATACCTTCCAAACTTTCCGATGTGGGTATTAAAATACACCTACGAAATGATTTACTTTGTTGACTGCCGTTTGTATAATTGTTCTGAAATGTATAAATTCTTTACAGTTTCTAAATTTTCTGTTAATCCACCAGGAATTGGTCGCAAACAGATTATCGTATATGCAGTAGGTGGATCAGTAATTTTAGTTCTGATTATAATCGTGATGAGACTCAGTTTAAAGATGTGGCACGGTAAGAATCTTGATAATAATCATACAATAATCATTTCTATGGTTAAAACGAGAATGGATATGTCAATGGTGTTTGCTCACAGAGGAGAAAAGGAAACGTAGATGGACATGTAAAGAGAGTTCTGAAGCCGGTTTTGATATATGAGTGTGATAATATGATGGATCTTCAAATTCAATTATTTCAGCTTGGAATTGGATGTATTCAATTATCACCTATGCATATATTTTCAAATATAAGGAATTCTTCAAATCCAGTGTGATTGATAATTAATGCAATGGAAGATTACAATTTTGAGGAAAAAACAACTGTGGTTTTCTGTGGCAATGAGCAAAACCAAACATCTCCATATGTTTACATTACATTGCTGTTTCGACATGGACACGGTTCCTTATAAACCATTACAATTTTAAAGTTTCAGTTAAAATTTAGGTCCAGTGGGCGCAACATCGCGAAAGAGTACAAGATGCGTTGTATTGTTATAACTGTGACAATTGGTGCTGCTGAGCACCATCGGATATTTAAAAATGCAATCGTTCTTATTTTCTGCAGTAAATTTGATTAATATGAGAAGAAGAATGTCAAAATCTACAGATCAATCTTTACAATTGAAGTTGTTTTATGTAACTCTTATTTCATTCTTCTAGGCCATAACGTAACCTCTGTAGGAATACGTCCGAACGGGGAGCCGGTAGGTGAAATGTCTCCTCTTGTTTCAAAATAGGGATTATTCGTAGCAGAAATATTATAAATCAGTTCTATTCTATAGTATCGTGGAATACTCTAGGGCAGGATGAAACCATTATTTATTTTTCAGGTTACGTCAAGTATACATCCACTAATAATTTGAAAATTCCTGTTGTATCTGCTTCAACATCTTTTGACAATTCCATGCCAGATCATATCCTAATTTATTCTAAAGTGAAAGGTGATGTTTAGGATGCAAATATGAGCTTTTATTAATTCTGGTGCTATTAGTTCAGGAACACTTAAAAATATAATTTTAGATAGTGAGAACGTATCAAATATCAGACTACGAAGAGATTGTGGGTTGCTGACCAATGGGAGAGTAAGTGCAACAATCAATCCGTAAGGCAAAAGTTATATTGAATTCCAAAGCACGGTAATTAAAATAAAAATGAAAAGAACATTTGTCGAGAATTTAATTTGCTTTCTTGAGCCGTTCTTTAACGTGTTAATTGCAGTTTTGGCTTCGATCCTTAACGAAGGGCCATTTCACCGGATATGGCCTACATGGCATCGAAACTGCTTCCCACAAAATTACTATTTTGTGCTGGCTGCTAAATGGAATCCTACAAATGCATCTTCCACTCTGCAAAGCTTAGAAGAAGAAATCTCCAAAATCTGCAAAAGACTGATATTCGTATTGGCACTGGTTAATTATTGTCATGTACACCGAGATTCAATTATAAACTTTATTTTGCGTGCAATCCGAAAAATGGATACCATGTATGGGTACAATCATACCATACCCAAGTGCAAAAAGGGAAATGACACAGGATGCAAAATATTGTGTTACAGCTAAAGAGAAATTCCACATTTTAAAAACGCAAGGACCAGAACGAGGTAAATCACAGATCAGGATTGCACCATTAGCTTGCGTGACGCCTGTTTAGTAACTTGATAACATCGAGTATAAAGCTGTTTTTAAATCTTACACAAGGCGATTTTAAGCTATTGTGTATTCTGTCCGCCGTGGGAAGAGGAGAGAATGACGGAAGCTGGTTTACGTGGTTGGCTGGGCTGCAATCACAGGTTCCTGCGTTTCTTAAGGTCCTGGGTAAAGCTGTCGCTAAACCAATTTGGGATTCATCCCCATATAATTATTTCGACAGTGCAGCTGTGGAATTTGGGAAGAGACTTTGGAGACCGTCCAACTCTCCTTGGTCCTCTGGGAAGGTCGAGGCAATGGTGTGCTTTCATGGCGTTAGCATTAATGTGGTTGGGCCAGTGCAAATTATTGGTGATGTTTATCGCCAGGAAACTCGACGAACACCATTGTCCACCCCCTTCCTTGAAATGACATAGTTGGTAATATCATTGAAAGCAAGTGAAATGTTAATCTATTCCTCTATATCCCGCGTGCATCGATTTTCAGCCCCAGATACAGTTCTAGTGCCCTATCAGCTATATAAGCCTGGTCACCCGCAGTATTAAATGTACTTTTCTAATAGGTGAGACAAGCACCAATTGAACATACCGCTGCCTATGCTACACTGAATTTAAGCGAGAGCAAAGGATTTTCAAATGGTTTACAAGAAGAACAACATGTCGTCTATTCACAGGTAATGCTCTTGGACAGCGTAATTAAGATATGGAATGAGCATTGTTCCAAATGTAGTTTCTTTTTCCAAACTATTTTGCAGGGAAAATATAAGTGCACAATAGCAAATCTTCATTTAAGTAAAACCTATCACCCGCTGCTCATCAGAGCATAAATATAATTTTCCTTTCCTTATTCGGGTTTAAATTCAAATGTAAATTGTATGTGAAGAAACAAAGGGTGGGAAGTTAGGAACACACAAACCTACCCAGTTCTCATAATCAGGGCGAAACTAAATACAAATGCAAGACAATGGCCTGGGAAAAGAGAGTAAACAAGCCGTTCAAATTATCCACCGAATAGGAGACTCGTGTCAAAAACTGGGGACGCAGAGCCATAGGAAGTAGTACCAACTTATATTCTATTGCATTTCGGTGCCACTGATGAAGCAGTGAGCCGCGGTATCTATTGGAGAGGTACCGGTAGCTTCAGTCTGCGAACCACCTCTTGGGCTCGACAGGCAAAATGGATTCCCGCCAATCCCACAAATACACTCTAAAAGGAGCTCCGTATTATGCCAAATATTTAATACTGCGGATACAATTTTGAGCATTCACCAATTCTCCTAACTTTCGTAATTACATCGAAGTTGACATAAACGAAAAAGAAAATAATTATTTTATGGGACAAGAACAGCTCCTCGCGTTTAAACTCAATATCAAGCAGAAAGGTATAGCCAAAAATAAATCTGCAAATCAATACCATTGTAAAAATAACAACTGATGGGTTGCATAAAATATTATTTTAAAGCAGTATGCTCAAATTCGTCACTGAATGATTGTCTAATCACCGATCATTAATTACTTTCGCAGACTAAAAGAGGTGGACATGACAAGCTGACCTACGCAACTGTGCAACATCACAACCCCAAGAAAACATCAGCATCCAAACAGAACAACAAATACACGGTGTACGCAGATGTGAATACTTCAAAAAAGACGTGTAACTGACAATCCAAATAAAGTTTAGATGGTAGACTATTTGTTTGAGTATAAGCCCAAAGTTTCACTTGTTGCGTCCAGAATTTATAGTAATAATTGTTAGAGGGTAGAAAGCAAGTGACCATTTTCAACTTCGATGAAAGACAGGCTCACTGTTGGAATTTGTCTATTGCAGATAAACATAAGAATATACAAAGTAGAAGCAGCAATATGTTATTCATAACTATTAATTTTCATTCCTGGTCCGTTTCGAACTTCTCCAAATGCAAACGCTTCAAGTTATGCTTCTTGGATACCATATATTTGCATTTACATAGCGACCCTGCTGCGAAATGTTTGTCGAATGTGGTATTTTATTTCAAAGTGGGAGTTTGAAGATAGGGACAGAGATGCTAGCTACACAGAGATTTTGATAGGAAGGAAACGTTACAGCAGCTGAGTGAAAAAAATGGTCAAATGGTAGGTTCAATGAAGATTGGGCGAGAGGGATTGGGGGTGGGGGGGAAAGTATCTATAGCTTGGGGCTTGCCTTAAATTAGTACTGAGATGGAATATCATTCCACACCAAATTCCTTAGACAATAATACCTTTTGTGCAATTATCACACAATTTTGCTGGATATGGATCAACGGACTGTATGTTTAAATGAGTAATGCTTGTAAATGCTTATAAATGAGTAAAACAAATGTTCTTCCTAAAGCACTGTTGTTTCTGGGATGGGGCGACTGGTGACAAATAAAGCCTTCTGAAAGCCCAGATATAAGACATCCACTGGTTCTCCCTTATCCACTCTACTAGTTACTCCACTTATCCGCTCCACTAGTTACACCCTTATCCACTCCACTCCACTAGTTCTCCCTTATCCACTCTACTAGTTTATGGAGGGAGGGAGTGGCTGAGGGTAGGGGAAAGGAGAGGGAGGAAGAGGTGAGGGAGAGAGTTTAGGAGAGGAAGGGGAGAGAGAAAAGAGGGTGAAGAGGATGCAGAGGGAATGCTGGGAGATGAGGGGGGAGGGAGGAGGATAGGGGTAGGAAGAGGGATGGCGAGGTAATGGAGGAGGGGAGGGGGAAGAATGAGGAGGGGCGGGAGGGGTGAGGGGAGGAAGCAGAGGGGGGTTGGTTGAGACTGGGGAGAGGGTGGATAATGGAGTAAGGGAATAGGCGACTGAAGAGGGAGAGTAGATGCGTAAACATTGATCTTATTTTTTACGTTATTGCCATTTTAAACTTTAAAAGCATCCGCTACTCCTGCGCAGTTGGGAGCTATGGGTGAGTGAAGGAATATCGCGATTGGGGAACGGGGCGCAACGGGTCCCACTTGGTCTAGTTGACTTTGATCTGGTGACAGGTATAAGGGAAATGCAAGTTTACAAAGTTTGGATGATGGTCACCGATGAGCTCATTAAAAAAAACGGGGAAGGCTCTTGCACGGGGCTCTTCGGTTGCAACCAGCATGAAGATGAACGACTTTGAAAAGTAGAGGGTATCAGGGTATAAGTAAAAATAAGCCCCGATTTTTTTAATCAGCCCATAACGCTTCAGAAAAACAGCGTCACTCTTCAGCTGTTCTTTCACGAAGGCCCTGTATTAACACATTAATTGTTTGTGAACCTCATTCCATTATAGGTTTGTGAAAATTGTTTAGTGCCACTGGATCCTGGCCCAGATCTGTCAAGGATCGTGGGATGGCTGTCTGTGCACCAGTTTCCCCACGTTAAACAAAGTCACGCACAGGTTTTCCTCCATTTAGGGTATAGCATCCTGCAGCCACCCATGTTTGAGTCAATGGGTATGTGCATGTGGTGGATACAAATTCAATTTGGACCTGTACCGTACAGACCTCTGCATATGTCAATAAATTCTACTTGACTCTATACATCACGAATGTTGTAATCATGTACATTTTGCAAACGAATAGGGAAATTAATAGTTCGCCTATAACCTTTCATGAGACATGGGAAATAGAAACTTAGACAAAACGATGTAAAAATAGGAAATAAAAACGATTGGATAGATGAAAAGGTCAGACTGCAGACTGGAGTGAAAAACGTTTAATATTTCAGACGAGGGATCCCTGATCAGAACTGTGAAATAGAGAAAGGTGTTAGCCTACTGAATACCAAGATTTTGAAGAGGATGATGGGTGGAATAAAAGATAATTCGCTAATAAAATCATGATTAGATTTGATGATACCATGGCCGTGTAGAAACATAGAACATAGGTGCAGGAGTAGGCCATTCGGCCCTTCGAACCTGCACCGCCATTCAACATGATCATGGTTGATCATCCAACTTAGTATCCCGTACCTGCCTTCTCTCCATACCCCCTGATCCCTTTAACCACAAGGGCCAAATCTAACTCGCTCTGAAATATAGCCAATGAACTTGGCCTCAACTACCTTCTGCGGCAGAGAATTCCACAGATTCACCACTCTCTGTGTGAAAAATGTTTTTCTCATCTCGGTCGTAAAATACTTCCCCCTGATCCTTAAACTATGGCCCCTTGTTCTGGACTTCCCCAACATCGGGAACAATCTTACTGCATCTAGCCTGTCCAACCCCTTAAGAATTTTGTAAGTTGGTGCTAATTTGATTCTGCCTCCGGGACAGAAGTGGAATGAAGAAACTAGAATTATGAGGTTCATAGACAGGGGAGATCGTCAAAAATATTTTGTCAAATGGTAGGGGAGTCTAAAACTAGAAGGTGTATGTTCAAAACAAAAATTGATATATTTGGTGAGTACACGGAGTAATCTGCCTGGATGTTGTTGTCTTATGCTGCACGTCTCCGTTTTCCCTTTAAGCGAATGTATCTGCAGCTCGAGTTAATAAGAAATTCACAAATAGCCGAGACTAGAATTGCGCTCGCGAACTTGCTGATGACGTCGTGGAAACACTTTGTGGTGAAAAGCAAAATGTCGCCTTCTTACGTTACAGATCAGAACGGCGATTTGAGCAATTTATGTAATAGCTTATTTCGGCGTGACAAATGTATGTAAAGTTGCTCCGAAAAGTCTGTGTTTCAATTCCAAGTCGTGTGTTTAGTTCAGTTTACTTCAGCAAATTATTGTCGCGTCTACCGAAATACAATGAAAAACATTTCAGTGCATGCTGTCCTGTCAAAGAAAATACTATACATGAATACAATCAAGCCGTCAACAATGCACAGAGAAATTGTAACGGGTACAAAACTGAGTGCAAGATAAATGCCAATGAAAGATGGTTCAGTTCTTATGTGAGATGGATGAGGTAGATGAGGAGCGCACTCTAGCTGATCAGAGGACCGTTCGTTCATTTGCCAGATGACAGCTGGGAGGAAATTGTCCCTGATTCTGGAGATATGCGTCGGAAACTTCTGTAAGACTTGCCTCGTGTGAGAGGGGATAAGAGTGATGGCTGGTGTGAGGGTGGTCCTTGATTATCCTGACGGCCTTGCCGCGGCAGATGGAGTGTAGATGGAGTCAATGGATGGGAAGTTGGTTTGTGTGATGGTCTGAGTTACGTCCATAACTTCTTGCAATTTCTTGTGGTCTTGGATGGAGCTGTTTCCAACCCCGTCTATAATACATCCTAAAACAGTTGTTTACAATGCCTCTATCGAAGTTGATGGGGGTTATTGATGTCATGCCGAAATCCCTAATCCTTCTCAGGACGTAGAGGCATTCGTGGGCATTTCGGGCCATAGCTTCGACGTGGCTGGTCCAGGGCAAATTGCTGGTGATATTTATTCTAAGGCACTTGAACCTTTCGACCATTTCTGCTTCGGTGCCATCAATGCATAAGTGGGGTGTGCACTGTGTCTCTTGCTGAAATCAACCACAGTCTCCTTTGTCTTGCTGACATTGAGGGAAAGGTTGGCTTGAATGTTTTCAATCTCCTTTCTGTTCTCTGGTCAGAAATAAAATGAGAATATATACATCAACATTTTTCCTGGAATTAATTTTTCAGTTATGATGAGAGACTGGGAAGGCTGTCTGTCCCATAAGGGCCTGTCCCACTTAAGGGTCTGTCCCACTAACGCGACCATTCAGCGACTGTCTTCGCCCTTCAAGCTCGAGGGCACTTTCCTGAACAACCTCGAGCTGGATTGACCGTCAGCGATGAAACCGCGAGCTGGATCGACCGACCGCACATACACACATCGCAAAGGCGGGGGGCAGGGGAAGCGGGGGGGGGGGGGGGGGGGGGGGGGGGGGGGGGGCGCAGTCTGAAATTCACACCCGCGATGAACAGGAACGTAAAAGACGACGGCACAGTGTACGGTAAGTCCTTTAGCGAGCGCGGATGAGAGGGGGGGGGGGGGGGGGGGGGGGGGGGGGGGGGATGATGGGGAGAGAGGGGGAGAGAATGGGAGAGGGGGGGGGGGTGGTGGAGACACTTTTACGAAGCCAGACAACTTTTAATAAAGTTTAGCGGGCATTTAACCTACCGGTCGGTTTTCCTTGGCCCAGAAAACGCCAATGAGCCAATTAAATTACCCGGTCAGCCAAGGAGATTGCCTATGGCTGCCCTCGACTGCCTATAACTACACAGCGACCCCATTCCACTGCACTACGAGTTCAAAGGAACCATGGCGAAGGCAAATTTTCAACATGCTGAAAATGTTTCCTCGACCCAACTGAGGCATGGTTCCAGAGACCTCCTAGGACCACGTGTCGACCATGCTGCGAGTTTGAGTCGAGGGCAAACTCTTCTAAACTCGCAGATTAGGTCGCCTCAGTGGGACTGCCCCTTTAGGCGACTTTTTTGGCGAGTGCAGGAGACTCTGTGCTCACCACATGGTCGCCACATATTCGCTGATGGTCTCTGGTGAGTCTCATTGGGGTGGGAGATTGCAACCTTCACGTGGTCCGCCCTGTTTCGACGAATGCAATCAACCCAGCGTGCACAATCAAATAAGATCAAATAGAACAAGTTGTCATACAAAATGTTGCTGCGACCAAAAATTGGTCGCCACGGAGAAAATCGATAATCCTGTGGTCGTAGGTGCAGTCGTAGTGGGGTCACCATATAGTTGTAGGTAGTCGAGGTAGTCGTAGGCAGTCTTAGTTAATCGCCTTTGCTGACCGGTCATTTTCATTGGCTCATTGGGGGAAAAAAACGTAAGCACGAATTTTCAGAACTTAAGATAACCCACCGGTAATGTTAAATGCCCGGCGAACTTCACATATGTGTATCTCTGGCTTATTAAACGTTGTATGGCTTCTTAAAAATGTCTCCACTCCTTCTCCCCCATTCTCCCCCCTTCTCCCCTTTCTCCCCGTATCCCCCTTCTCCCCTCTTCTCCCCTCCCCACTCCCCCCTCTTTTAAAGTTCTTACGTTTGCACACACGTTTGATCATCTTATGTTCCTTCACACATGTCACCTTTTTTGATTCACGTTTTGTTATTCATCTTACCATAATAACTATTCTTTGTGTGTTGAAAATGTGAACCTGCAATAACTAAAAGGAACAATTATAACTTTTAAAAAGTTACGTCGCACATTGCATTGACCGGGAACAAACTCCATGGACTATACACCTTGCTCATGCTGCTCTTTTAAAATTTGGCATCACAAGTTGTCAAATGCTCAAATCTCCAAGAATGCAACAATTTTACGTTAGCAGTCATACTGTAAAGAATTCTATTTTTTGTCTCTGAAGTCTTTTGTGGTCTTGGACGTATTTCTCTTTTTCTTTGATAATCGACTCTATTTCTAACAATTCAAGCTTTTACTTTAATAAACTCGCATCGTCTTTTGTTTGTTGATGTGGTCCCCTTCTCTTCGGTAATCGGGTTTTGGAATGCACATTTGGCCCTTGAATACCTTTGCGCGAAAGTTGCTGTTGCAAATATCTGCGAATGTAACAGATTAATACTTGGGAGCAAGGAGCTAGTTAATTCCTGAATTTTAACAATGGAAAGAGGTTATAACATTGTTGCTTATAGTCACATATGGCACCACGGAGAAAGGTAGCAGAGGAATGCACTATATATTGTAAGCGAAAAAGAATGCCATCAAAGATTCAGTTGACTATGGGTTTCCCTTTCTAAATTCCTTGTGTGAAGAATTAGACGATCCGAATCAATAGCGAAAAACTCTTAATGGTACGCCGCCCAATTGCCATCTAGTGGATGATCAAATCCTTATCAACAACATCACTTGATGTAATGTATCTCATTTAAATGCTGCAATTGAGGCTTGGAGTTTTTGGCTGAAATGAAAGAAATTCGCAGCGGGACTAACTCAAAGGTCATCACACCCTCCTGCATTCAAGGTGGGATAATCTGTGACAGAAATATACGAGGCTGAATAGTTGACAGCTCTGTCATCTTATGCTCCGATAGGACAAAGTCTCAATTTGAGAATGAGGTAGAGGTAAATGGATTTCAATATGTGTTGTCCAAACGCGGTGCACCTACAATGGCTGGGAGAGAAATCATTTTGGAGTAGGAAATCGAAGAAAACATATTTCCTAGATCATACTCGCTGAAACATAAATATACTCAAAATGCATCACGATGCCTTAGTCATGTGATTTACGGAGTTGGTGTCACACGCTTCAGGCATTCTATGAAAACCTATTTCTTATGCACACCCTTCTATTTTGCAGTATGCCGGTGAAAGCAATGGTTCGGTACATGGGTCTTCTTGCTTTGCTTTGTCAAGGTATGCATAGTTTCTGTACCGATTTCGCTAAGCAAATCATATTTGACAATATTTTACACTAGTATGCCACAGTAAATTAAATTTACAACGTTTCTACAATTGGCTAACCATTATTTCCTAATTGTTTTGTATTTGTGTATCCATTGGCTCTTTTTCTTGGTGCTGTATGTACAAATGTTTTCATCATATTTACTTATTTCTGCCACTGACAAAAGCAACTTCGAGCAAAGTGGAACAATTCCCCGCAATCCTGAGGGTCTCCAGGGGCAGAAGTGATTCCATGTTCTGCAAATTTCCGATATTAAAAGAAACCGCTGACGTTTCTTGGTGGAGAGGGGACGAGAAGACATTTATGGAAGCGGACAGCAGAAAACAATTCAAAGTAGACAAGGGAAGCAGTACATTTACTTTGCTGAATGTGAGTGTCGATGACTTCGGGATGTATTACTGTCGAGTGAAACATCAACTGCAACTTATCGGCAATGGAACTGGCTCCCAGCTAATTGTGTTAAGTAAGTGTCTTTGTTACGAGTAGTGGGGTATGTTCTTCTGTTGCAATGTTACTAAAGCTTCCTGGTGGTGGAAATATTAATCTTAACTAGCTCTATAATTTTAATAGTTACTTCCGAGATGGAAATCTGAAATAAAGGGAAAATACTGAAAAATATTCCATCCGTCGGTCAATATACGTTCAGCGAGAGTTCTGTTATAGTTTTGTTTTATTTACTCCGGGTTATGTTAAAAAGACATAGTGACGTTACCCTGGTTATGGCTCTTGTAAATTGGCAGGTCACTTTATATTTTGACCTCCAGCTTTTCAAATACCCAACCAAATTCACGTTACTCCGAATTTCCAGAAAGTTGCAAATTTCCCACGCCGACAAACTTTCACATCAACTAAAAACGGAGGAGAAATTTATCTCACAGTTTTGAGGTGGATAATTTTGTTTTCACATTCACTGTCTCCAGGAAAGTTCATGGAATGAAAAAAGAAAAAAAAGAACTACAACTGAAATTCTCCGATATTATTTCTTTGCTTGGTAATCATTTATATGGCACAGGGAGTAAAATGTAATATATCTTTATTAATTAAGAATTATAGTACAATGAGATGTTATTACACAAATGAAGTAAAATAAATATGCTTAAACAGAAACGAGGTGATTACGCAATGAATTGACAAAAAAGGTACAATTAACTCTCCCGCTCGTTAAATATTACTGACAGTGGCTCCAGCACAAATGGAACCATGGTCGTTAATGTCTTGTTAATAAAATATATGAAATGAGGAACAGAGTTTGTTCCGTTCATCCTTGCGTGCTTTTCGAGAAAAGCAGTTGTTGTCGCCGATGTACTTCTGCCATTCAGTGCAGTCCATTTTCTGTAACTACCATATGCACATAAGAAAGAGCAAATGTTCAGAAGAAATGCGTGATTTTGAATTCAACATAAAGCACTGTCACGGAATCTTACCAAGCAGTACCTACCTGTGTCACATTCCTTCACAATAATCGCGCTAGGCAGCACTCCATTCTTGCTTTGTTTCAATTACACTACTTTTACCTTGATATCCTCCGTAAAATAATGTATAACAAAATTATAAACTCAAGAAACAACCACACGGATAACAGGAGGCAGCAGCAACGGTTCAGCGACAATTATGTTCATTGAAATAAAATATATTTTGCAGCTTCACGCTTTTTTTAAAATTGTTCCAGCTCCCCCAACTCCATTGAAAATCGTTGCTATTGAAGGAAGTGCACCGCATTTGCCGCAACTCGTGTGTAAAACGGCTGCGTTTTATCCAATGGAACTAGACGTAATCTGGCAAAGAAACAACGTGGAAATTTTGACCGGCATTGAAACCGTGAGAAACAGAACAGCGGATGGACTTTATGAGGCTTCCAGTTTTTTGCACGATACGCAGCCTGCCCCAGGCAAAACTGTTTACACCTGCCTGGTATCCCACGTATCTCTTACAGCCCCTGCCAGTTTCAGCTACATTGTCGAGCAAGGTAAGCCGGGAGGCATTTAACGTAGACTTCAGCCTGCCGAGAAATACAATCTGAACAAGGGTCTCGATCCAAATCGTCTCCCATTCCTTCTCTCCAGAGATGTTGCCTGTCCCGCTGAGTTACTCCAGCTCTTTTGTGTCTATTTACAAATACAATTAGATAGTTGTGCAAACACAAAAATCCAGTTCCTTTTCATATTTACTGGAACCTGTGGCGGCGGGTCCAGGGTGTCAGATCCAGAATATAGAATATAGCATTCTGACTTTTTAAACCGTTGTCAAACTACCGGGCGTAGTTTTGTAAAATGAAAATTAATACTCATCTTAACTTACTAACCAAACCTCAGCAAAGAGCCGCCGTATAATGCGATCAGTTCTATAAACTCGTCATTACCTTACAATGCGTGCCATGTGGCAGTCATAACATATTTGTGCCGAAAATATTGAACGATTCCTCTGCCTTCTTGTCTACCGGTCCCTGTGTATGTATTTATGCTTCACTGTTCTCATTTTTCGCCATATCCAGAGACCCCAGAAACCACGGACAAAACTCTAATTCTCGGATGTGTCGTGGGCGGACTGTCATTTGTAGTATTGCTTATAATTTTGACAAGATTCGTATTAAAGGCACAACGAGGTAAGAACCTTGCATAATTTTCCATTTCACACACCCGTTGATAGAAAAGCGGTTGGTGCATTCTGAGTAGTATTGAAACAAGAATCCAAAGCAATACTAGTTATTAGTTGTAAGTTAAAATACAATTATTTCCCCTGCCCTTTCGCACTGTTGACTTGCTTTAACGTCAAAATGTGAAGGATGAGTTATTTGGCCTAGACCTTCGCTTCCGCCGGTTGTGCAGATCTAACGCGGATGGTGTATATGAAGGTAATGCACAACACACTACACTGTGGCGGTGATACTCCGATACGTATACGGGATTGTCGCTGCCTTCAAGGGCAGTAGATGTGATTATAATCTAATGCGTAATTTACATTTTCCTGACACTAAAATGTTATTCAAGATTTCTTTTTTTTCATGTAGGTATTAATGCAAACTGCGTGGAAGCAAGTCATAGCGTAGAACCGGTAGGTGAAGCTATTCTTCGTGTTTCCAAGAGGGATGGACCAGTACAGAAATTATACGATCAGCAGAGAATATATCAGTTTCATTCCATATAATTTTCGAACATTGCAGCGCAGAAGGAAACAATTTTGCCTGTCACCTCTAATATTGGACGGGGCGCAGAGACTAAACCTGCAGTCTCATAGTTCCAAATGAATCGCAAGCTACAAAATTAATAAACAAGTTAAACACTGGCACTGAATGCTCTCGGGAATGACATTCTGAGAAATATAATTGAATGCAATTCAAATGGTATCGTGCCCCGATTTTGCATTCATTCTGTATGTTTATGTTTCAGACTCACTCTTTAAAGAACTACATCAGACAGTCTGCTAACTGTGTTGAATGTCACTTTCTAATAGGTTCGGCAAGCGTCAAGTGAAGATGCCTCTGCCTACGCAACACTAAACTTGAGTGAGGGCAAAAAAATGACCAAATATCGACGAAAGGAAGAGAATGTTGTCTATGCCGAGGTATGGGAAAAGTATTTGCACGAAAATAATTCCAAGGAAATATCAGCTTAAAGGAAATTATTTCTATTGATTATGAAGTAACGTGAACATAATGTTGACCTTGTCCGACTGTGGAAAAGCCGTAATGGCGAATTTCCAATTGCAACGTTGAAACCAGATAGAGCCGAACAACACATTCCGCTGCACGACGCCATCCCTGTATCTCTTTTCCCGGGTTTAATGTAGAATGCTGTCCATAATTAACGGGAAGTTAAGAAACAGACAAGATGGGGAACAGCCAACATGCTTTTCCACCCAGCGGGCATATCCAGCGCCACGAAATATGAGAAATTCTGACAATGATTCGGAACAGATTGAAATCTGAATTCAGGAAATCCACAATAAAGGACAGGTGGCGGGATGGCTCTGGACCTCAGAGAGGTTTATTATATTATTTACAGAGTACTATGTTTACTTATTCTGTCGTGCTGCTGCAAGTAAGAATTTCAGTTCTATCTGGGACATATGACAAGCACTCTTTGCAGTATTTCCATATTATCTAACGAAGATCACACAGTGAGAGAGATATTATGGCTTGGCCTCGTATATCCAGCCACAAGGTAAAACGCATCCTGGCCGTATGTGCTGTCAGTGTGATGTTTGAACGTTATTTGTTACATCCTCGCGGGTTTCCCGAGGTGCTCCGAATTCTTCGCACATCTCGAATCACGTGAGGGGTGGTAGGCTAATTAGACATTTAAAATGTCCCGTGTTTAGGCAAGTGGTATAACCTATGTGAGCGAAGTGTTGATGGCAAAGTGGAGAGAATAAAATTGAAAATGTTTCATGAATATTTGTGCTACACTGCTAGAGCAAGAAAGGCGTTATCTGCAATCTAGAAATGATAATTGTTGGTTATATTCCAATCGTATTGGAAAATCGATTGTTTTCCCAAGTCACTGTACGATGCGTTAACAGGCAATATTGAATTTATTTCACAGACCAAACGAGGCGTAGATGACAAGCTGACTTACACCTCCCTGCAGCTTTCCAACTCCAAGGAAACATCGCTATCTAAGCACAATGACAAATACTCAATGTACGCGGGTGTAAAGGTTTCAAGGAAAGCGAGAAGTTGAGAAGCGAAAGACTATTCCGTGGATTAAGATTTTTTTTCCCCACGGTCTGCACATCAAGGAGCAATGATCACAATAAAATACACGCGCAAAGACAGTCCTCGCTTTCACTTTGCATATTGTGATTAGTTGTCGGAAATTGTTGTTGACCCTCTAAATGGTCCGTGTTTTGATGCGGAAAGCGAAGCAAGCGATTTAAAACCGATTTTTTAAAAATAAACACGTGCCCTTGCTTATATATGTCATTTTATTCAATAAAAAAGTTTGCACATGGCAAAATATCATCAAAGTATCGCAATGTCCTCTAGTGATAACTTTTTTTCATGAACGACGTCTCAAAGTTAATGCCACGTTATGCAATCGTTTAAATAGTAGGGATCGCCGGAGGAAGGAGATGGCAGCCTTGCCGGCAGTCTGTTCGTTTTTTCATCCTTTCTGGTATTTTTAGCGTTTGTTTGAAGTTTGTTTTGATGTTCTTCTGTTTGTTTTATGTGGCGGGGTGGGGGGGGGGGGGGGGGGGGGGGGGGGGGGGGGTGGGGGTGGGGGGGGGGGGGGGGTTGGTCAAGGAATCTTTTTTTTTTCGGGTTCTTACCTTCCGGGAGAGGTGATCAAGTTTCGGATCACATTTTCCGGGTTCTGCGGCCTACCATCGGTGGAGTTGAAAAACCGCCTCGGACTGTTGTGAGCCCCACCGCGGGGCGCGGAGTTACCATCGGAGCGGATCCCTTGCCTGGGATCGTTCCCAGCGCGGCCTGCGGACTTACCATCAAGGGCTCGCAGTATCGGGGGAGGCTGAGTCGGGAGCTCCAACTCCGCAGATGGTTCGTCCAGCCCCGACGCGAGATTCGATCGCCCGGCTCGGGGGAGCTGACATCCCCCCGATGCGGGAGCTGAACGCCTCGATGCGGAGGGCCCGAATGGGAGTCAAGACCGTTCCGTCAACGGAGAGCTCGAGGCCCCCGACCAAGAAGAACAAAAAGGGAAGGACTTGAACTTTATTTCGCCTTCCATCACAGTGAGGAATGTGCAGGAGTCACTGTGATGGATGTTTATGTTAAAATGTGTTTTTTGAGTCTGTTGCTTTTTTTTAACGTATGACTGACCTGGCCCTGAAATTTCACTACACCAATTGGTGTTTGTGACAATAAATGAATCTTATGAACTTTATGAACCTTATGAAATATATTGTTGTTTAATCAAAGCGGTTGTCAATCAGCCCGTGACTTGACGAATGATTCAAACGGTGCATTGAAACGTTCGTATTTCAAATTCGAAGTTCTGTAAGTTCTATCTTAAGTATTTACCTGCCCTTTCCCTCGATTATATTAACGTTGATATAACATGTTTCGGTTTGGGTTTAGGTTTAGTTTAGGTTTATTATTCTCATGTGTGCCGAGGTACAGTGAAAAGCTTTATTTCGAATGTCATCCAATGAGATTAGCTTGGAGACAGGCCGCATTTCTTCAGTCTCCTAAAAAGCCTGAATAAATGGTCTGAAACCCATTCATTCCTTCTCTCCAGAGATGTTATCTGACAAAAGTAGGACATTTTATTATTTGCCAAAATCAGGATTGTTGACATCATTCCATGCTGCAGGCTTGTCTGTTATTAGATGATAAATAAATAAATAAATAAATAAATAGTTTGGGTGATTGTGCAGGCTTTAAACAAGAAACATTGAGAAATATATTTTGGCAAATAATAAAATGTCCTAATTTTGTCCAACTAACAGCTGACAATTATCCCATTCCTTAGCTTGCATCTGAGTAAAATTTATTTCAAAACGCATTGATAGTTTACGATTATTTAAATGGTAAATGTAGCTTCAGAAGCGTTTTCATTTTGCATGTTAAAACCCACCTGAGAACCATGGGCGATTTTGCAATTTTACTGACGGATTTTTCACTTTTAAAACTTTTCATATAACAAATGAATAAAGATACAAAAAGTCAATAATGCCTTACTTTTGATGAAATGCAGCAAGCAAACGCGATAATTCCCGATATTTTGGATCTTTAAATCTCCACGACAAATGTCCGCTAAGCACGTCCGCTGTTGCACCTTCAACTCCCTCTTGAATTTACCTTAGTTTCTATCTTTTCTTTGGACTGTAAATTTAGGTAGCTGTGCCTCACGGTCACCCCGACTGGCACAGTAAATTGCAGCTCAAAAGCTGGCCGTTTTCGATGTTTTTAACGGGTGTGAAAGTGCGTGTTTTCCCATTCACTAACATGTACCGGTAGTACCAAGTGTCCTCCAGTTAAAAAATTCGGTCAGTGGGTGCGGATCTACGCTCCAGTGACCTTTCGTGAAATCACCCTATATTGGTAGACACAAAATGCTGCAGTAATTTAGTTGGACAGGGAAAGTTTCGAGTGGAGACCCTTCTTCAGATTGAGAGGCGGGGAGAGGGAGACAGAGATATGATTGGTAAGGTACGAAAATGACAGACCCAACTGTAGTAGGGCCTCACTCTGACAGTGGAGGAGGACCAGCAGTGAAAGATCAGTATGGGAATGGGAGGGAGACTTTAAAGAGTTTGGCAATTGAGAGATCGCGTAGGCCTAGGCGGATTAAGCGAAGGTGTTCAGCGAAACGATCGCCGAGCATGCACTTGGACTCGCCATTATATACTAGTCCACACTTGGAGCAGCCGGGATACAACAGATGAGATGGGAGGAAGTGCACGTGAACCTGCACTGTGGAGGGTCTCTGTGGAAAGCGGAAAAGGGTGAAAATGAGAAGTGGTTAATAGTGGGATCCCGTTGAATATGCCGACAATGTCGGAGGTTTATATGCTGCACCAACGCTGGTGGAGTGAAAGGTGAAGACTAGGGGGACTGGTCCTGTTGCGACTAGGGGGACATGGAACAAGGACGGAGCTGCGAGATACTGAGGAGACCCATGTGGGGACCTCATCTATGATGGAAGAGTGGAACCTCGGTTCCCTAAAGATGATTGGCTCCCACAGCTGTCTAGACTACTCTTCTCCCCACCCTGCCTCCTGCAAAGACTCTATTCCCTACTCCCAATTCCTCCATCCATGCCGCATCAGTGGCTAAGATGAGGCGCTCCATACCAGGACATCTGAGATGTTCTCACCACTTCACCGTTAGAAATCTAATGAGCACAATTGATTGAAGCGGTCACAACGATACCTGTGCTAATCGGTCTCTATGAACCTAAACATAAATATATTAGTTTAAGGAAAGACGATGAATGTTAAGACTGCTGCATGCTCTGATTGACAGGGACATGGCGAACCACCGCATCAGCATGAGGCTTTCTCTCCACGTCAGATGGGCATCAAGGCATCATTGGGCAAGGCCAGAAGGGCGGAGGGGTCTGCTTCCTAATTAGCACAACTTAGTGCTTGGGCTCAGGGGTCCTGTCAAGTTCCTGCTTCCCTGACTGGGATTATTTTACCATGAACCTTCATGAATTCTACCTGCCTCCGGATATCCGATTGACTATCCTGTTAGCTGACTTCATCCCACCACATGCTAATGCTAATCTTGCACTCATGGAACTACACACATTCACCGATAGCCTTGAAAGGAAATACCCTAAGGCCTTGTTCTTAATGCCCAGGAACTTCAATCAGGGCAACCTTAAGAGCCTGCTACTAAAATGCTATCAGTGCATTTCCTGACCAACCTGAGATCCAATCACCTTCGACCATTGGTACACAACCATCAAAGATAATCCGTGCTTCATTCTGCACTGAACCTTGGAAAATCCAACCAACTGGTTGTGGTTCTGTCCCCGACCTACAAGCCGAAGTTGACACCAGGCGATCAAGAACAGACGTCCTGCAATGCTGGTCTGAAGAAGCAGATGCGATTCTTAACGACTATTTTGAGTCTGTGGACTGGTCCATATTCAAGGGGTCAAGGGAGTCATGGATCAATTGTCATAATAATCAACAAGGGAACGATTACATTATTACTGGCAGCTGTGTAACAGACCTCAATGAAGACTTCAAGCACAATAAACATAGATAATATAGAATTAGTAAAAGCTCAATAAACGAATCACTCCAATATCAGTACAAAAAGCTAGAAGTCCTTCATGCAACCAAAGACAGTCTGTAGTCCATAGCTGAGGTTGGTGTTGTGCAGTGTTCAAGAGCTTGATTGCAGTTGGGAAGGATCCATTCTTGAACCAGGCAGTCACGGGTTTCAGACTTCTATTCATTCCTCCTGATGGTAGGAGTGAAATGAGAGCATGGCAGGGTACTGTGGGTCTTTTGCCATGATGGTTACCTCTTTGAGGCAATTCCTTTGAAGTGAGCAGGACAGTACCCATGATACACCAGGCAATGTCCACCACTCTTTGTGATCTCCTCACTTCCTGGGCATTACCAAATTTCGTTCTGACCAAAAGGTCTGAATGACAATAAAGTTTCCAAGATTCCATGATTAGAGCAAACAGGCTATGATGCAACACGTAAATATACTCTATGAGATACATGTGTAGAAGTTTAGGAGAGTATTCATACACATATTGAATGTTCTCAATCTTCTGAGGACGTAGAGGTACCCAACCCTTTTCATCCCGTTTACCACTGGCAACTTTAATAGCACATAAAAATGTTATTTCACTTATTTATGATTAACTAATGATGACCAGATACCGAAATACCAGAACCAAACACAGTCAGTCAAATAGAAAAATTATGTACAAATCCAGAATCAACAAATGTACCCTTTTGGTAGGCGAAATTTACCCCCTGGGGTAAATTGACCCCAGATTGGGAACCCTTGATCTACGACACCAGCAAAGCCATTTAGAATGTCAAGAGGAAATTGACCACGCCAGATTCCTAGGGCAATGGCATAGACATCCATGGATTGTGTGAAGGCTTGCGTGTTATGATATGTTACAAGGCGAAGTTCACCAGTATTGATGGCAATCATGGATCCCTCACCAATCAGCTCAATGCATTTTATGCTCACTTTGGTCGATAGAAAACCTATTTGTTGAACAAATGGGTGCAATAAATGTTACTTCTCCCTCTTTGATTGTGTTGCCTTCGGCTGAGTTTACAACCTCTAATGATTATTTTAACTCAACCGATTATTCCGTGGAACGTAAAAATTAAGATCAATCTATTTATTGGCTCACTACTTAAATTCCCTATGTTACCCATTTTCCCCATCATTCTTCCACAATATGTGAGCTCTTTGGTTAAACACATTACAAATTACTATATAATTCTGCACCTTGGATTGCCGTGTGGGATTTCAGGGTTTGTGAGACATCAGTCAATAACACTATTTCATGTCTATTGCAAACTTTTCAAACCCACTGACTCCCACAACTATCTCGACTACACGTCTTCCCACCCTGCCTCTTGCAAAGACTCTATGCCCTACTCCCAATTCCCCCGTCAACGTCGCATCTGCTCCCAACATAAAGTATTCCATACCAGAACATCCGAGATGTCCTCATTCTTTGGGAAACTGGGGTCTCCCATTCCCATCATAGATGAGGCCCTCACTCATGTCTCCTCGGTACCCCGCAATCTTACGGCCGTTCCCTGAAGAATGAAGATGTGTGGTCCAGGACTACATGGAACATGGCCCCACAGACGAGCACCGGTCCACTATCTCTTGCACCATCACTGACTTCATCAACTCAGGCTCCCTGCCCTCCTAAGCCACCAACCTCATCGTTCCCCACCCCGCACGGCCCGATTTTACCTTCTCCCCGAAATCCACAAACCTGACTGTCCTCACAGCCCCATTGTTTCTGCCTGTTCGTGTCCTACCAAACTTATTTCCACATACCTTGACTCCATCCTATCCCCCCTGGTTAAATCCCTTCCTACCTATGTTCAAGACACCTCACACGCTCTTCATCTTCCATTTTCTAGGTCTCCATTTCCTCATCTGCACCATGGATGTCCAGTCTCTCTACACCTCCATCCCCCATAGGAGCGTCTCAAAGTCCTCAGTTTCTTCCTCGACCGGAAAACCAACCAATCCCCGTCTACTGATACTCTCCTCCGCCTAGCGGAGCTGGTCCTTACCCTTAATAACTTTTCGTTTGACTCCTCCCATTTCCTCCAAATACAAGACGTAGCTATGGGCACGTGCATGGGCCCTAGCTATGCCGGCCTCTTTGTAGGGTACATCGAATAATCCATGTTTGAAATTACCATGGCATTATCCCCAAACTCTACCTCTGCTACATCGACGACTGCATTGGTGCACCCACACACAACTCACTGACTCACTGACTTCATCCATTTCACCACTTACTTCCCTCGGGCACTCAAAAACACCTGGACTCAGCTCCGAGTCCCGCTGCCTCCGCTCCGAGTCCCGCTGCCTCCGCTCCGAGTCCTGCTGCCTCAGCGAGTCGGGCCACCGCTGTATCAGCTCCGAGTCCCGCTGCCTCAGCGAGTCGGGCCACCGCTGTATCAGCTCCGAGTCCCGCTGCCTCAGCGAGTCGGGCCACCGCTCCATCAGCTCCGAGTCCCGCTGCCTCAGCGAGTCGGGCCACCGCTCCATCAGCTCCGAGTCCCGCTGCCTCGGATCCGAGACCCGCAGCCTCAGCTCCGGCCAGCTGCCGAAAGCTGGAACGCCGCATCAGCGAGTCGGGCCACCATCCCACAGCCCCGAAGTCGGCCAACCTCCCGTTGTAAGTCCTGGCTGGCTCTGCTTCCGGAGCCTCGAGGTCGGTCGCAGGTTGGAGACCGCCAGCTTCGCCATTAGGCCTCAGCGCAGACGGAGGCAGAGAAGGGTGATATGACAAGAAAAAAGTCGCATTCCCCCGAAGGAAGAGACAAAAAATATGTCCCCCCCCCCCCCCCCCCCCCCCCCATAACACAATCTAATAAAATAAAATTTTGCTAAAACAAAACAAAAAAACAACAAACAAAAGTAAAAACAGGCGGACTGCAGGCGAGCCGCATCTGTTCAGCAGCGCCGCCGCTTCCACTATAAACCCATTGACTCCCATGGCTATGTGGACTACACTTCTTCCCACCCTGCTTCCTGTAAGGACTCCATCCCCTACTCCCAATTCCTCCGTCTACACCGCATCTTCACCCTGGATGAAGTGTTCCACACCAGGGCATCGGAGGTCCTTATTCTTCAGGGAACGGGGTTCCCCTCTTCTACTATAGATGAGACTCTCACCAGGGTCGCTTCTATACCCCGTGACTCTGCTCTCACTCCCCAACCCCCCACTCGTAACAAAGGCAGAGTCCTCCTTGTCCTCACCTTCCACCCTAACAGCCGTCACATACAACAACTAATCCTCCGACATTTTTGCCACCTCCAACGAGATCCCACCACTTGCCACATCTGCCCATCTCCTCCCCTGTCTGCTTTCCGCAAAGACTGCTCCCTCCCGAACCACCCCCTCTCCGGGCACTTTCCCTTGCAACCACAAGAAATGCTTCACCTCCCACCTTGACTCCATTAAAGGACCCAAGCAGTCTTTCCAGGTGCGGCAGAGGTTCACCTACACCTCCTCGAACCTCATCTATTGCATCCGCTGCTCTAGAAGAAAGACTGGATAGACTCGGTTTGTACTCGCTAGAATTTAGAAGATTGAGGGGGGATCTAATAGACACGTACAACATTCTTAAGGGGTTGGAAAGTCTAGATGCAGGAAGATTGTTCCCGATGTTGGGGAAGTCCAGAACAAGGGGTCACAGTTTAAGGATAAAGGGGAAATCCTTTAGGACTGAGATGAGAAAAACATTTTTTACACAGAGAATGGTGAATCTCCGGAATTCTCTGCCACAGAATGTAGTTGAGGCCAGTTCATTGGCTATATTTAAGAGGGAGTTAGATGTGGCCCTTGTTGCTAAAGGGATCAGGGGGTATGGAGAGAAAGCAGGTACAGGATACTGAGTTGGATGATAAGCCATGACCATATTGAATGGCAGTGCAGGCTCGAAGGGCCGAATGGCCTACTCCTGCACCTATTTTCTATGTTTCTATATTTTTACGTTTCTAGATGTCAGCTGCTCTACATTGGTTAGACCAAGCGTGGGCTTGGCGATCACTTCACCGAACGCCTCCGCTGGGTTCGCAATAACCACCCTGACCTCCCAGTAGCTTAGCACTTCAACTCCCCCTCCCATTCCGAATCCGATCTTTGTGTCCTGGGCCTCCTCCATGGCCAGAGTGAGGACCACCGTAAATTGGAGGAGCAGCACCTCACCCGAAACGTTGCCCATTTCCTTCGCGCCTTAGATGCTGCCTCATCCGCGGAGTTTCCCCAACATTTTTGTCTGCGTTGCATATGTTTGAATGAGCTATGATGCAGATCAATCCTATCGTCGTATTGGACATAAACAAAGGTAAAGGCATGTGCGTCATTTATTTATTTCAACTAAATATTCTGAAAGTCCTCTTGAAACTTCCGTGTTCCTGGTTCAATAACGTGTTCATTTTGGAAAGAAGTAATACAAAGTAACCTACAGATCAATTAGATTGCTGCATTAAATGTATCATTCCTTTTTTGAAAACATGGAAATTGAACCACATACAAAGCGTTGTTATTACTGAACCTGGTGACAGGAAATAATATTCTCCTCTATTCTGCTCTCCCAATATAATTGGTTGCACGGGCAGCCATGTGGCAAAATTGGCAGCCATTTGTTCTGAGTTGAAATTGATAATAACGACTATTGGAACCTTTGCAATGTATTCATTGTAATTTATTAGATATAATATATAGTAGTTATTATATAAAATATATCAATACACTGAATTAGATAATATCTTCCGAAACCGTGAAATACAATTAATATACAATACAATTATACAATGTTATACAATTTAAAACTCGTTAAGCGCGATGAACGTTGAACAATTATACGACGCCACAGTCTACTAAGCTCCTATCCATCGGACACATAAACAGTGATTGAACGGGCTCTTTTTAACAAATATTTACTACGTGTCGCACAGCAGTTGGATGCCAATTAATATCTTCGTCACGTTGGCTTCATTTACAAGCATGGTATCAGTTCTTAGATTCAACCTGTTTGTGCATTGCACAAAATTAACGTCATCTTATTACCCACCATGCAAGAATTTATAATATAACGTCAAACGCAGACGGTTAAAAAAAACATTTATCGACCAACTAATATAAGTAGTTTATACAATTAGGCGGAGAGAAAGGAGACAACGTGTTCATCCAAATATGGAGAAGGCCTTCATTTGGTTTCACCTCCACCAACTTCCTTAAAATTTGTTCCGGTTGAAGGATTTCTCCTCCTCGTAACCTCGTGTGTAAAACGTCTGCCCTTTAACCAGAGAGCTTTGAAATTGCATGGCGAATAAATGAGATGGAGGTTCTGACCGGAAAAAAACACCCTGTGAAAGCACGGCCGGACCTTTTTATGTTTGCAGCTATTTGGAAATAACGCCGCCTGCCGGGGATAACGATGACTACACCTGTCTTGTGTCGTATGGTTTCTGCTACATCGACAAGCCAAGTAATATTTTTAGTGTTTACAAGTGTAGCGCGGGGATGGGGAGGGGGGGGGGGGGGGGGGGGGGGGTGGAGAAGGGCATGGGGGGAGCGGGAGGTGGGAGGGATATAGTTGGCAAGCTAGACAAAAGTGCTGGAGAAACTCAGCGGGTGCAGCAGCATCTATGGAGCGAAGGAAATAGGCAACGTTTCGGGTCCAAGCCCTTCTTCAGACTTATGTTGCTTCACTACTAGCCATTGGGTAGGATACTCTTGAAATATTATGTTTGGTACTGCTCACGACACTATTAAAAGGTTTTGGTCGCGCTAGAACAGTAGAGAAGATATTTGTTCGCGGTTTAAGATTGATGCAAAAAGTTGGTATAACTCAGCAGGACAGGCAGCATCTCTGGAGAGAAGGAATGGGTGACGTTTCCGGTCGAGACCCTTCTTCAGACTGAGTGTGTTTATCTTCAGTTTAAACCAGCGTCTGCATTTCCTACCTACACGTTTGTTCACGTCTTGCCTGGAATGGGGGACTATAGATAAAAGAAGACGTTGGATGGGCTGGGGTTGATCAAACTGAAACATAGGCGGTTGCATGGTGACCTTAATGAGGTTTATGAAATTATGACCCTCATAAACAGGGAAGATAGTCACAGTCTTTATTCAAAGGGGTGGAGGGGTCTAAAACTAGAAGAGATATGTATAAAGGGAAGAGGGAAATATTTAAAGGATGCCTTCGAGGGAGGTTTCCATGCAGTGAATATATGGAACAATCTGCCAGAGAAGGTGTCAAAGGTAGATATAATCACAGTTTTAAACGGATTTAGGAAGACACACGAATATAAAATGAATAAAAGGATAAGGACAGGAAAAGGGCATGAATGTAGATAGGTATCTCGGTCTCCATGGGTTAGTCGGGCCCAATGTTTTTTTGTTTGATGCTGCACATCTCCATTTTTCCTTCAGTGAATGTGTTTGTAGCTCGAGCAAATGGAAAGCCTCAAACAGCAGATAATAGAATTGCACTCGCGAGCCTGCTGATGAGATCGTGGAAACACTCTGTGGTTAAAAGTCGTGTTGCGCTGCGCTCAGACAATCTATTTGCAGAATGCTCGCCTTATTACGTTCGATGCTTAACTTGGCCATTAAAAATGTAATTTGAGCAATTTATTTGAAAGTCTGTTTCTTTAAGGCAATTGTATGTAAAGTTGCTCTGCAAAGTCGGTGCTTCAATTTCACGACATGTCATAGAAACAGACCCATCTCAATGTCAGCAAGGCAAAGGGGATAGTGATCGACTTCAGGAAGCGAAGCGGTTCACATACCCCAGTTTGCATTGGCGGTGCCGAAGTAGAGATCGTTAAAAAATTCCAATTCCTAGGCGTCAATATCACCAACTACATCTCCTGGACCACGCATATTGAAGCAACGACCAAGAAGGCACACCCAACGCCTCTAATTCCTTAGACGGCTAAGGAAGTTTGGCAGGTCCCCGACAGCTCTCACCAACCGCTTCAGATGCACCGTAGAAAGTATTTTATCAAGATGCATCACAGCTCGGTGTGGGAACAAGCTCCATCCAAGACGGCAAGAAATTGCAGAGAATTGTGGACACAGCCCGGACCATAACACAGGCCAATCTCCCTTCTATTGTCTCAATTTATAGCCCACGCTGCTTCCTCGAGGCCAGCAGCATAATCAAGGCCTGGCCACACCCTCTTCTTCCCTCTCTGATCAGGCAAAATGTATAGAAGTGTAAAAACGCACACCGCCAGATTCAGGACAGTTTCTTCCCAGCTGTTATCAGACAACTGAATCATCCTGCCACAACCTAAGAGCATTGCTGAACTATCTACCTCTTTGATGACTATCGGACTATCTTTGATCGGACTTTGCTGGCTCAAATTTACCTTGCACTAAACGCTATTCCCTTATCATGTATCATTGTAAATGGATCGATTGTAATCATTTATTGTCTTTCTGCTGACTGGTTAGCACGCACAAAAGCGTTTCACTGTACCTCGGTACACGTGAACATAAACTAAATTGGACTAAACTGAACTACACTGGACTGAACGGAAATTGCCAACACCGACCAACATGTCTCATCTACACTAATCCTACCAGCCTGTGTTTGGCCCATATCCCATTACACCTATCATATCAATGTACCTGTCTAAATGTTTCTTGAATGGCGCGATATTACCTGCATCGAGTACCTCCTCCGGCAGCTCGCCCCATACACCCGCCACCCTTTTTGTGAAAAAGTTACCACGCGAGTTATTCAGTTTAGTTTAGTGTAATATTGCCACTTGTTCCGAGGTACAAAGAAACTCTTTTAATTGTATGCGATCCAGTCAAGGAAAGGACGATACATGAATACAATCAAGCCATCCACAGAGCACAGATAAAGGATACGCACCTCATTTAGTACAAGATAAAGCTGATAAAGTCCGATTTAAAATAGTTCAAAGGTATCCAATGAGGTAGACGAGCGGTTAGGACCAGGACCGCTCTCCAGCTGATGAGAGTATCGTCAGTTGACCGATAACAGCTGGGAATATTATCCCTGAATCTGGGGATATCCCTTTTCACACATCTGTACCTCTTGCCTGGTGGAAGAGGGGAGAAGATGGAATGACCAGAGTGAGACTGGTCCTTGATTATGCTGGTGATCTTGCTAAGGTGATGTGAAGTGTGTGTGGAGTCAACGGGAGGGATGTTGGTTTGTCTGATGGTTTGGTCTACATCCACAACTCTCTGCAATTCCTTGTGACCTTGGGTGGAGCTGTTTTTAAAGCAGTAGGTGATGCATGCTAAAACATGCTTTCTGGAGCACATGTTTACAGGTTGTTGAGGGTTGCTGGGGACAAACCGAACTTCATCGGCTTTCCAAGCAAGTAGAGGTATTGGTGCACTTTCTTCCCCATACCTTCGTTGTATGTGGCCCGGGACAAATTGCAGGTGATATTTATTCCTAGAAACTTGAAACTTTCAACCATCTCTATTTCGACGCCATCAACGTATAATGAGTGTGTGCACTGTTTTGCTTCCAGAATTAAATCGCAATGCCCCTTGACTTGCTGACATTGGGGTGGAAGTTGTTGTCTTGGCATCAGGCGACAAGGTGCTTAGTCTTTTTTCTATGCGCTCCATAAGGTTTCACGAACTCCTTTCTGTACTCTGGAAAGAAAAAATAAGGGAATCAATTTTCACAATATCAAATGATATTCATTTTTAAACGTGTTAATCTGTCCCTGACAGTGTCGACTATTGGACCATTTATACTTTCCCTGACTAGTTGTTGTAAAATCGATGTCAGGAAAACAATTTTGTTCAACCTGACCTTCAAACATAATCGGATACATCATGGGGCCCTGGAAAAAAAAGTCGACTATTTTCATCTGAAAGAGATGGAAACATAGAAACATAGAAAATAGGTGCAGGAGTAGGTCATTCGGCCCTTCGATATGATCATGGCTGATCATCCAACTCAGTATCCCATCCCTGCCTTCTCTCCATACCCCCTGATCCCTTTAGCCACAAGGGCCACATCTAACTCCCTCTTACATATAGCCAATGAACTGGCCTCAACTACCTTCGGCAGATAATTCCACAGATTTACCACTCTCTGTGTAAAACATGATTTTCTCATCTCGGTCCTAAAAGACTTCCCTCTTATCCTTAAACTGTGACCTCTAGTTCTGGACTTCTATACGTTTCTATAAGATTCCCCCCAATCTTCTAAATTCTAGCGTGTACAAGCCGAGTCTATCCAGTCTTTCTTCATATGAAAGTCCTGCCATCCCAGGGATCAGTCTGGTGAACCGTCTCTGTACTCCTTCTACGGCAAGAATGTCTTTCCTCAGATTAGGAGACCAAAACTGTACGCAATACTCCAGGTGTGGTCTCCCCAAGACCCTGTACAACTGCAGTAGAACCTCCATGCTCCTATACTCAAATCCTTTTGCTATGAATGCTAACATACCATTTGCTTTCTTCACTGCCTATTGCACGTGCATGCCTACTTTCAATGACTGGTGTACCATGACACCCAGGTCTCGTTGCATCTCCCCTTTTCCTAGTCGGCCGCCATTCGGATAATAGTCTACTTTCCTGTTTTTGCCACGAAAGTGGATAACCTCACATTTATCCACATTATACTGCATCTGCCATGCATTTGCCCACTCACCCAGCCTATCTAAGTCACCTTGCAGCCTTCTAGCATCCTCCTCACAGCTAACACTGCCCCCCAGCTTTGTGTCAGATGATGTTATAATGCCCGACTTTTGGCGCTTCTCTGCAATATGTCAGGTAATACATTGAAACTGATACATTATCTTCACATGCAAGAGAGCAAAACGTATAAAACACACGAAGACCTGTCAGCACTTAATTTCATGTCCGTATTTGAATACGTTAGGTGTGGCTATTTCATCTTTTATAATTAATTCCAGCATCTTCCCCACCACCGATGTCAGGCTAACTGGTCTATAAATCCCTGCTTTCTCTCTCCCGCCTTTCTTAAACAGTGGGATAACATTAGCTACCCTCCAATCCACAGGAACTGATCCTGATTCTACAGAACATTGGAAAATAATCACCAATGCGTCCATGATTTCCAGAGCCACCTCCTTAAGTACCCTGGGATGCAGGTCATCGGGCCCTGGGGATTTATCAGTCTTCAGTCCCATCAGTCTACCCAACACCATTTCCTGCCTAGTGTGCATTTCCTTCAGTTGCTCCGTCACCCTAGATCTTATGCCCACTGGTACATCAGGGAGATTGTTTGTGTCCTCCTTAGTGAAGATGGATCCAAAGTACCTGTTCAACTCGTCTGTAATTTCCTTGTTCCCCATAAAAATTCACCTTTCTCAGTCTTCAATGGTCCAACTTTGATCCCAACTTTTTTTTCCTCTTCACATACCTAAATAAGCTTTTAATATCCTCCTTTATATTCTGGGCCAGCTTACCTTCGTACCTCATCTTTTCTCCCCGTATTGCCTTTTTAGTTATCTTCTGTTGCTATTTAAACGTTTCCCAATCTTCTGGCTTCCTGTTCATCTATGCTATTTTATATGTCTTCTCTTTTATTTTTATATTGTCCCTGACTTCCCTTCTCAGCCACGGTCGCCCCTTACTCCCCTTGGAATCTTTCTTGCTCTTTGGAATGAACTGATCCTGAACCTTCAGTATTATTCCAAGAAATACCTGCCATTGTTGAATCCATTGCCATCCCTGCTAGGGTATCTTTCCAGTCAACTTTGGCCAGCTCTTCCCTCATCGCTTCATAATCCCCTTTGTTCAACTGTAATACTGACACCTCCGATTTATCCTTCTCCCTCTCAAATTGTAGATTAGAATTTATCAGATTATGGTCACCACCTCCTAATGGCTCCTTGACATCGAGTTCCCTTTATCAAATGCGGTTTATTACACAACACTAAATCCAAAATTGCCTTCTCCCTGGTAGGTTCCAGTACAAGCTGCTCTAAGAATCCATCTCGGAGGCACTCCACAAACTCACTTTCTTGGGGTCCAGTACCAACAGATGCAGCTCCTTCACACACATTGTATCGTATCGTAGTACCTGAAATTTGAAAGTATAATGTTCAAACCATTAGTTTGTAAGCTACTCAAGCGAAATGTAAAGTGCTGGTCTTCCAGTTTGTGTGTTGGTCTCACTCTGGCAGTGGGGGACGGAAAGGACGGAAAGGTCGGTATGGGAAGGAAAAGGTACGTTCAAATGGTTAGCAACCCAGAGCTCCAGCTGGCCTTCGCGAACAGGGCAAGGTTCGCGATCTAAAATATCGTCTGTCCATTCCTTCCGCCGATGCTGCCTGACCCGCTGAGTTCCTCCAGCATTCTGGTCTTTGCTGAAGGAACACAGCAGATTAGAGGTATCCATTTGCTCTATAGGTGCTGGATAGCTTGTTGGGTCCGTCGAGCAGTACAAAAATAATTTACGTGGAACGAGAAAACTAGTAAAATACACGGAAGAACGGAATTTTGTTTGTGTTAGAAAACTACTGGAATAATACAACGGTAATATGGACGTTTCGGGTCCCTTCATTCAGTCCCAACACCTGCAGTTCCTCGTGTCTCCATTTTGTTAGTATAATTCCATTAGTGATAGCTTCTGCTCTCGGGATTCTTTAGTGCTCCCGGGAGGTCTCGGAGAAAATTCTACATCAAGCATAAATGTTTCATCTGGGAGATGAGATGGGATGCCTTAAAATAAAACTAAATATGAAACCCACTGCACTGTCACATGATATCCGGCGTCATGAAATACACGAATCTTTGAAGAGGCTTCCTCATTTGCAGCAAGCGACCACCTCATTTTGCAAAATGTCGTTTGGAGCATCAGTTCGATACATGACTCTTCTGGCTACAGTTTGGCACGGTACGTTTAGATACATGTGGGGTTTCCGAATCTCATGTCATGTTTTATAATATTCTATTTTTAAAAAAGACATGTAGTTCTGGAGTAATTCCGTGGGTCAGGCAGCATCTAAGGAGAACGTGGATAGGTGACGTTTCGGGTCGAAACTACTTCAGAATCTAAAGAAGACTCTTGGCCGCTGAGTTACTCCAGCACTCGGTGTCTTTTTTTGTAAACCAGTTCCTTGTATCTCCTTAGAATATTCTATGTTGGTTACCAAGCACGAATTTAGTTACAGTGCTTCTTAATTCGTTTATGTCCGATTCTAGTTTATTTTGACTTTTTCAACTCTTTGTTCATTTTGCTTGTCCGGATGGCCAACTGTTTTCAGTATTCTTGTTTTATTTCTGGCAGCCTTCGAAGTAACTTCAACCAAAGTGGACCAATTCCCTAAAGACCTGACCGTCCACAGAGGAGGCAATGCGTCCATGTTCTGCACATTCTCAATACAACAAATTACTCCTGCTGTTTCTTGGTGGAGATGGGGCGAGAAGACATTTATAGAACCAGACAGCAGAAAACAATTTTCTACCAGAAAGGGCAGTGCGTATTTCATTCTCCTGAATGCGAAAATCGCGGACTCCGGGGTTTATTATTGTAAATTGAAAGTTCAGCAGCAATCTATCAGAAATGGACTTGGCTCAAGGCTCACTGTGATCGGTAAGTGCCCTGTAAAGGGAAAAATCTAAAGCTTCCCTGGGTACAAGTAAAGCTCGCTGATATGAATAACATGACATTTTATAACTCGGCAAAAACTCGATAAGATTTATACTATAAAAACAAACCGTTCCAAATCTGATATATTTAAATAATCCGTAAGTGGGTCAGCATCTGTGTAGAGAGAAAATGTCCTTTTCCTCATTTCGTACTTCTCCAGAGATTTTCCATTGCTCTCCTGCAGATTCGCGCTGTCCACTTTGGCGTTATTGCCCACGATTCAGATTCACCCTTTACTACCCTCCATGGTGTGCTTGAATGTATTTACATCAAATGACTTAGATTAAAAGGTTGTTTAGAATTGTTTTTCATGGAAAATGTTGAAGCCACGTGGATGTTTTAATCTCAGTTGTGATAGGAATGTCCCATTTCTGCTCCCGAAGACAATGGAATAATTTTAACACCTCCATCCTGGATAGGCTCTTTAAAACAATATTCAAACGCCACCACTCTACGCCAATAGTGGTTACAATCTCATAAGAATAGTGTTTACAGTCCATATTGATTCACACATAATTTTCGCTTTTTACGCGCCACCTTACAAATTATCTCCGAAATCTGTAATCATTTAATCACTTAAAGTCTGGAAACAAGAAAATAAATCGATCTCTCGAGATTGGGATGTTAGAATATTCATTTAGATTAGGTATCGTGGGGTATGTGACAACAGGGTTTGTGACACAGAGACCTGACGCACAAACCACCATTGAATTGAACAACGGAGCGGCCTCGGCCTTAAATATTCTACTCTTATTCGTCGGCTGTAAACGAAGCTAAACCCCGGATCAAACCACCATGGTTATTATACAGATGAATCCTATAAACCGTGGAGAGGTTTGATTTGCTCGATTCTTACTCCAGGGACAGAATATCACCGTCTGAGGATTCTCATTAAACCCTTAACCTTTATAAAATACGAGTAAGATTTAACGGCATTGGGGCAAACGCATGAGCTGTCCTTACAATTACATTCTTACATGACTCAACCACGTTTCCCACATGAATCAGTCTCTCCACGTTTCCCCCCAATTATTCATTCTATCTAAATAGATCCGTGTTCGTGCCACAGATTAATTTTACGTTTTAGCTGATGATGCATTCGCCGAGGCTGAGAATAAGCATCGAGGTCTCCTCCGAGTTCAATAAAGAAACCGATCCAACAACCTGTTACTAAAGAAACGGAATGTAAAAATGTTTAAAACTTATTAAACTCGTAGTCATCAACTCGTACAGCGATTTACAAGAGGCCTCCTACTAACTAGCTACTGATTGTAGATCCGACGGAGGTAGATCAGCGTTCACAAATGACCCACTCTGTGCTGATATGTGAAAGCTCATTCAGACCAAACGTCTTCAACAAACCGAGTACATTTGGAAAATGGCAAAATTGTAGAAGAGACGTAGTCTAATTTGGATTTCCCATTCGCGTATTGTAATTATTGAAGAAGTGTCTAATATTTGCACGGCGATACTAATTATCAGTAAATAGACACAAAAAGCTGGAGCAACTTAACGGGACAGGCAGCATCTCTGGAGAGAAGGAATGGGTCGAGATCCTTCTCCAGACATCTGCATTTCCTTCTTAATAATTATTAGTATAACTCTATCATGCTCAAATTGCTCAGTTCGCGTTGTGGAGAAACGTCCCGGGCCAAAAGCTGTAACACTTGAGCCCTCCATCCCAGGTATTAAACAATTGTGTGGCCCAAGCTTTCATCTACGCAACTACGGCCTTCCTCTTGATTATTGATATTGGTGACATCTGGATATATACAGCGCTACATTGGTTAGCGCTGCCCACAATTTCAGCGACCCAAGTTCGACCCAGATCCTGCGTGCGTCCATATATATTTCTCCCCTTCAACGCGTAGACATTCCACCGGTGCTCCGGTTTATTCCGCATGCCACAGATCTGCAGGTTGGTAGGAAAACTAGTCTCTGTAAATTGTCCCGGTTGATTGGTCGAGGTGAGGAGTGAAGAGGAAAGTTGACAGGAGATGAAAAATGAATACGTGGAGATGGACGTTTAATGACGCAATAGGTAATCTGGGCTGTTCTGTGCTGTGCTGCGTATCTCTGTGATATTCCATTCTACACGTATCATTCCTTGCACCAAAATCTCGTAAAAATAGTAATTTGTGAACTGAACATAAAAAGTTGTTACCAGCGATGATACACCCCCGCCACGCTACTGATTTGGCACTTCAGAACATTGGCGATTGTTCAGAAGCCCACATATTACCTACATCCAAACCTCCTTGTGTATTGCTTGGATATATTTCACTGTCAAATCTAAAACAATGACAAATCAGTGAGTGCAAACGCGATTGTACTGATAACCGATCTGATGGTGGGAGTGCAAGGTCGCGGTGTGACGAGGCAAACTAGAATGTTATCGTTGAATTGGAAAGAAAATATGCAACATATTTTTTCTTCTGTTACAGCTCCGCCAACTCCCCTGAGCATTAGCCAAGTTAATGGCAGTTCGCCGCCCAGACTTGTGTGTAAAACGGCTGCCTTTTTCCCGAAGGAAGTCAAAATATCCTGGCAAAGAAATGGTGTAACAATTTCCACCGGGGAAGAACGTGTGAACACCAGTAGCATGGAGGGGTTGCATGTGGCTTCCAGCTTTCTCCAAGTAACAAAGCCTACCTGGCGCGTTGATATTTACACCTGCCTAGTGTCACATGTCTCCCTTGCGGTCCCGGCCAGAGTCGACTACACCGTCAAGCCAGGTAAGACTGGCAAACAGAGCTGGGAACAGAGGGAGACCTCCGATCCGATTTAGAAATATTGATGGATACAGCTCAAACACGACTAGACGGGCTGAATGTTGACCGTGTTTATTCACCGCGGGAGTTCGGGCATACTGGCGTATCATATGCTCTCATCTGTTTTCTAAATTATATCTGCATCTTCAATATTTATAGTGTCTGTGACGTGGTTAAACCTTCAAGGCTGTCAGAGATGTTAGCAAACAAAAATAATCAAAACGACACAATCAATGAGATGGGGATAGAGGTACACGTTCTTTATATATAGTCGGGAAATGACTTTGCAATGTTGAGATAGTTCACTATTTTGAGGGTATGAGAGAAGGTCTAGCTCAACTTGACTGGGGCAGGTTATTTGAGGGGGAAGGAACATCGGCCAAGTGGGATGTTTTAAACTGTAGAAAGCTCAGGGGGTCTACGTCTCCGTTAGAGTGAAAGGCAAAGCAGGCAAACGTAAAGAAGCTTGGCTGACGAGGGAAATTGAGACGTTAGTCAAAAACAAAAAGGATGCATGGGACAGGTAAAGGCAGTTGGGATAAGTGCATCGCTGGAGGAGTTTTGGGAAATAAGGAGCAAACTAAAAAAGGAGATCAGAAGGGCAAAAATTGTCCAGGAGATAGCTCTGGCGGGTACCATAAAAGACAATCCGAAAAGATTTTGTAAAAACATAAGGGGGGAAAGGATAACCAGAGAGAAAGTGGGACCTCTCAGGAATAAAAAGCGGTCACCTCTGTGTGGAGCTACAGGAGATGGGTAAGGCCCTCAAAGAGTATTTCTCCTCTGCATTTACCAAGGAGAAAACAGTAGGATGGAGGAAATTGGAGCAGTTACTGGAAGTGTCATGAGAGCATCGAGGAAGTACTGTCGAGGAAGTACTAAAGGTACTGTCGTGTTTGAAGGTAGTCAAATCTCTGGGGCCTGGTCGGATATATCAGAGGACATTGCGGGACACAATGGAGGAAATTGCGGAGGCCCTGAATGAAATGTATGTCGTCCTTAAATACAAGAGAGGTGCCAGAGGATTGGTGGGTGGCAAATGTTGTGCCTCTTTTCAAGAAGGACTGCAGGGAAAATGCTGGGAACTATAGGCTGGAGAGCTTAACATTTGTAGTTGATAAGTTACTGGAGAGTATTCTGAGGGATAGGTTATCCATGCATTTGGATGGGCATGGGCTGATTAGGGACAGTCAGCATGGTTTTGTACGTGGGACGTCGTGTATCACAATCTGATTGATTTTTTTAAAATCGTGGGCAAAAAGGTTGATGAGGGCAGAGCTGTAGATGTGTGCATGGATTTTAATAAGGCATTCGACAAGGTGCCGCGTGGTTGGCTGTTTTGGAAGGTTAGATCTCGTGGGATCTAAGGAGAGATAGCTGAATGGATAGTAAATTAGCTCCATGGAAGAATATAGAGAGTGTTAGTGGAAGGTTGCTTCTCAGAATGGAGGCCAGTGACTAGTGGTGTGCCACAGGGTTCGGTGCTGGGCCCGTTACTGTTTGTCATCTACATCAATAATTTGGATCAGAACATACAGGGCAAGATTAGCAAGATTGCTGATCATACAAAAGTTAGTGGTTTTGCAGATAGTGAAGATGGTTGTGAACGATTGCAGCAGGATCTGGATCGCTTGGCCAGGTGGGCAGAGGAATGGTTGATGGAATTTAATACAGAGAAGTTTGAGGTGTTGCATGTTGGGAAGTTGAACAAGGGCAGGACCTAAACAGTAAATGCTAGTGGTGTAGAGCAGAGGGATCTAGGAGTACAAGTGCATGGTTCCTTGAAGGTCGAATCGCAGGTGGTCAAAAAGGCTTTTGGCACTTTGGCCTTCATCATTCAGAGTATTGAGTATAGACGTTGGGAGGTCATGTTGCAGTGGTATAAGACGTTGGTGAGACCACATTTAGAATATAGTGTTCAGTTCTGGGCACCATGTTACAGGAAAGATATTGTCAATCTTGAAATGGTTCAGAAAAGATTTACGAGGATGTTGCCAGGGCTAGAGAGTGTGTGAGCTATAGGGAGACGTTAAGTAGGCTGGGTCTCTCTTCCATGGAGCGTTGGAGGATGAGGGGAGATCTTATAGAAGTGTACACAATTATGAGGGGAATAGATCGGGTAGATGCACAGATTCTACCCATAGTAGGGGAATCGAGGACCAGAGGACATACTGTAGGTTCAAGGTGAAGGGGAAAAGATTTAATAGGAATCCGAGGTGTAACATTTTCACACAGAGTGGGAGGGTGTATGGAACAAGCTGCCAGAGGAGGTGGTTGAGGCTGGGACTATCCCATCGTTTAAGAAACAGTTGGACAGGTACATGGATAGGAAAGGTTTGGAGGGTTATGGACCAAGCACAGGCAAGTGGGACTAGGTTAGCAGGGACATTGTTGGCCGGTGTAGGCGAGTTGGGCCGAAGGGCCTGTTTCCACACTGTATCATTCTGTGACTGTATGACTCTTCTCACAGATGAGTGAATCTTTGTAATTCCCTACCTCGACGCGTTGCAGATGTTTGAAAAGTGAGGATTGACATTTATAGATTTCTGGACAGGTTGGATCACCAACAAGGACAAGGGCAGCAGGTGCATGTGAACACCGCGGCCTGCAGGCTGCCTTCCAAATTGCACACTAGCTTGACTTGGAAATGTATCACTCGTTGACATATAATGCAATAACAATATTGTTCATATTGGAAGCAAGATCTCCCGTTTATTTTGTACAGTGTCCATTTGCCTAATATTGCTATTTTATTTGGATATTTTTTGTAGTACAGTGACACTTGATAAAGCTCTTTACACAAATACAATTCTATAGTTTGTTCATTCACTTGTGATAATTGTCTTATTGCTCAATTACTTTTTACGTCTGCAGGTTCGGCCAGCGTTGTCCTTGTCCTTCGCAATGTAGGAGGTACATTAATCATTCTACTGGTGTTGGCTACCTTGAGAATTGTTTTTGGATCAAGCTCTGCCAAAGGTGAATGAAGCTTCATTGTAGAGTTCATCTTCAAATTCCCTGTAAAATGGTGCTGCGGAGAATCAAATGACGCTACGTGAATTGATGCTATTTGGCCACATTGTTAATAACAAGACCGTGATCCCCAAACGGTACAGAATTATATCAGTTCTCCATCCCCAGACTCACAGAGGACAACAATACCGTCAAGTCTCCGCTATCACCAGTGTTCCAAATTCACTTGTAAAAATCCAAAATCAAAAGAGGGCATTGAAAGAGCTTAGAAAAATAAATTGTTAATCATCGTTAATATCAAGGAATACAATACCGTCTTCTAATCGAACTGTTATAAAATAATTGTTCCAATGATGAAACGCCACATGCAGAATTGGAAGATGAGAGCGGTTGTAATTTAGATGTCGCCACTTGGAGCGGTTTCCTTCCTCAAGTTACAGCTTTGTGCAATTGTTTATCTTGGGCCAATGCATGTTGGATAAATTGATTATTTCCCAATCCTTTGATTTAAAAGTTGTCGGCACTATTGCCGTTCCTTCTTTCATTTTTGTGGTCAGTCGGGACTCCGCTGAATGTTGTGATTTCTGCATCTGCCCGAATTGGTCCCCATCCCATTGTTTTTGCTTCTGAAGGATGGAGCCCAGCCGCGGCTGATCCCTGTCCGATGAAGCGTTGGGAATGTCTTCAAAACTGATGTTCAGATAATTATTCAAAGTATCATTTAGTGGTGACTCTCTCGCCTTGACCTCGAACCCATCTGGAGACAAAGGCGACAAATCGATTTTAGTCGGGTGCACAAATTGGGCAATAGGGAATCGGCGCCCGTTAGAAGTGTTGTCGGCTCATAATAAGAGTGGTGTAAGAAAATATGTCAACATTCAAAATAACTCACGATCGCCAAATCTGCACTATAGTACCCAATTAGTTTGTCTTCCTATCTAGGCTCCGTGGTAAAGGTTGACCGATTGGTCGAGACATCAGAGCAAACAATGAACAGAGAGGAACATGGAAAGACCTCCGGGTATGTGATAGAAACGGGTAAGAACGCTAGGGGCCTTATCACAATAATTCAGTTGATATAAACTTTAAATGTTTTGTTTCTTTAACAGATTTAACTGAAAATTGCACTATTTACTCAAAACCGGACCACCGTCTCAGTCTTAAAAGCTGCATTTGGCCGAGTAATTCCAGCTTTGTTCAGGGAGACGAGTCCTGATTTTACAAAGACCTGAATAAAAATATGCATCCTGGTGTTGTTGTTGAAAGGCCAGATCCCAATTCCGAATTGATGTCCAGCTCCTCTGTATCCTTCATCAGAAAGAAAATCGCTTCCATCTGCCATAGAGAGCCTCTTTACACTGCGTGAGGGGCGTGCTCCACCTTGTGGCTTCATCGAAGTACTACAGACTTTGTCAATCCGTTCTGCAATTCAGCATCATGTCCTTCTTCCATCTGGGCGGTGCCTCCAGCACCTGAATATTGCGCTCTCCCATCATTCCATAACCTCAGCATGCCTGAGGCTGATGAGTTAAGTCATCATGACTCCGATGTCTGCAACCCGCTGCCTGATAACCACAAATGTTGAATCCAAATTAATTAGTGCAGAATATTTCACAAAGGAAGCAAAGGTTGTAAACTTAATCCACTGCTCAAAATATATATTGGACAAGTTATTTCCGGACAAATCGTTGTCAATTAATTTTTTTATGAATATGCGAAATTAGATCTGATATAAAGATACTGGTAACTATTAGAAACATAGAAAATAGGTGCAGGAGTAGGCCATTCGACCCTTCGAGCCTGCACTGCCATTCAATATGATCATGACTGATCATCCAACTCAGTATCCTGTACCTGCCTTCTCTCCATACCCCCTGATCCCTTTAGCCACAATGGCCACATCTAACTCCCTCTTAAATATAGCCAATGAACTGGCCTCAAATACCTTCTGTGGCAGAGAATTCCAGAGATTCACCACTCTGTGTGAAAAATGTTTTTCTCATCTCGGTCCTAAAAGATTTCCCCCTTATCCATAAACTGTGACCTCTTGTTCTGGATTTCCCCAACATCGGGAACAATCTTCCTGCATCTAGCCTGTCCAACCTCTTAAGAATTTTGTAATCTATTAGTTTGCATCCATTTGAATTTGTATATTTTTTCAGTCCCTTTCTTCCAGAAAGATATATAAATGCAAAACTGGCATAAACTTCAAATGTGGCATGAAATAAACTACGAGAGTAGAAAAATAAACTGTCTATATATAACCATATAACCATATAACAATTACAGCACAGAAACAGGCCATCTCGACCCTTCTAGTCCAGGCTGAACACGTATTCTCCCCTAGTCCCATACACCTGTGCTCAGACCATAACCCTCCATTCCTTTCCCATCCATATAACTATCCAATTTATTTTTAAATGATAAAAACGAACCTGCCTCCACCACCTTCACTGGAAGCTCATTCCACACAGCCACCACTCTCTGAGTAAAGAAGTTCCCCCTCATGTTACCCATAAACTTCTGTCCCTTAATTCTCAAGTAATGTCCCCTTCTTTGAATCTTCCCTACTCTCAGTGGGAAAAGCTCATCCACGTCAACTCTGTCTATCCCTCTCATCATTTTAAAGACCTCTATCAAGTCCCCCCTTAACCTTCTGCGCTCCAAAGAATAAAGCCCTAACTTGTTCAACCTTTCTCTGTAACTTAGCTGCTGAAACCCAGGCAACATTCTAGTAAATCTCCTCTGTACTCTCTCTATTTTGTTGACATCCTTCCTATAATTAGGCGATCAAAATTGTACACCATACTCTAGAATTGGCCTCACCAATGCCTTGTACAATTTTAACATTACATCCCAACTTCTATACTCTATGATCTTGAGGGGAAAGAGTTATGCCTTGAATTTTTTTTAAGTTCAAAGGGTGTAATCTATTATTCACTGGTGTTTATTAGATTAATTTTATGCCAGATTTAACTCATTCTAGATTTTAAATTTCTTCCACAAAATGATATCGGCAAGAAATTAATTCTTAGAATATAGTTTTGAGCAATTAATCGATTTTATAGATATAGTCTTTATTAAATATGCTCTATCAGTTTGTCTGAATTTATGACAATGATGTAATAGATAAGTTGTAACTTAACCATGTTATGCATTGGCATCACATTTGTAATAGAATCCCTTGATGTTGACCTTTTCAACTGCAAATTAAATGAAATTGGATGGAAATTGAAAGCATAAACGAGCCATAATCAAATGCAACAAAATGTTTGTAGTTCTCAATGTCAGATTTGTTTAAATCTAAAGGTAAATGAAGTAAAATTCAGGAATGAAATACACTTACAAGAATGACCATTTAATAGCTAATTAGTTTTTGATTTAGATAGGTATGAAGCGGTACTTTTTTAAAGAATACATAAATTGCTCAGGCAATTTGAAATGACTCTCCTCCTGACAGCCCATCCACAATCTAAGAGCATGCCGAAGCTTAACCTACTTGCCTGGATAAATCAAACTCCAAAAACATTGAAGAAGTTCAACACCATCCTTGATCAGCTTCCCATCTACCAACCTAATCTGCACCATGGCATCAGGGTCTGGCAACCATCCTAACTTAAATATATGCTGTTTTTCATCATCAGGTTTACTTCTAAATCTGAGTGCTTCCTTCCCAATTGCATTGGGGGAGTTCATTCACATGAAGGAATGCAGTAATTCAAGCCTGTGGATAATGTCCATCTTCTCAGGGCAACGGGGGACGGACAATAAATGCTGGATTTTGTTGATGTTGCCCACATTCCTGGAAAGATAAACACCAAATAATACCCAGTTATTGATGAGTAAGGTGTTTGGGAGCATTAGTACACAAATCTATGAATAGAGATTAAGGGGGCCATATAAAAAGAACATGGCACCGTTCATTTTTACTCAGACAGAATTGAAAAGCAGAAAAGAATAAGGCAAGTGGATTGAACTGGAGTACAGTGTACAAAATGAGGCAATTCTTATCCAGAAATAAAACATTGATTCGGGCTTGTCTGTATGGATAAACAATGTAATTGAGTGGCCTAATAGAAGTTTTAAGGTTTGACAGAGTAGACGTTTACCCTATCTATTCCCCTCATGATCATATATCTGTATGAGATCACTCCTCATTCTCCTGTGCTCCAAGGAATAAAGTCCTAACCTGCTCAACCTCCCTCTGTCTACTTCTGGCAACATCCTCGTAAATCGTCTCTGCACCAATAACATTCCCTACATTAGGATGACGAAAACTGAAGACAATATTCCAAATGTGGCTTCACTAATGTCTTAAGCAACTGCAACCTAACTAAGCAACTGTAACTGATGAATTATTTAATTACCGTGTAAAATTGGTAGTTCATCTTCCATGATTGCCCCTTCAAGTGAAAGATCACCACTCCTCGATAGGAAGTAGCTGAAGGAATTGCAATATATTTCCATCAACGTGGTCCACTGCAGCTATGATGCAACAGTAATGGAGACTATTTATTTTATGTTGGTGAATCGGTACCAATGAGAAGGGTTTCTTTATCCTGAATAATGTTGTGCTTCTTGAGTATTTTTTAGAGCTAAATGTATCCACGTAAGTAATAAATATGCTCCACCGAGTGTCATGAACAAGAACATGGAAGGAAAAACATAAAATGCAGATAGGTTTTGCCTGGAAGACAGTGGGAGCATAAAGCACTGAAACATGTGAGTAAGCATGTGCTGTTTATGTGCGCCTTTGGTGTACAATGTACAGTTCTGATCACACCACATCATGATTTATAATTTGATCAGAAGCACAAATAGGACAATAGTCAGTCATCTTCCTTCACCGGGAGAGTCTGGAATTAAATAGCATTGTTTAAGCTGACACAGGATAAATTGAAAGGAGAAATGAGAAACAGTTTTATTTCCATGGTTGTGTGGAATTAATTTCCAAGGCAGTCAGAAATGTAGCTTTCCACCACTAACACTGTCTACTTTCACCATGCCAATTTTAGATGCAATTAGCCAACAATGTAAGGTGTGTCCAGTATGTCTTAATCTTCTGAACCAGCCTGCGATGTGAAACCATGTCAAACGTCAAAAAAATGCCTACAATCCCGCCTTGATGAATCTGTTTAGTACTTGCCTCATAAAGCTCAATCAAATTAGTGAGGCAGGATTTACCCCCGCACAAAGATGTACTGACTATCCCTAATAAATACCTGAATGATCAAATTTACATAAATCATATCTCTTAAGACCTTCCTCATTAATTTCCCTCATTAATGAAGTAAGGCACAACAGTTGTAATTACTTGGCATATCTCTGGTGCTCCTTCCATGTTTTGGCATGTCACCTTTGAAGAATGAAGGTACTGAAACCTCTGCCTGGGCCACAGGTATCTCCTGCCTTGCCATCTTTCCTTTCACCTTAATTGGAACTTGCTGAATCTGAAGTCTGGTTAATTGTCCCTTAAAAGACTTCCACTTGTCAGTTTTACCCACAAGCATCTGTGCCCAGTCTACATTCATCAATTTCTAGTTATGCTATTGAAACAAGCCTTTCTTGAATTTAAGGAACAACCTGATCCCTTTGCATAAATAACTTGAACATTTCTGAATTTTCACTGTTCAAAAAGTCTCGCTCCACCAACATTTACACCACCTACCCAGTGCTTTCCTGATAATGTCGAGCATCGTACTGACTCATATCTGACAGGACCAATAATATATTGGCTCTCAAAATGTGTGGTACAAACTTAACAAATTTCTCTCCATCTAAACCCGTGACAATCAGGACAACACAGTTAAGATTGAGCATATAAAAATGCCCACTATAACAAACTTTGGCGGCTTGCTTACATACCTGTTCCAGTCATTTTTCCTGACTACTGGGAAGTCTATCTTATAAGTTTGGCAAAGTGATCATTCCTCTCTTTTTCCCAAATTCGATCCATAAGGCCTCATTGGATGAACCCTCCAGGATACCCTTCCAAAGGGCTAATTATTTTCTGCCTAACAGGCAATGCAAACATACCCCCCTGCTCTTCTGCAGTACTCTTTCTCACACCTGAAGGTTGTATAACTTGGAACATTAAGTTGCCAGTCTTGTCCTTCCCTCTTCCCTCAACTATGTGATTGCAGTAAAGTCATCATTCCAAGTTCTGACACATGCTCTAATGTCAACTGACTTGCCAGTGAGACACCTTGCATTAAAGTAAATGCTGTTGAGCCTGCTAAGCCTCCTCGGCTTGCGAACCTGCCACCCTCTACTCTGCCCTTGGGACTTGCTTGATTTGTCCTGCACAAATTTCACCCCAGTTGTTGCACTGGTTCCATGCTTCCACCGACCTTCTCCCTTCCCAAGTTCGTTTAAACACTTCTAAGTAGCTTGAATAATCCTCTCTTCTCTGATCTTCGTTCCCTTCCAGTTTAGATCAATCAATGTTTCCTATACAGATCCCACGCATGAATCCTGAGATAGGACTCATGAAGTAATTTTTTTTAAACATTTGTGGAACTCCCTAAACTCACTTTGCAAGACCTTTATCTTCCCGTAAAGCACGTTCTGTGTATTTTCTTTAAATGGTTTGAAGATGTTTTATCAATGAAAATTGGTGTTTTCTGAGAAAACATCGCAGTAAAACGTATGCGTTTAAATAAATGTGTGTATGTGTGTATCTAAATCTGTGCATGCGTGCGTGCTTGTCAGCTTTCTTTTCAATTTATTCTCGTCCTTTGTAAATGTCTTTTTTTGCTTCTTGTTCCATTGCGATTGGAAAGAGTACGTCCTCTGGAAGGAAATTAAAAAAAAGACTAACAGTGCTGGAGTAACTCTGTGGATCAGGCAGCATCGCAGATGTGTAGGTGAAGTTTCGAGTCGAGACCTTTCTTCAAACTTTAGCTTTCTGTATGTAATTCGCTGTAGCCAGAGTATGCACATTTGCAACTTCTCTATAAAAAGATGATATAGCCAATGAACCCCCATAAATACATTCATAGCTCGAACTAAGAGTAAGTAACCCATAAGAATAATGCACCTTGAATCTGCTGGTGACATCATGGAAACTCGTTGTGGTCAAAGAGTACGATGATCTGAAGTTGCAAACTGCTTGCGGTATCCAATTTGACGCTGAAGTGGAAGAAGTCTAATTTGAGTAATTTATTTGAGACCCTGTTTCTGATACCAAAATATTTGCTCTGCGAGTTTTATGTCTGGTAATTGCGCGCCGTGTACATTCTGGAAAAAAGAAATACGAAACAATTATCTTGATATCAATTCAAAACAAGTTTTAAAGTTGCCAATCTTTCTATTGCAACGTAGAAGGACAAACCACTTATTGTTTCATTGGCAATCATTATAAAATTGATAATTGGATAAATATCCTGACATTCCCCTGTATTATCGGTTACGACAAGAGAGGGGCATTTCGAAACACTGAAGTAATTTCAGCTGAAAACAAATCTGAAATAATTTGTCGGTTAATATGCTTGCAAGAAGAGATGAGCCGCTTAACAAAGAAAACAACTAGTGAAACACGAGGGAACACGTGTTTTAAATCTACTTTTGGTCCCAGAGCACTTTATTGTCATCGAACATGTTGTCATTACTGTAAACAGTAGAGGGTTGAATTAACAAGTTTACAAAGCTTCGCATCCAGATAGGGTAATAAAACGAAATGGAAAAAAAAAGCCAAATCTACATCTTCCCCTAAATAAGACAAGACGTAAAAAAAGGGAAGAGGTCCTGAAGGGAGGATTTTAGGGAGCTGGGAGGAGAGTTAAGGAAAAGGACCAAAAAGGTAACAATCTCAGGATTACTGCCTGTGCCACGCGACAGTGAGAGTAGGAATGGAGCGAGGTGGAGGATAAATGCATGGCTGAAACACTGGTGCACAGGGCAGGGATTCAAGTTTCTGGATCATTGGGACTTCTTTTGGGGAAGGTGGGACCTGTACAGAAAGGATGGGTTTCACTTGAACCCGAGGGGGACCAATATCCTGGCGGGGAAATTTGCAAAGGCTACTGGGGAGACTTTAAACTAGAATGGTTGGGGCGAGGGACTAAAATAGAGAAAGCTAGTAGACAGAATGGGAGGCAGGAAGCAGAAAAGAGAAGCACTCGGACACAAGAGGAGAAATAAAAAAAAAGAAATAACCAGAGAATAAGAGACGGGGGGTTTCTTAAATGTGCATATTTTAATGCTAGGAGCATTGTAAGAAAGGTGGATGAGCTTAGAGTCTGGATAGACACATGGAAGTATGATGTTGTGGCGATCAGTGAAACATGGTTGCAGGAGGGCTGTGATTGGAAACTAAATATTCCAGGATTTCGTTGCTTCAGGTGTGATAGAATTGGAGGGGCAAGAGGTGGAGGTGTTGCATTGCTAGTCAGGGAAGATATTACAGCAGTGCTTTGGCAGGATAGATTGGAGGGCTCATCTAGGGAGGCTATTTGGGTGGAACTGAGAAGTGGGAAAGGTGTAGCAACACTTATAGGGGTGTATTATAGACCACCAAATGGGGAACGAGAATTGGAAGAGCAAATATGTAAGGAGATAGCAGATATTAGTAGTAAGCACAAGGTAGTGATTGTGGGAGATTTCAATTTTCCACACATAGACTGGGAAACACATTCTGTAAATGGGCTGGATGGTTTGGAGTTTGTAAAATGTGTGCACGATAGTTTTTTGCAACAATACATAGAGGTACCTACTAGAGAAGGGGCAGTGCTGGACCTCCTGTTAGGAAATGAGACGGGACAGATGGCGGAGGTATGCGTTGGGGAGCACTTCGGGTCCAGTGATCACAATACCATTAGTTTCAATATCATTATGGAGAGGGTCAGAACTGGACCTAGGGTTGAGATTTTGGATTGGAGAAAGGCTAACTTTGATGAGATGCGAGGATTTAAAAGGAGTGAACTGGGACATTTTGTTTTATGGGAAAGATGTAGAAGAGAAATGGAGGACATTTAAAGGGGAAATTTTAAGAGTACAGAATCTTTATGTTCCTGTTCGGTTGAAAGGAAACAGTAAAAATTGGAAAGAACCCTGGTTTTCAAGGGAAATTGGACATCTTGTTCGGAAAAAGAGGGAGATCTACAATAATTATAGGCAGCATGAAGTAAATGAGGTGCTTGAGGAGTATAAGGAATGTAAAAAGAATCTTAAGAAAGAAATTTGAAAAGCTAGAAGAAGATATGAGGTTGCTTTGGCTAGTAAGGTGAAAGTAAATCCAAAGAGTTTCTACAGCTATATTAATAGCAAAAGGATAACGAGGGATAGAATTGGTCCATTGGAGAGACAGAGTGGACAGCTATCTGCAGAGCCAACAGAGATGGGGGAGATATTGAACAATTTTTTTTCTTCGGTATTCACCAAGGAGAAGGATATTGAATTATGTGAGGTAAGGGAAACTAGTAGAGTAGCTATGGATACTACGAGGTTCAAAGTAAAAGAAGTACTGACACTTTTGAAAAATATAAAAGTGGATAAGTCTCCAGGTCCTGACAGGATATTCCCTAGGACATTGAGGGAAGTTAGTGTAGAAATAGCCGGGGTTATGACAGAAATATTTCAAATGTCATTAGAAACGGGAATAGTCCCCGAGGATTGGCGTACTGCGCATGTTGTTCCATTGTTTAAAAAGGGTTCTAAGAGTAAACCTAGCAATTATAGACCTGTTAGTTTGACTTCAGTGGTGGGCAAATTAATGGAAAAGATACTTAGAGATAATATATATAAGCATCTGGATAAACAGGGTCTGATTAGGAACAGTCAACATGGATTTGTGCCTGGAAGGTCATGTTTGACTAATCTTCTTGAATTTTTTGAAGAGGTTACTAGGGAAATTGACGAGGGTAAAGCAGTGGATGTTGTCTATATGGACTTTAGTAAGGCCTTTGACAAGGTTCCTCATGGAAGGTTGGTTAAGAAGGTTCAACTGTTGGGTATAAATGCAGGAATAGCAAGATGGATTCAACAGTGGCTGAATGGGAGAAGCCAGAGGGTAATGGTGGATGGCTGTTTATCGGGTTGGAGGCAGGTGACTAGTGGGGTGCCTCAGGGATCTGTGTTGGGTCCTTTGTTGTTTGTCATGTACATCAATGATCTGGATGAAGGTGTGGTAAATTGGATTAGTACGTATGCAGATGATACCAAGATAGGGGGTGTTGTGGATAATGAAGAGGATTTCCAAAGTCTACAGAGTGAATTAGGCCATTTGGAAAAAGGGGCTGAAAGATGGCAGATGGAGTTTAATGATGATAAATGTGAGGTGCTACACCTTGGCAGGGCAAATCAAAATAGGACGTACATGGTAAATGGTAGGGAATTGAAGAATACAGTTGAACAGAGGGATCTGGGAATAACCGTGCATAGTTCCTTGAAGGTGGAATCTCATATAGATAGGGTGGTAAAGAAATCTTTTGGTATGCTAGCCTTTATAAATCAGAGCATTGAGTATAGAAGCTGGGATGTAATGTTAAAATTGTACAAGGCATTGGTGAGAAAATCTGGAGTATGGTGTACAATTTTGGTCGCCCAATTATAGGAAGGATGTCAACAAAATAGAGAGAGTACAGAGGAGATTTTCTAGAATGTTGCCTGGGTTTCAAAAAACTAAGTTACAGAGATAGGTTGAATAAGTTAGGTCTTTATTCTCTGGAGCGCAGAAGGTTAAGGGGGGACTTGATAGAGGTCTTTAAAATGATGAGAGGGATAGACAGAGTTGATGTGGCAAGCTTTTCCCTTTGAGAATAGGGAAGATTCAAACAAGAGGACATGACTTCAGAATTAAGGGACAGAAGTTTAGGGGTAACATGAGGAGGAACTTCTTTACTCAGAGAGTGGTAGCGGTGTGGAATGAGCTTCCAGTGGAAGTGGTGGAGGCAGGTTCGTTGGTATCATTTAAAAATAAATTGGATAGGCATATGGATGAGAAGGGAATGGAGGGTTATGGTATGAGTGCAGGCAGGTGGGACTAAGGGAAAAAAAAGTTGTTCGGCACGGACTTGTAGGGCCGAGATGGCCTGTTTCCGTGCTGTAATTGTTATATGGTTATATGGTTATTTGACCTCCCAAAGTGCACCACACTTGCACACTCATTCTGCCATTTCTCCGTCCATTTCTGCAACTGATTATAATCCCTCATATAACTTGACTGCCAACCTCTTTTCCACAAGTTTCCCAATTTTGGTATTATTTGATAACTACTAACCAACCCATTTATTTGCAAATCATTTTTATATATTGCTGATGACAGAGGTCCCAGTGCAGATCCCCGAGAAACTTTATTGGTCACAGACATCCAGCTAAAATAACTCACTTCCATCACAGCACTCAGTCTGCTCTGAGTAAGTCAGTTCTGAATTCCAACAACCACATCACCTTGGATTCCAAACACTTTCATCTTTTGGATTACCTACCATGAGGGATTCAATCAAATGTCTAGCCAAAAATAAACTAAGGCAGCATTCACTGCCCCACCCAGATCAATCACCTTCATCTCCTGCTCAAAAACACCAATCAGGGTCATAATACATGGCCTTCTATGTACAAAGCCACGCTGACTGTCTTTAATTAGCCCATTTTCTTCCAAACACAAATAGAGCCTCTCCCAAATAATCCACTCCAATAGCTGATCTATCCCTGATGTGAGGCCCAGTCCTATAATTTCCTTGATCATCTCTAGTTTCCTTCTTAAACAAAGGAACAATATTGGCTGTTCTTCAGTCCTCTGGAGTGTTGCCCTTCAGCTAAAGAAATTATTAAGTGTAGGAAGGAACTGCAGATGCTGATTTACACCAAAGAAAAACAGGTCAGGTCAGGCAGCAACCCTAGATAGAAGGAATTGGTGACATTTCAGGTTGAGACCCTTCTGCAAACTGAGAGTCAGTGGAGAGGGAGACACAAAGATATGGAAGGGTAAGGTGTGAAAACAAAATATCAAAGGGGATGGAGTACAATAAAAATGTACAATAGATCATCCAGACCTCCAGCCTGAGTATCGTTCTTCCACCACTATCCACTGCCTTCTATTAGTAAGCCATTTATGAATCCATACAATCAAATCATTGTTAATCCTCTGTTAATACACAAGATCCTGATCTTTTGGATTAGCCTACATCAAATGCATCCCTAAAATCCATGTAGATGCCATCCTCTATTCTACTGTCATGGATCACCTTTGCTCCTTCTTCAAAAAATCTGGAGCATTAGTAAAAAATGACCTGTCATGTACAAAGCCATGCTGACTGTCTAAATGAAACCATTCTCTTCCAAATGGGAGTAAATCCTATCCAAATGAATCATATCCAATAGCCTCCCTACTATTGACGTGTGGTGCACCAGGCCCATATTAGTTATATTCCCTCTATTTCCCTTTTTAAACAATGGAACAACATTAGCTACTCTGCAGTCCTCCAGATCATTGCATGTAGCCAGAAAAAATGCTGAAATCTTTGTCACGATTCTTGCAATTTCCGCTCTTGCCTCTCTCAAGAAATATATCGCATTAGGCCCTGTGGATTTATCCACGTTAATGTTTGTTAAAAACCCCTGTAACTTAATCCAAAATCTGTCCTTGAATATTAATATTCTCAACACTGAACTCACCGTCTTCCATGCCCTTCTCCTCAGTCAATACAGATGCAATGTACTTGTTTAGTACCTTGCCTCAACCCGACTCCATGCACAAATTTGCTCTTTTACATTGAGTGACCCCTCCCCTCTCTTCGTTACCCTCTTGTTTTAATGTAGGTATTTTTTTAAAGGGATTGTATGTAATCCGACTCCCCAAAACCATTTTGTGGCACCTTTTATACTGGAGTCACTCCGCGGGACAGGCAGCATCTCTGGAGACAAGGAATGGGTGACGTTTCGGGACCCTTCTTCAAGCACCTCGTGGCAACTTTTGGTCCTTCTAATCGTCCATTTCAGTTCATCCTTCCTTGCTTTATATTCCAATTAAAATCAGGCTGGGTTGAAGCAAAAGAAATAAAGAAAGAAATATCTGGGTTAGTTACTCCTGTTGTTTTTCCAATGGGCTTCAAGCCCTGGGACATGGAACATAAGAGAGATTAGAAAGACATCAAACCCGAAGTGCGGTGACGAAATAAATTCATAAGCTCATAAATCAAAGCAGAATTAGACCATTCAGCCCATCGAGTCTTCTCCGCCATTCTATCGTGACTGATTAACCCTTCGCTCTCAACCGCATTCTCCTTCCTTCCCCCGGTAATTTTTTTTTAAAGTTCATATTAGATTGTAAGTCCCTTGCGTCGAATGAGGAAAATCTGCGATTCTCTTCTGAATGGTCAGTCAATCATTTGAACATGGATCCAGGGAAGTCTGAGAGAGAATTGTACCCCGATAGAAACTGTTCACTTGGCAGTGGGGGCGGACCCTCGCTCACACTAGCACTCCACCAACACCGAACCAAATGTGAAACCCACTTTACCGTCATGTGACATCCTATGTCATGGTCACAAGCGGAAAATATTTATTCACCAGCAACTCTTTCTTGCAAGGATCTTTTAGGAAACTTCTCTCATTTGCTCACAAGCGGCCAACAACTTTCTTATAATATGACAGTGGAAGCATCATTTCGGTACATGGCCCTTCTGGTGACAGTTTGGCAAGGTACTTTTAGATATATGTGCCGGTCCATCATATTCAATTCTGTTTTAGAATACTCCATTTAGTTGCCCACTGTGAATTTAGTTACAGTGCTTCTCCAGCTCGCTTGTCGCTAATTCTAATTTACTGTTGTAATTTTCAACTCTTGATTCATTTTCCTTGTCCAGTTTGTGCAACTGTTTTCAGTGTTTTTCCTTAATTTCTGGCAGCCAACGAAGTAACTTCGACCAAAGTGGACCAATTCCCGAAAGAGCTGACAGTCCACAGAGGAGGCAATGCGTCCATGTTCTGCACATTCTCAATACAACAAGTTACTCTTGATGTTTCTTGGTGGAGATGGGGAGAGAAGACATTTATAGAACCAGACAGCAGAAAAATAATTTCTACCAAAAAGGGCAGTGGGGATTTTGTTCTCCTGAATGCAAATGTAGCGGACTCCGGGGTTTATTATTGTAAAGTGAAACATCAGCAGCAATCTATCGGAGATGGAGCTGGCTCCAGGCTGACTGTAATTGGTAAGTATCCCATGACGGAGAGAACGTAAGCTCTCTATAGTATAAATTATGCTCTCTAATGTGAATAACATCACATTTTATCGCTGGGTTAAAACTGGATGATTACTAATAACTGTATTTTATGTTATGAAATCAAACCACTCCGCCGACTTGAAATCTGAAATGTCTGGAAATAATTAGCTGATCGGGCAGCATGTGTGTGGCGAGGCAGGGTTGTTCTCGTTTTTCGTGCTTCCAGGGGGCCTTTTCCTTTGTCCTTCTGTAGAGTCGCGCTGCTATCGCCCACGATTCAGATTCACTCTTCATCATTCCCACGGTGCTCAGTGACCACATTGTTTTTCAGTGAAGATGCTCAAGCCACTTGGATATTTAATCTGGACTGTGGGAAGTATGGCGGCTTTTTCCTCACGGGAATCATTTTAACACATTGAGTCTGGGTCTGCTCTTATGTATAATGAAAAGTCACCATTCCAGGCCAACTGTGGCTACAACCTCCCCAGAACTGTGTCCACCCACAGTCCACACACAATCTTGCCCTTTTTGACGCAACCGCTACAAATTGTCTACCCAGTATTTGTTATAACTAATTTTCAGAAATCTATTAGTTTTATCCTTAAAGTCAGGAAACGTGTGAATAAAGGGAGCTCTCATGATTTGGATGTAATAAAGATAGACAAAAAACGCTGGAGTTACTCGGCGGGACAGGCAGCATCTCCAGACTGAAGAAGGGTCTCGACCCGAAACGTCACCCAATTCTTCTTTCTAGAGATGCTGCCTGTCCCGCTGAGTTACATTTTTGTGTATTCGAGCATTTTTATTTAACCGCCAAATATCTGTAAAGCACGAACAGAATGTAATTGTCTTTTGAGGAAACACCAGTGCTCCTGTCCTTGCAAATCGTGGTTTCCATTTACACGACCCTCGGTTGAAATGCCTACAAGTAAAACGGCGCTGTCACTGAACTTAGCAACAAATATTTATTCCACATAAAATAATCTGTTTTTGTGCCATGGAGAAACTGAGTTTTAGCTGGTAGTGCACTCGCTGAGGTTGAGAATAAACACATAACTCTCTTCCGAAGGCAATAATGATCCTGATTCAATAACTTGTTAGTACAAAAATGGAATGTAAGAAGATTTAAAAGTTAGATGTTCAACAGATTGCTTGTACTGGGCTCACAATACACCTGTCCTTCCAGCTAAACACTGACTAGATTTAACTGAGAAAGATCAGTGTTCGTAAATGACAAATATGGAGTTCGGTTCAATAGAACCTTACTTACATGTAAGTAATCGAGCGTTCAATATATCGAGCAAATTTAGAAAAGGTCATAGATATAGATAAAATGTGTTGCCACATTGGAAGTCGCTTTCACGTTCTATCGCCTTTATTTGTTATTATCAACCAATTGTCAGTATAACTCAATCATACCGTATATCGCGGCCTGGAAAAGGTTTTCCTTGTGAAAGTTACTTCATCTGACTCTCAACCCCAGTCTGGCACATGTGACAATTGTACCTTGTACCTTGTATCTTGTATCTTGAACTATTATGGGGCCAAACCTCAGATCGATAGATGTAGCCAAACCCTGCCCCTCGACCATATGCATTGGCGAGATGTGAATATATACAGGGCTGGATTCGTTAGGATTCGTTAGTCTGTGTGCAGTTTAACAATCTCCTCGCAAATTCGTGGTTTTTCTTCCGTTGCTACGCTAACTTACCCATTGCCAACTTTTCGCTGGTTGGTAGGGTAGCCAGCGGTAAATTATCCCTTGATAATTGATTGTGGTGGGGAAGAATGAGGACAGTTGATATGGATGCGACAGGAAAATTGGATAAATTAATAGGAGTTTAATAGTCAGCGTGAAGGCGACACCGGGCATGTATCATTCTTTGCAACAAACATGTAAAACACAGTCATTGCTGGCGTAATTACTAAATATTGCTGTCAGCTTCTTCGGCGCGCTAAATCTGGCACTTCCATTCAGAACAATGGGACGTTCTCCGCATATTACTTAAATCGAAAATCACATTCCTATGTGTTCCTTGAATGTATTTTACTGTCCATGGTAAGACGAACTATAAATCAGTGACAAATCCACGAGTTTAAAAGTGAACGTACCGATAACCCATGTGGTCATGATACTGCAATGTCTTCACAAGCCGTACGACAGAGTATTCATTGACATGGAAAGAAGACATCCAACATAACTTGTTTTCCTTCTGTTACAGCTCCGCCAACTCCCCTGAGCATTAGCCAAGTTAATGGCAGTTCGCCGCCAAAACTTGTGTGTCAAACGGCTGCCTTTTCCCCGAAGGAAGTCAAAATATCCTGGCAAAGAAATGGTGTAACAATTTCCACCGGGGAAGAACCTGTGAACACCAGTAGCGTGGGGGGGTTGTATGTGGCTTCCAGTTTTCTCGAAGTAACAAAGCCTACCAGGCGCGTTGATATTTACACCTGCCTAGTGTCACATGTCTCCCTTGCGGTCCCCGCCAGAGTCGACTACACCGTCAAGCCAGGTAAGACTGGCAAACAGAACTGGGAACAGAGGGAGACCTCCGATCCGATTTAGAAATTATATCTGGCCGAATACTGTACGTGGAGTAGTAAATGTTAACCTATTTATTCACAGTAGAATATCGATGTGCAAGCAACCTAATGCATCATTTAGCGCTATATTTTCTCAATTAGAACTGCGACGATTAATTAATACGTTTAATGTATATCGTGCGTGTGAAACAGCAAACTTTCAGGCACTTGACAGTGGTGTAGCAAGCAAACATTCAACTCTCGACTACAAAGTGACATAATATGGCGAATGGGGAAGGAGATTGCTCTGAACAAGACATATTTTCTTTAAGACAGGAAGTCGGCTTTTAACGTTTGTATTGAGGCGATAAATTTCACTTCCCAGAGATACGTGAATCTTTGTAATTCCGTACCTCGGAACATCACAGATTCATAATGTTGTATTTCAGAGCTGAGATCAATAGTTTTTGAAAATGATGATCAAGGGCAACAGGTGCATAGGAACGCGCCATCTCCTGCAAATTCCCTTCCGAGTCACACACCATCATGACTTGTAAATAAATCGGCCGTATCGTCGCTTGGATTTGATCCTGGAACTCCCTACCCAATAATACTGGAATTATATTCGAGAGGACTGCAGTGATTCACAAAGGCTGATCACTGCCACATTGTGAAGGACAAGTATGAATTGGGAAAACTGTATGTGCTGGCCTTGTCAGTTTTACCCAGATCATTTGTGTTTTAAAATTAAAAGGTATGAACAATGGGCAAGAATTGGATTATAATCGAGGAACGACCACAATCTTGCACCCGGAGAGGTCATCTGACCTTATTCTCTAGTCCTTATAAGTTTACCAACATGAAATGTCACTATATTCGTCTAGTTGTATTCAAATGTAATTATTCTCATCCGTTTCCTGTCCATGATGCCACCAACTACCCACACTATGCCCCTCAATGCCCTTCTGGCTTATAACCGCCCCTTAAATGTTCTACCATTTCTACCAAGTATCATATGTGCCAGGAGCAGGTAAGTAGGAGGTAAAGGAGATTGCTTTTTAAATGTTTCCAGCATCTGCAAAGTTCTGGAGATACTTAGCATTTCAGGTAGCTTCTGCGGAGGATATCTAAAGAAGGGTCACTACTCGAAACGTAATTTCCCTCCAGCAATGCAACTAAGCCTGTTGAGTTCCTACGACAGGCAGCTGGGACTACCTCGGTTGGGCAACGTGCTCGGCATGGGTGAGTTTGGTGGAATGACCGGTTTTCGTGCTTTGACTCTCCTAATTTCTCATAATCTGCGATTTGGAGGCAAATCTTGTTGGAAGGCCTGCCTGTTTCTTGAAATATTTTAACACGTTAAAGGCTTGCAATCCCGCACGGAAATGTAAATTGCTTTTGTTACACCTTAAAAGCTGTAGAATCAGGTGCTATATGCCAGTCCTAAAATATGGAATCTGCTAAGATAAAAGCAAGTCTCACTTTATACTTCATAAGTAACTTTCATGCAGAGAGAGAAGCTCACTGGATCATTCTGTGACACGGTTTACGTGTTTACCATACATCTGTGTTGGAAGGAACTGCAAATGATGGTTTACACCGAAAATGGACATGAAATGCTGGTGTAACAGCGGGTCAAGCAGCATCATCGAAGAGAAGGAATGGGTGACGTTTCGTGTCAAGACACCTCTTCAGACTGAGAGTCAGTGGAAAGGGAAACTAGAGATATGGAAGGTTACAAAGAGATGTCAGATCTGAAAATGACAGATCAAAGCAGACGATATATATTTATTCGCTAACTTGCAAATAATGCAATTCGTTCCATTCGGTATATATTGGAATGCTTGTACACCAAGGATTAAAAAGACACATTCGGAGTGCTCTGCCTTCCTGACTCCTAATTTCTCACCAGTTTCTTAGTTTATCTGTTTTACAGTTTTAAATGTATCTGCTTCTCCTGCAGACTCTAATCTCGCACTGATTCTCGGATGTGTAGTGGGCGTATTGGCAATTTTAATCCCGATTATAATTTTGATAGTACTCAGAATAAAGGCAACAAATGGTAAGACCGTTATTTATTTTTGCCAATTGCTTTAATATCATAACAGTATTTCAGAAAACAGGAACATTGAATTAATAAATGTCGAGTGCAGAAGAAGAAACATTGTAGGTCATCATTAGGTGATCATTAGGTCATCATTAGGTGATCATTCACATAACAAAATCATTATGACAGTTAACTATTGAAATGTGCTGGAACATTTTTTTTTTTTCAAAATTCGAATTATTCGCTCATCGACTGCGTCTTTATTTCACATCTAAGAGGAATTGTTCATACATTACATTTTATTCTTTAAAACTATTGAATCTTAAGGAATTTGATATGGATCTTGACTTTGTTTGTGAGCAACCTGCTCTAACTTGCCACACTTTTTATTTTCATTGTAATTTTGGAATGTGACACGGCTGCTGACACGCTATTACCATTTGATAATTTAATTCAAAGTCATGTTCGATTACATATTACAGACTATGCGAAGTTAATACACTAACACAAGATTGCAAAAACCGCTATTGCTAAACGGTTTCAAATATAACGGCGCCATCAGGAGTTCTTACTTTAGCCAATACATTTGATTTTCTTCAAAGACACAATATTCATTTTGTTGTCTTGTTTTCTTTAGATGTTAATAAAAATTCGATGGAATCAAGTCGAAGTGCAGAAACGGTAGGGTGTATTGCCATTTTTTTTTCAAAAATGTTCTTTAGCAAAGATTTTAATTTCATTGAGTAAAATCTAGAATTATTGTGGCACAGTGGAAGCTGTCCTGTTTATATCAACCTTGCATTTTCGAGTAATTACCAATATTATTTTCAATTTCAAAGAATGCACTCCAAATCATTAACCTTAAGTCACTGATGAAGCGTTTGTCATGTTCATCGATCTGCTGCTGTCGGGCAAAAAACCTTGTTCTCTCAAGGATGCGATTCGGGGGCAGGTAACATAACTCTAAAATTTTCTGAGTAGGACGGTTGGATTGTCGATAGATTCTGCTGACACAATGACCTGGCCATTATCGTTGGGGAAAACTCGAAGTTGGCTGCACGAAGCATTCTGGACCCGCTAGATTGAGCAGTAGCGATGCCTTCAGATCATCGGGGTCATGTAGTGAGCATAATCACGTTCAAACATGCGCCATCGTTCATCTATGTCAGTAAAACACAATGGGACTCGGTTTTCGACAGGAGTTGGCCATAACGTTGAAAAATCACAAAATAAAACTGATAAAGAAAATAAACAGCGGTAAACGAACGTAGTGGGTTAGACCCAATAACCATGTAATTACCCGACTCGCACTCAGGTAAAGGTATAAGCATCTTTAATATCCATTCCAGTATCACATATGCAGTACGTTATACCTTCATTCTGCTGCAACTACTGAATACAGTAAGCGAGTTCTTACACCATAAAGCATGCACTAGGCAGAGTTATTATTACTAAGCATTCTGATTGGCTAACATCCAATAGTCAATCTACAACCCCCATTGCCCAATCTACACCATATCCCTTATACCTATCTCCATTCCCCACCAGGAAGGTCTCGGGGCATTCCCAATCTTTTTATGGAGATCCAATCAGTTCCCCTCAACTAACACTTTCCTCCATCTGGCAGAACATGTCTTCAGCTTTAACAACTATTCTTGACTCCTCTCACTTTCTTTAAGTCAAAGGTATAGCCTTGTATCTTTGTTTATATTTAGAATTGACACCCTGTGCAAGTGTACAAACAGCATGGGTGCGACTCCCCCGTTGATGGATTGCTTTCACAATTTGTCACCACGGACACCTTTCCATTTCTAGGCCTGGTTTTCAACGTGATTGTTCTCAAACACGACTTACAAATTAGATTTTTGGATTCAAGTTTCTTGGTGCAGTGGATCACTTCTGAGGCAGAGGTGACCTGTACAATAGGGATGGTTGCACCTGAACTGTTTGGAACCAATATCGAAGCAGTTCCCGAGGCAGGTTCGGTCCTGGGCCTCCTCCATTGATAGAGTAAGACCACATGCAAATTGGTGGAACAGCTCCTCATAATTCACTTGGGTAGCTTCACCCTTGGGTAGTGGTATGAACATTAAATTATACAATTTTTTGCTAACTTCTACATACTCACCTCCCATCACTTTTCTGCCCCTTCTCCCTCCCCAATCCCGATCCTCAGCTAAATGTCAGGTAACCAGTTCACAATTACGTATCCCTCGTGGGATCGCACCACCCCGGGACAACAATTGTCCTATCCAGGAACACCTAGTCTTGGGTTTTCTGTTGCTGGCATTGATCTGTCCTGGTCTTTTTTTGCTTCCAGACCCCCCTCTCTACAATCAGTCTGAAGAAGGGTCCTGGACCGAAACGGCACCTATCCGTTTTCTGCTAAAATGCTGCCTGTCCCACTGAGATACTGCAGCATTTTGTGTCTGTCTCAGGTTTTGCTAATATTACATGGGTGGATTTAAGTTACATGGGTGGATTTAAGTTAGGGGGGGGGGGGGGGGGGGGGGGGGGGGGGGGGGGGGGGGGGGGATCCAATACAGGACTGAGGCAGGTGAGAAACAGATGCTGAGAGAATGTTTAGAGGAGAGAATAGGCAGGAGCATGGCAAGGAGTGAGGAAAGACTATTGGATTGAATTGTATTTATTTTAATGCGAGTGGTCTATAGGTAATGTGTAGTGACAGTGCGTGTCACTACGGGACATTGTAGCCATTACAGAAACCTGGCTAAGAAAGGGACAGGATACAGATGTTATAGGAGAGAGAGGTAGCAGTTAGAGGAAGTAGTGTTGCTTTATTTAAGGAGAACTTAATGGCAGTAGTCCGAGATGACATTACTGATCGTCGTTCAGTGAGGTTATATGGGTGGAAATATGAAATTGTTGTTGGGAGCGTTTTTTAGACCTCCAAATAATCAACAGGAATTTAGAAGAGCAAATATGCCAGGAGATTGCAGGCATCTTCAAGACTAATGTTGTCAAATCTGGGATTTTCATATTCTCAATATAGACTGTGATTGTCATAACACCTAGAGTTTAGACGGAATGGAAATTGTCAAATATGGTCAGGAAAGCTACCTTAGACAATATGTAGAGGGGCCTTACATAGGAGAGGGCAAAGCTTGATCTACCCAAAGGAAATTGGAAAGGGAAGTGACTGATGTGTTCATAGATTACCCTTTTGGGACCAGTGCTCACTGTTCTATTAACTTTAAAATAGTTATGGATAAAGACTCATGGATGGACCCATGAGTTCAAATTCTGAATTTGGGCAAGGCCAACTTTTAAGGTGTTAGACAGGAATTTGCTAAATTTAATTCAAGTAGGTTGTTTGTGGGCAAAGGAACATTCAGGAACATACTTGGAAAGGAAATCAGGAGGCCAACAGGTGGTCAAGAGGAAACGCTTGCAAATAATATTAAGGTAAATCCAGATTTTATAAAATATTAGGCAAAAGAAGCTAACTAGAGAGTATAGGGCCCCACAGAAACCAAAGTGGTCATCTCTGCGTGGAGCGGCAGGAGATGGGCAAGGTACTCAACGAGTATTTCTCCTCTGTTTTTAACATGGAGGCAGACATGAAGACTGGGAACTTGGGACAGTTAATGAAAATGTCTTGACAGCCCACATTACGATCGAGGAGGTGCTGCATGTCCTGAGGTGTATGAATGTAGAATAATCTACCAGACCTGATCAGATATATCAGAGGACACTGTGGGAAGTTAGAGAAGAAATAGCATCTGGGCTGAGGTAAACAAATCATCATTAAACAGGTCTGAGCTGCAGAAAATGTTTGGACTTATTTCCCGACATGCAATACCTTACACTTATCTGCACATGCCTAACTGATCAAGATCCTGCTGTAATATTTGATGACCATCTTCATTATCTACTTTACCACCGACTTAATGTCATCTGCAAGCTTACCAAAAAAATCTTCTATATTCTGGCCCTAATCATTGACATGCAACACAAACGGCAATGAATCCAACACCAATCCCCGAGGCACACCCTTACTCACAGGCCTCCAGACATTCTTTAAAACCGAGATGAGAAGAACTTTTTTCACGCAGAGAGTGTTGAATCTCTGGAACTCTCTGCCACAGAGGGTAGTTGAGGCCAGTTCATTGGCTATATTTAAGAGGGAGTTAGATGTGGCCCTTGTGGCTAAGGGGATCAGGGGGTATGGAGAGAAGGCAGGTACGGGATAATGAGTTGGATGATCAGCCATGATCATATTGAATGGCGGTGCAGGCTCGAAGGGCCGAATGGCCTACTCCTGCACCTAATTTCTATGTTTCTATGTTTCTATTCCTTGCTGGAGACTGAGGAACTTGGAACAGTAATAGAAATCTCGAAGACAGTATGTATTATGTTTGAGGAGCACACACAAAAAGCTGGAGTAATTCAGCGGGACAGGCATCATCTCTGGAGAAAAGGAATGGGTGCCGTTTCGGGGTCGAGACACTTCTTCAGACCCTTCTTCCTCATGGTTGAGGAGGTACTGAATGTCATTGCAAAGAAAATGTTAGGAACTATAGATCAGCGAGCCAAATATCTGTGGTAGGCAAATTACTGGAGAGAAACATTAGATTGCATAGGATCCAGGGAGTACTGGAAAGAATTGGCTTCATGGAAGGAAGCAGAGGTGATGGCGAAAGGTTGTTTGTCTGACTGGAGGCCCGTGACTAGTGTTATGCCCCAGGGATCAGTGCTGGGCCCATTGCTATTTGTGGTTTGTATCAATGATTTGAATGAGAATGTACAAGGCATGGTTAATAAGTTTGCAGGTGACACTAAAGTGGGTGGTATCGTAGATAACGCAGATATTTGATCAGTTGGGGAAATGGGCTGAGAAATTGTTAATGTTAAATGCAGATAAGCACAAGGTGTTGCATTTTGGGAAATCAAACCAGGAAAAGACCCACACAGTGAAAGGCAGGGTCCTGGGAAGTGTTGTGGAGCAAAGGGATCTAATATTGTAGGTACTCAAAATTGCTGGAGAAACTTAGCGGGTGCAGCAGCATCTGTGGAGCGAAGGAAATAGGCGACGTTTCGGGCCGACTGATGGGGGGTGGGGGGGGGCAGAGAAGGAAGGAAAAAGGGAGGAGGAGGAGCCAGAGGGCAGGGGGGGGGATGGGAGGAGACAACTTGAGGGTTAAGGAAGGGGAGGAGACAGGAAGGGCTAGCAAAATTGGGAGAATTCCTTGAAAGTGGTGTCACAGATAGAGTGGTCAGATGACTTTTGGTATGTTGGCCTTCATCAGTCAGGGAATGAGTCCACATGCAGCTTAGATTATTCACCAACTGACTCTTTCCATGGTAAAGGTCCATGGTGCAAGGACATCGCCCTCACTTTTGATCCCAGTTTCAATCTAACAAATACTCTTAGCTGTGTGGACTGATTTCTGCCAAGGTGCAACCAAATTGTCCTCGCCCCGATCCGCAATATGACCAAGGCTGCAATTTTTTTTAGTTTAGTTTAGAGATGCAGTGCTGAAACAAGCCCTTTGGCCAACTGAGTCACACAGACCAGCGATTCCCGTACATAAACATTATTCTGCACACACTAGGGACAATTTACATTTTACCAAGCCGATTAACCTACAAACTAATACGTCTTGAGTGTGGGATGAAACCGAAGTTCTAGGAGAAAACCCACACGTCACGTGGAGAACGTACAAACTCCAGACAGGCAAGCACCCAGGGTCCAAGGTCAGGATCCAACCCGGGTCTCTGGCACCAAGGCAGCACCAATCTTTGGGCAGCACCTCTAATGCTGCACCACTGTGTGAATAGGGTAAATATTAGTCAAACCCTCAATCAGTGATCAGACACAAATATCTCAACAGGGGACTTTGCATAATCTTGTACCCTGATGTTTGAGCACTACTCGAATTTATCAACCATTCTTAGTCTTGGAATCCAAAAACTCAGACCAATTACATTTCTTTATATAAAAAAGGATATTCATCTGGTTGGCCTATACTCTACCGCTACATCAATCTGGTGCTTCTGTACCCATGAACTTGCGACTGCATTGTCACAGGACAATGAGTACTGTAGAAGCTGTACTTTGTCCAGGCGCAGCCACTCAGCACTGAGATGCGGGGATCATGAATATATCTTGCAACGAATGGGCTCAACAGCTGAAAATGGGGCTGCTTCATTGGTTGAGAGGGGCCCCGTCTCATCAGCACATCTAAGATCACAAAAGAATCTTGATGAACTGGGACAATGGGCCGAGGAATGGCACATGGAGTTTAATGCAGAAGTTTTACATTGGCAAGACAAACTTGGACAGGGCTAATACAATAAATGGTAGGCCCTGAGGAGTGCTGTAGAACAGAAAGACCTAGAAGTATAGTTCCATGAATATGGTGATGCAGGTAGACAGGGTGCTGAAGAAAATATTTGGCATGCATGTCTTCATGAGTCAGGTTGAGTACAGGAGTTGGGGCATATTATTGCTGGCTAAGATGTTGGTACGGTCACATTGAGTACTGTGTACAGTTCTGGGGTGAAAATACAGCTATTCACCAGGATAGGGAGAATGGGGTTAAGGTGGGAGAGGGATATTAAAGGGGCCTTTGGAGCAACTTTTTCACCAAAAGGGTGATTCGCGAGCAGCCAGAGGAAGTGCGAGGCAAGTACAATTACAATATACAAGACACTTGGACAGGTTCACGGCTCGATAAGGTATGATACATACATATTTGGGCCACAAAGCGACTTCCATCACAATTAGCAGGAGGTGAGGGAGGATTTGTAGGGTGCCCGCCCAGCTGCTTTTCTGTTGCAATGACCTGCACTCACTGGATGTCTCACTGTATCTTGCATAACAGCACACTGTATGACACTCGCCTCCCTGTTCGCCCCATCCCACCCGATAGCAGCACACAGACAGCCATCGAATATTTAAGATGGCTCCTTCCACATGGGCTAGTCTGCTACTGGGTCACTGACTTTTGCATCACCTGGTTGTGCCAGAGGCGAGTCGTGTCCATAACCAGGAACCCGGCCCTGCAAGCTTGGTTGTAACAGGCCATGTATAAACACGACTTGCTTTCTGGGAAGGAACACCGAACGCTAGTTGAACGCCGAACTAATGTATTAGCATACTGAAAAAGTAGTACTTTAAATCTTTACCTACACTTCCTAGGAGATTACACTAGCAATAACCTAGTATGAACATTAAGTGCAAAAATAAATATTGCTTTATAAATACAATTAAAAATTGGAGTAAGAAAAAATACTTAAAGTAGCTATCTTATACTAATCAATGATCGATATTTGAAAACAAAATCTATTCATGTATTTACTAACATCCGATATTTAATGACTTTCACAGACTAAAGGAAGGGAAGCTGACAAGCCTACTTACGCTGCTCTGCAGTTTTCCAAATCAATTAAATCAGCACCTAAACCCAAGAACGAACACCCAGTCTACGCAGATATAAATATTTCCAAAGGGGAAACGGTACTGTGAATGAGTGAAGATGCAAGACCTTATCACTTGCCATTTATTGCCTGTCCAATTGAAAGGATCCACATCGCAGATCAGGGACGGGGATCGCTATCATTTGCAACAGAGGAAATACCTTGACAGAATCGGAAGCCGACGTGTTAATAACCAGTGCTTTCCAAGACGAAAGCAAGAACAGTAATGCCAGTGTCATACAGGTGCAAACATGAACACCTATCCTCCCTCATTTATGCTGCTGTACAGTACATTTGGTGCAATGTTATCAAAATTTCACAAAGTGAGCTTACGTTCTATAAGAAAATGCCCGTTACTTCAATTTTATAAAAATAATTTTATTTTCACTTAATTAAAACTGTCTTTTCAAATTCATCCACGGCTTGAAGATTATCAGTTGTTGTGACTGCCATCTGTATTGATACAAAACAGAAAAAATTTCCAACCAACAAACCAGGAGAGAAATGCATTGTTCCCTAAAGTGATTAGGGCAGTGCGGAACCACAAGGTGCACTCCAAGTCCTTGCGAGAAGTGACTTTTGCACCTGTTCAAATATTTGGACGAAAAGACTTGGATACTTATAGATCGAGTTGAGAAGGTCTATAATCTCATTGAATGGCTGAATTTAGAGAACAGCATTTTAAAGAATTATTTCTGGGAGTAAGAACAGATTGGTGCATTTAACATTGGCTTAAATGCAGGCCACACACATATCATATCTAGGCAGTCCTATTCCACATGTTTCTACATCTTTTTTCTCTCATGCCCATCAACGTCTCCTACTCAGCTAACCCAGGGTCAATTTACGGTAAAGAGGAAGGAAAGTGAAGGAAACCCACATTGGCATAACATGTTCACATTGCAGAGCATTAGAAGTACAAGTCAGGATAATCTACCACCATTAACTGGTGATTAAAGTACTATTATATATTATGGGATTGGTATAGTGATAGGCTGCCGAGGGCAATAGATGGGGAGAAAAGGAAATCCACTGCCCAACTCTTAACCTACAGTACCCCACAATACATTGGGAGCCCAGAGTCACCCATTATGGATATACAAGCAGCAGTTGTTCATCTCTCCCTTACCAAGGCACAATACCCCACCTCTGCAATAAATTCACCCCAACATGCTTTTGTTCAATTTCGGCAAAACAGTTAGCATTGAATGTAGTTTAAACAAGCAAATCTAATAATTCTGCAAACGTATTTCTTCATTTAGTTCAGCATCTTACAAAGCTGAGGCTGTAATACATTTGGCAGAATGAAAAACAATCAGACAACATAATAGAAAAATGCTCAGGACCTCTAAAGTGTTAATGATATTGTAACAATGGAAGAAAAGTTATTTTGAACATTTCATCTATCTGAAACATTCAAGGACATCTGTTACTGAAGTCAGGGTATTAGTTTTGAGAATGCCAACTCTTTTTGATGACCAACTTCTGGAATTGTTGAAAAGGAAATCAAATAATTTGAAATACACCAAGAAAGGAATTAAAATCCTCCAAACTGAAGTTTAGAATTGTGCAGCATAAACTATGATTCTTCACGTGAGAACTTCCAAATTAGTTTTTTTGCCCCAAAATTGAACCAAACACCAACTAACTGGAAAGACACACTAAGGTCTAGGTCATTAAACTTAAAAGCAAGCAAGACCCACATCAAGAATGGATTTTCATGTTCGCTCGATCAAATTACAACCATTGCACATTTCAGTTTTGCACCGATTTGTGATTTGAAGTATCCCTAACCAATCTGTAATTAGAATACATAATGACAGAATTTTTGAAGATCCACATATACCCAAGATCACCACTTTGCTGCTGATGTAACAATTCACGTTCGAATATATTCAAGTATTTAATGCCTCGACACACTCCTTATAACAGCTGCATAGAATCACTTGTTTATATACCTCAATGGTCCAAAGCATATCACTTAACTGCAAAACATGCAGTTAACATCCCAGGTTACAAAACAGCCCTGAAAAGTTCACCGTGAAATTGGAGGAAAGAATGATTAATCAGAAGATTTGCTTCAAAATCACTTCTACTATATAAACCAAAGCAGAATAAATCAGGTCAGTTTTGTCTTTAATCAATATACATCGACTAGGTTTCTCTCATATCCAATTACAATAGCTCCAAATAAATGGTGAAATACAAAATACACAAACTACAGCTAATTAAAACCCTCAAAAATAAAGGTATTTGTCCATTTAATAAAGTAGAAAACTCAAACAATTACATAAGCAGAAAACATTTCTTAAAAAAAAAGCACCAGTTAAAACTCCTCGGCTTCATAGTTGGTGTACAGTTGAACAAAATCTCACAGGAGCATCAGCTGAGCAGGTCAGGTGCTGCATGCTGTTGGATTTGGTTTGTAGAACCGATTTACTCTCTGGCTGAGAAGCCAGACTACTGGCTTGGAGATGTTCACAAGAAATTGTAGTTGTACATCCATCAGGATCTTGAGCAATGCATCCATACACTTCAGTTATAAATAAAATTAAACCTAAAAGTTAAAGAAGAAACTTCAGGTACATTTAAAAACAAGTGAATACACTGCAGAGGAAAAAAAAAAAAAACAGATGAGCCAAATCGCTTCATATAGAAAAAGCATTGGATGAATCAGGCCACATAACTTGAAGCAGACCAAATCAGCGATTTCAGAGTCTCACGATCAGCCAGTTTATGCAGGTAATATTTAGAACAATTCAAAGGTTTCAAAAGCCTTTTATCGTCATGTGTATCAATTAAAGTACAGTGATATTCGAATTATTGTGCTTCAAGAATTCTGTCTTACAGCACTTTGTCAGCTTGTTACAAGGAAAAAAAAGAGCTGAAGGGTTTAGAAACCCACATTAATCAGAACTCGAGCATATATGGCCTAGTGCAAATGTAGATGATCCATGGCGAAAGGAAATTTAAAAAAAAAACAAACATCAGACGTTGGTTTTCAGTTTGTACTGAAAATTAGTTTATTGACAATGGAAGTGCCCAATATAGAAATAGAAAGTGGACCATGCAAAACAATTGTCAGATGGTTGGGAAGATACCTTTAAAATATTAGTGACTGCATTTAATTTTTAATATGTAAACTAGTGAGGCAAACATGACAGAAAGTAATAAATCCAAGGAGTCATATTCCCAGAAGCATGACTTGACCATTTCAAAAGAAAATTGCTTAAGCTGTTAGTGCATTTTTTCATTACCTGCTCAAAAGCTGAGGAAGGCTGGAGATAATGGGCCCATAACCAGGAGCATTGTCATAAAGTTCAAATAACGGAGCGGCAACCAGCTTGTAATTCTTCGGAACTGCAAAAAGGGCTGTTGTAAAGCAAAGACCATTAGAGATCAAAGCCACCCGATAATCATATACAGCAGGGGCTAACAACTATTTAGCATAATATAACCAACACAACACCTGGACCCCAACCAACACAATCCAAAATACAAGACAGTGCAGCACAGGAAGAGGCCAATGGGCCTATAACGTTGCGGCACACACAATGCCAAGATAAATTAATTGAAGTGAAGCAGTTAATTTTGTCGATGGGGTTAATGTGATTAATAATCTGTGAACATTTCTGTGGCGTGTGGCTAGCGTGTGGCGTTTTAACGAAGGTAGAAAAGACACATACACACAAATACAAGATGACTTTTATAGGTATAGAGATTGTTGGGGTGTGGTGAAGCATCCATAATATCAGCCAACTTATTACACTTTTTTTGCATCACAAACATCAGCCATCACTTTTTGTCAACATCTAAATCAAAGATAGAGGTGAAATTCAAGTCTATAAGTAATTGAAGTAGCATTGCATCAGAGTTGCCCTTCATACAAGCCACTGACTAACCAAACTCCTATACATTTGCTATGCAGATGCCAAAATTCCAATGTTACAGTCAAATAACATAATCCAAGCAACAGTCTAACTTATCAATCACATATGCAACTGATGTTCATTGGATCTTGCAGTATATGAACTGTTTGCGCCGCTTTCCTTTTCACTCATTTACCAAAGCACTTGAGACAATGCAACAAATCAAATGGTATCTAGTGAGACCACCTTTGTAGCTGAATGTTTTTGTCTGGTCGCATTTTAAATGCCATCATATTTACACAACTGTACATCATACCTTTTTCTTGAAGTTGCACTAAGAATAACTTTTTGTGCTCTTTGGGTTTGGTGATGTGAGCTGGAATGTAGGGATACTGGAGGAGGGAAAATAACATTTATCTTAATATAAAATATGATGTTTCAGGGCACTTAGATGTATTATTCACCAGCTGTTAAAAAAGATATTGGAACTAATCACCATCAGTGGATGAAAACCAAACAGCAAATCAAGATATCCAAGCAAGTCACTGATATACTAGTCAAGACTATAGTAGCTCAGAATAATAGCTTATTTTTCCAATATAATGAATGGTTCCCAAAGCAGTTTTGTTGTGAGTTGACAGGAATGCCATAATTAGTCTCTGGAAATACTTTTGACTCCATACCAGTGACATAACATATAACAAAGAATAAGATTAAATAGTACAATTATTCCTGCAAGACTATTTCCATTCCAAAAAAAAATCACATTTCAGCCAAAGGAGATCTTTTAAACCAGATAAAGACAAGGAAGGCCTACAGATTAAAATTCTGAATGTGGGCAAGGAAAATTTTGAAGGCATTAGAAAGAAACTCAAGGTGATTGGAGTAGGTTGTTTGCAGGCAAAGGATTATCTGGAAAGTGGGATGCTTTTAAAAATGTGATGACTAGAGTTCAGGGCTTGAGTGTTCCTGGCAGGGTGAAGCCAGGACAGATGGACGCGAGGAAGCTTGGATGACGAGAGAAATTGAGGCTCTGGTCAGGAAAAAGGAGGTTTTGCGAGGTGTGATCAAGTGCATCCCTGGAGAAGTTTCAGGAACTGAGCAACATACTTAAGGAGGAAATCAGGAGGGTACAAAGAGCTTTGGAGATAACTCCAGCAGATAATGTTAAGGAAAGTCCAAAGAGATTTTAAGTGTGTTAAGGGGAAAAGGGCAACTAGAGGGAGAACATGACCCCTCAGAACCCAAAGCTGTCATCTGTGTGGAGCCCCAGGTGATGAGCAAGGTCTTCAATGAGTATTTCTCCTGTTTTTACCATGGAGAAAGATGAATGAGGAACTTGGGGTTGTCAATGGAAGGGTTTTGGTGACAGTCAGTATTACAGTTGATGAGGTGCTGACATCCCAAGGCGCATGAAGATAGACAAATATTTCAGGCATGATCAGATATGTCCGTGGATACTGTGGGACATAAGAGAAGTAATTGCAGGCGTCCTGGCTGAAATATGCAAATCTTCATTAAACAAGACTGGATGGAAATGTTGGCTAATGTTGTGCCTCCATTGAAGGAAGGTTGCAAGGAAAGGTTTGGGATTTACAGACCAATGAGCCTAACATATGCAGCAGGCAAGTTACTGGACAGTATTCCAAGGGCAAGATAATTATGGACATTTTGATAGGGTCTGATTAGGGATAGTCAGCATGGTTTTGTACATGGACGATTGTATCTTACCAACCAGATTACGTTTTTTGGAGATATAACCAAAAAGGTTGATGAGTGCAGAGCTGTAGACATTGTCTATATGGATATCAGCAAGGTATTTGTTACAGTCTGCTGGAAGGCTGCTCTAGAAAGTTAGATTGCATGGAATCCAAGGAGAGCTAGCTGACTGGATAGAAAGGTGGTTCAATGGAAAGAAGCATAGGGGGATGGCAGAAGGCTGTGTTTCAAACTAGTGGCCTGTGACTAGTGGGGTGTCTCAGGGCTCACTGCTGGGCCCTTCATAATTTGCAGTTTGGATCAACGATTTGAATGAGAATGTACAAGGCAGAATTGGTAAGTTTGCAGATGACACTAAAGGGATGGTATTGTAGATAGCAAAGATGACCATCAAAGATTACACAACGGTATTGATCAGTTGGTCAAGTGAGCTAAGGAATGGTTAATGGAGTTCATTGCAGGTAAATGAGAGGAGTTTCATTTTGGGACCTCAAACCAGGGCAGGACCTTCACTGTGAATAGCTGGGTCCTGGGGAGTGCAGCAAAGTGTAAAGATCCAGGAGTGCAGGTATATAATTCTTGAAAGTAGCGTCACAAGTAGATAACGTGGTCAAGAAGCCTTTTGACATAGTGGCCTTTATCAGTCAGGGTACAGAGTATACAAGTTAGGATATTATGTTACAGTTTTACAAGACATCAGTAAGGCTACATTTGGAGTATTTGGTTTAGTTATGGTCACCCCACTAATGGAAAGATGTTGTCAAGCTGGAAAGAGTGCAAAGAAGATTTACGAGGGTGTTGCTAGAACTTGAGGCCCGAGCTATGGGGAGAGGTTGGGCAGACTGGTACTTTATTTCTAGGAGCCCAAGAGGATGAGGTTATCAAGCTGTATGAGATCATACGTACATGCACAGGGTCATTTACCTAGAATAGGGGAATCCAGAACCAGAGGACATTTGTTTAGGTGAGAGGGGAAAGATTTAATAGCAATCTGAGAGTCAACTTTTTCCAGAGGGTGGTGGGTATATGCATGAGCTGCCAGAAGAGATAGTTTCAGCAGATATAAGCATACAACATATAACCATATAACAATTACAGCACGGAAACAGGCCATCTCGGCCCTTCTAGTCCGTGCCAAACACTTATTCTCCCCTAGTCCCACCTACCTGCACTCAGACCATAACCCTCCATTCCTTTCCAGTCCATATACCTATCCAATTTATTTTTAAATGATAAAATCGAACCTGCCTCCACCACTTCCATTGGAAGCTCATTCCACAGCTACCGCTCTCCGAGTAAAGAAGATCCCCCTCATGTTACCTCTAAACTTCTGTCCCTTAATTCTCAAATCATGTACTAGAATAGCATTTAAAAGACATTTGGACAGGTACATGGACAGGAATGGCTGAGTGATTTGGGCAGGTGGGACTAGTGCAGATGTGGTAGCTTGGTCAGCATGTTACATATTTGTGTTATACAACTCTAAGTGAAGCCATTTTCTTTAAGTTTTAATAATAAATAGCACTCGGGAACAGCGAGACAGTCGCAAACTTTCGGAAGCACTGTTCTTTACATTGTGTTTAGCATTGAACTAGATCTAATCTTTCTATAAAGCATCAACCATGTTTCAAGAACTTATAGTTATCACATCCATTTTATTATTCGCAAAACATCCGAGAAGAGTTCATAACATTTAGCACAACTCACCTGAGGGGGCTCAAAATTCGGCCTCCACCAGTTTCCGATGCAATCATCAATTACCCAGTCTTGCTGCACACCATCTTGACGGCCTAAAATCTGTTTTAAAAGGAGAACTTACAGTTGTATCAGTTCGTCTTCAACATCAAACAGATGTGAACTTCTCCGTCTTGGGGGTAAGGACCATCAAACCCTTGGGGCTTGTCTGATAGGTGCTGGCTTTAATCAGGTTATTATCACACCCCGCCCCCCCTACACCTTATTTGGCTGATACTTTGACAGCTTATTTAAAAGGTGGGGAAATCAGTGGAAACATAATGGTAAATGGAGCACAAATCACAAGGAATTTCCTGAAAGGCAAGAAGAGCAAAATTGCTGAGACTAGATGAAGAGACGAGAAGTAGGATTGCAGTTTGTGGAAACCTAAATGATCTTTATGATTCCACTAGTCTTTCCATACTTGCATCAACCCTCAGAAAATTTGCAAGATTCAAATCAGGCCTGCTAGTAAAAAAATGACATCCAAACCAGAATCAAACCAGCTGATCTTTTAGCAAATCTTGAAGTGTTCCCATATGAATGCGCCACATACCTCAGTCATAAGTCGCTTCAAGCCCTCCACTTCATCTTCTGTAGGATTTAGCTCTCCACCGGGTCTATATTAACATAGCAAAAACTGTTACAATGCAAAAAAAAAAAAAAAAATGCACTCTAGATCACATCTAAACATGTTAGAGCTCAGAATCACAAAAACAGACCATTCAGCCTACCTTACCCAAGCTGGCATACTGGGCAAATCTGATTTGCCTGCAATTGGCCCTTAGCTCACTATATGTTTCCTATCCATATATCTTTTGAAATGCCTTTTACAAGGCATTTTTATCTGCCTCTATTGCTTCCTTTGGCAGTTCATTTCAGATGCAGACTACCTCAATTGCCTGGGGTCCTTCCGAAATCTTTTCCCTCATCTTAAGCCAACGCCCACTAGTTTTAGAATCTTCTATCCTAGGGAAAAGGGCATGAACATTCATTTTTGCCACACCCCTCATGTCCAGTTCACTGCATAGATCATTAACACTTTGTTCACAAACACCAAATCTAGCTGTGTCCATCACAGTCAGTTATTAAAATTATTCTCATTAGCTCTTGGCTGTGGAGATAGATAGGGCTCTCAATCATTAACTAACAACTGCTGCCAATACCATGTATATTAAGCACACAAGATTTGTATTCTGTTGTTAAGAAGACTAGTGTTCAGAAATAGTCTGCTCTGTAACCATTGCACCAGTTACATTGGTATACACTGATACATCTGTTAACAGCACTGGATTGGAAGTCAATGGTTTTGGGACAGGAAGCACACCAAGATGAAATAAATTACATGAGATCTGTTTCATAGCATTGAAGTATTCTGAAACAGATTGGTGAGTTTAGATCAGTCTATATCCTCTCAATTAAACACTATATAGCAAATCTTCTACTGCAGGGAATACCTATCTACATTTTCTCACTAGACATCCCCAGACCAAGTTTATCCTGTGAACCAAAGTGTATTGAATTCAAACGTGACAAGAAATTGCAGTTACTAGAACCTGGAGCGTTGGAGGAACTCAAAAGGTTAGGCAGCATCTATGGAGGGAATTGACAGATGATGTTTTGGGTTGGGACCCTTCTTCAGACTGCTCCATTCCCTCCACAGATGCTGCGTGACCGATTGAGTTCCTCCAGTACTGTTGAATTCAATACACTGAAAGTACCTTAGAAAACATATGATCTGCCCACAAAATTCATTTTCCAATATTCTCCAAAAATGCAGTTTAAAATGAAAATATAGGTTAAACTATGACTTCAAGTCAATGTCCTCAACTAAAACAGTTTGATGTTTTTGACATGTCCCCAGTGAATAGAGATGTGAAAGCAAGTCATCCTGAACCCCTTATTTATAAAATGACTATTTTCTATTATGGCGAGAGAATTGAGAAATTGGAGGGGCAAAGCAATTGGGGAGTGCTGGTACAGGATGCCCCAAAACATTCATTTGCAAGTTGAATCGGTAGTAATGACGGCAAATGCAACGCTAGCATTAATTTTAGAGAGGGTTAGAATATAAAAACAGGGATGTAATACTGAGGCATTATAAATGCACTAGTCGGACTGCATTTGGTGAATTGTGAGCAGTTTTGGGTCCATATCTGAAGGATGTGCTGGCTTTGGAAAGGGTCCAGATGAGGTTTATTAGAATGATCCCAGGAATGATTAGGTCAACATATGATGAGCATTTAATGGCACTGGGCCTCTAACCACTGGAGTTTAAAAGGATTGGGGGGGGGGACTAAATTGAAACTTACTAAACAGTGAAAGGCTTGGATAGAGTGACGAGGATGCTTCCACTAGAGGGAGAGTACAGGTCCAGAGGCAATAGCCTCAGAATAAAGAGAGATGATGAATTTTCTTTTGTCACAGGGTAGCGAATCTTTGGAATTCATTGCCACAGACGGCTGTGGAGACAAAGACAATGGATATGTTTAAGGCAGAGATTGACAGATTCTTGATTAGTACAAGTGTCAGGGGTTAAGGCGAGAAGGCAAGAGAATGGGGTTGAGAAGGAAAGATAGATCAGCCATGACTGAATAGTGGAGTAGACATGATGGACCACATGGAATTTAAGACCTACTAGCTGCACACTATTCATAGAAAATGATCAATGCCTTTTTGTGTCTAACCATCTCATGTCCATCATATGGAAAACGTTTACAACATTTGGCTACAGTCACCATCTGAAACATGACATTAGTAAGATTGATGGACACCAAAAGATACACCAACTCCAGTACACACCACTGATCAGCCACCAAATGTACTTAAAATGTTTCTCAAGGACTTGATTCATACTCCCAACCTTTTAGATGTTATTGATCTCATTGACATATGGACTCACAATTTAAAGAAGGTTGTTCCCAATTGCAGCAATAAAACATGAGGCAGCCTGTGTTCATGAACAATCAGGACTCCCTCCACCGTGCGTCTCATGCCGATCTTGTCAAATTCCTCCCTCATGCGCTGAAATCGAGCAGCAACCGAGCAATCTTTTTCATATAACGGTTCCTTCGTACCAAATGTGTAGTTGGTCAATGGATACCTAAAGAAATTCCACAGATTTATGCACAACATTTTTCCAAGACAGGGATAGACATAGATCTAACAATCTAGGATAAGGGTAAATCAAGCTAGACGGTAGAGAGATTGCTGTCAATTAGTGAGAAGCCACATTTCTAGAATGCTGTTACTTTTCAATTTTCACATTGAAACAGTGTTAGGTGAAAAGCCACATTAATTCTATTTGCCTTTCCACTGATCAAAACTCATTTAAAAAGATTAAACCCTTTTTTTTGTTTCATCATTACCCAAAACAGTAAATGTTTATCACAAAAATCAAGAGCTGCTGGAAGAATTCAGTAAGTCAGGTAGTATCAGTGGAGAGAAGAGTGGACAGCTGAATTTTGGATTGATATCCTTCATTTAAAGTCTAGGTGAAGCGGCTTGGCCCGAAACATCAACTATCCAATTCCCACCACAGTTGCTGTTGAATTGTTCCAGCAGCTCCCTTTATTTTGCTACAGATTCCAGCAGCTGCAGTCTCTTGAGCCCCCAAATGTTTATATAAGATGTAAAATGTAGAGAAATAAAGAGATTAACAGTTGTTTCAATGTTGCACTTTGGAAGTCATGCAGTTCTTTTACTTTGCTCAACTTGCATACTTTCAAAGGATTTCAGGAACCACACTAAACACTTCAAAGGAAAAACATTCTAGAAATGCAGAGAATATTAATTCAGAATACTAGTTGTTTCAGATTCAGATTCAGATTCAATTTTAATTGTCATTGTCAGTGTACAGTACAGAGACAACGAAATGCATTTAAAAAATAACTGGTTTCCCAGTTATGCCAAGCGAAAACAAGGCTACATTCAGATAAAAGGATTTATTGAAAGATTTCACAAAGGTATTAAACAGGTCTGGTGGATTTCAGCAGAAATATAGAGCACCTTTTAGCAGTAATCCAAGAGCACAGGTTTAAAATAAAGATGCGAATAAGCACAATATTTTTTTTAAAGTATAGAAACAAGAGAGAAGCAAATTCAAGGAGGATATATTTGCAGGACAAATTGAATAGCTCATAAAAGAGATAACAGAAGAAATGTCTAATCCCACGAGAAGCCCACTAATAGTGTTCACAATTCAGCATTGTCTTCTGCTACATTGTCAGTTAAAACTTCAAATGTAAGGCAATAATCCTAAGAGACAAAAGAATGTCTGAACCATTACATATCAATATGAACAAATTGTTTGTACTCCTTTCACAACAGCACAGATAAATCAGTTAATCCATGGTCATTTACCAGCACCCCACATAAATGACCATGCCTCACATGAGAACCAAAAGTGATTTAACCATCGAGGCTGCTTACATCTCCCAAATGAAATCAATTATATTTGTCAAAACTGCAGATTATCTTATCTTGTTGTTCTCAAATACCCTATTCTCCTAACACAGCCAAGCAGCAGGTGTATTTCAAAAAGACTAGAAGTGCATGCAATAGAGCTGAATGTTTTTCTTCAATAGTTTAGCAATGAAATACTTTGTATTTGCAGAATTAGGGAGGAAGGAAAAAACCATAACGTTTCACTCACAATTAATAGCAAGATATCAAGGTTTTAGATATTGCACTAAATGCAAGGTAACACTATCAGTTGTGGAATACCATCAAAAATGGGCAATTAAACAAGGAATAGGGACCAGGTACTATCATGGAATTGTCACTATAATGAGTTAAGAGATAAATGAGAATAACACAGCCCATGTGTTGTATAAAAGGGATGTCAACATTAAACACAATTTAGTACTTAAAAAGGCTTCTAAAACTAGATTTAGAGTATTAATATTTTCAATTACATACAACATCCTTTATATCCTGAACAGAGAAGCATAAAGAACATTCACAGATATTGCATACTGGAAAGGCTAGTATTTAATGCCCATTTCTAATTGCTCTTGAACGAAGTGGCTTGCTGGATCAGTGAATCAACTGTATTATAAGGATCCTGGAGTCCACTTACATAGGAGACTAGTCAAAACATCAGTCATCTATCAAGATTAATTAAATTAATAAAGATAAAACATTTGTGCCCAATGTAGTTCAATTTGAACTGATGCCTGGTTCATTACTCCAGCGGACTTGGATTACTAACCATACTAAAGCAATTTCAGAAGTTTATAAAATTGAGAAGTATAGATAGGATAGACAGTCAGAATTGTTTTCCCCCAGGGTGGAAATGTCAAATACTTGAGGGCATGGCTTTAAGGTAAGAGGGGAAATTTAAAGATTGCAAACCAAGTTTTTTTTTTTGCCAAGACAAAATTGGAATATATATGAAGGAATTTGCAAGGAATGAAGGGACTGTGGATCGTGCAAAGGCAGAAGGATTTGGTTTAATTTGATGTGTTCAGCATAGACATCGTGAGCCAAAAGGCATGCACCCAGGCTAATAATTATGTTAAATAGCACAGTAGAATTGAACAAAGCATTAAAGTTTAAAAAAAACTAGAGATTTATAAACACATCGTATCGACAAGTCTGCAAGTAATATTAAGCCCCTCCAAACTACAAAAGATAACAGTTTTACATTCAAACAACCGTCGGCAAATTCTTCAGATCAGGGACTACATTTGCAGGTACCAACACTTGAAATACACAGTGGGTGGTGCAGCCGACGGTGAATAAATAATTTGAACATCACCCAAACTACACACCACACAATGGACCCCAGACGACACATTACTGTTCAATGTTAGGAACAGTCAGTTACTACTTGCTACACGAGTCCTGTCACACAGAAGGGCGTTTGGAAGCTTGGCGGTTCTTAGCGAGATACAGACCACCTATTACCATCCACTACGGTTACTCACAGGTTAATGGTCCTTTCCAGGGTCAGGGGCTTGGCCTGCAGATATTTGTTCCCATACTGAGAGACACCTCGAGGCCAGCCAGCCTGCGAGCGGCTCGGTGGAACCACAGACATGGCAGCAGATCTCCGTCTGCGGGAGTAGACTCTAGGACACGGCGAAGCCACGGGAACAGACAAAAGTCTACAACGCTAAGAACTCGAATCTACGAATGAACCTGTCTTGGCGCTTTAACCGAAGAGATTCGCTTCCGGGTGAGCACAGCACTTCCGGGTGAGAGAACGGCGCCAGAAGGGATGTGCACGTGATTGGCCGGTCCGTGCCGCCGCCGCCGCCGCCGCCGCCGCCATGTGGGGGCTGCTGCTGCTGCTGCTGCTGCTGGAGTGCGGGCAATTGTCGAGACCAGCAGAGGGAGCTTTTACTTCAGCTGCAAATAAAAACAATATAAAGCAGAAAGACAGTTCTTTGAAGTGAGAATTAAAATCTGGAAATACTCGAAAGGTCAGCGCCTGTGAGAGAGAAGCAGTTATCTTTCTTTTTCTTCAGATATCAGCAGTTGTCTGAACTGTTCAGCGTTTCCGGTATATAATTATATTTTATTTCACAATCCCAGCATATGCAGTATTTTGCTTTTGACTTCTTATAGAGGGGGAGCCTATGCAACCTTTTTCAGACAGAAATGTCAAGTGGATCACCATTTCCTATTATTGAGGTCTCCGCCATCAGAAAGGGCAGTTTTCAGTGAATTTGTTTCACAGCATATGATGCCAAGACTGGATAACGTGTGTTACACAAAAAAAAGCTGGAGAAACTCAGCGGGTGCAGCAGCATCTATGGAGCGAAGGAAATAGGCAACGTTTCGGGCCGAAACCCTTCTTCAGACTGAGGTGTATTCGGTATAGGATCTAGGGATCGAGAATATCCCAGTGGTTTGGCTGAAGACGTGCTCCAGAACTGCACGCAGCTCTGAGCAAGCTGTTAAGTACATAAATCTATTTGGAAAATTGCCGAGGTAAGAACCAAAGATGATAGAGCGGTGCAAGATACTCCACTCCTACGTAATCCAACGCACTGAGGTGTTGTACGTAACGGAGCGTCACGGCCGCCATCTTTCAATGCAAAACGTGACTTCCGTTGTGCCTCTCGCACTGTAATCCGCTCCATCATCTTTGGTGTAATCAGTGTTGTAGGGGAACAGTGTGTGATATAGCTCATTTATTACTTCACATATTTTAATTAATTTTATTGTAAATGTTTCCCCCCTGTTTCTGCCTATTTCCCTCCCATCCTTCCTCCCAGCCCCCTCCTTTGTACAGTTTCCCTTGCATTGTATTGTGCAGTTCCCCTTGTATTGTTTTAACACACACTGTGCACAAAATTAAATTTAACATAGATGTAAATATATATATTTATATATATGAATGTGTGTTTGTGTGTGTGAGAGGCAAGTTAGAGATAAATAGATAAAGTTCCTTCTCATGGATCAGAAGCAACTTTGATTACACTGATGCAATTATAAAGAAAGCACATCATCGCCTCTACTTCCTGAGATTACGGAGAGTTGGTATGTCAAGGAGGACTCTCTCTAACTTCTACAGGTGCACAGTAGAGAGTAGGCTTGGTTCGGCACCTTGAGCGCCCAGGCGCGCTAAAGACTACAAAAAGTAGTAAACACTGCCCAGTCCATCATCGGCTCTGACCTCCCTACCATCGAGGAGATCTATTGCTGCCTCAAAAAGGCTGGCACCACACCATCCTGGCCACACGCTACCTTCAGGTAGAAGGTACAGGAGCCTGAAGACTGCAACGTCCAGGTTCAGGAATAGCTGCTTCCCCACAGCCATCAGGCTATTAAACTCAAATGAAACAAAACTCTGAACATTAATAGACCATTATCTGTTTATTTGCACCTTATCTGTTTATTCATGTGTGTATATATTTATATAATGGTATATGGACCCACTGATCTGTTCTGTATTCATGCCTACTATATTCTGTTGTGCTGAAGCAAAGTAAGAATTTCATTGTACTATCTGGGATGTACATAAACCATGAAGGCAATTATATTTTTAAATATACACATGTAAATATATGGATATATATGTTGTGAGGTTAATTAAAATTTTACGCTGCTTGTAATTTACTAGGGGATGATGGGAGTGTTGAAGGAAGTTCTCGATTTATATTATCAAGGAGTGATGGAGCTGATGGAGAAGACGGACATCGTGCAAGGTCACGAAGTGAGACGGTTGACTGATGTCCATCCTGATACTTGATAGTTGCATAAGAAGGGTTGACATCAGTCAGTTCAACTTCATCAACAAAAGGCTCATTCTTATTTGATCGGACGTATCGACGAAGCAACAGGCCCAGTGCTGGTCAACCATGATGGCAGAGAAGTACCACTCGAAGAACGGTGTTTCAAGTTAAAGAACCGCTCGTGTTGAGTAGTATTGGTAGCAGTTGACAGTAGAGATCTGATGGAATGTGTAAATAAGCAGACTGTACAATATGGTGTTCAAGATCATCTTTAATCAGTACCCATAATGTAGCGGTACAGTAGGTTATTAGTTGTTAGTTCATCGTTACCGCTTCCAAGACTGACCAGTATAGGAAGTGGGTGTTAGTATGAATCATACAGTAAGGTGGGGTTAGTGATGCTATTTCTACTATGATTGGTTCACATGCAATAACCAATCTACATCCTTCCCCGTAAGGAGCGAATATAGTTAAACACACATGCAGCTAGAATTCAAACATACTCTACTAATACGGCCCGAACGCGCACGGACCAACCCCTCTCCCTCTTCGCCAGAGAAATTAGAGGGAGGCGGTGAACCCGGAAGTGAGAAAGGTGCAGGGGACACTCGTGGTGACCAACAGGGAGAGCATGCGGGAGAGGTAGTGTTGTTGTTAGTCATAGCCACTGGACGTGGTGGAGTGAGGGACATGCTAGAACTAGTGGTGGCCACGGCAGCAGATGGCTGGAACAGTAGAGGTGGAGCAAAAGGATCGGCTGGTGGGGACGTGGTTCCTTCACAACCAGCAAGTGTTGGCGGCGGCGACGGTACAAGGCACCATCGATGTCAACAGGGTAGGATCGGGGTACTTTTGACGGGCCAACAACGCAACCTAGACGGGAATGTCCCATAGTAGTTTGCAAACGGACGACTTGGCCCGGCAGTAGTGGTTTAAGTGGTTTGTTGGACTTGTCACGTGATCGTTTCTGGATGTTGTGTTTCTCCTGGATGCGCTTCTGGATCGTGGCTGGCTTCAGCACCTGTAGTACCAGCTTCTGCTGAGCGATTGGTATCGGTGGTCTCGTTGTTCTGGACATCAGGCGTTGGGTTGGTGAGCCTAGGACCCCGTCTCGAGCGATGTTTCTGAGGTTTAAAAGGTTGAGGTACACATCCGACTTGGCTAGGTGGGCACGTTCCATTAGCTGTTTCGCGCTTCTGATGGCTCGTTCAGCGAGCCCGTTACATTGTGGATACTCGGGGCTGCTCATGACATGGTGTAAATTCCATCGGTTGGCAAAGTATTTGAACGCATAGCTGGTAAATTGTCTTCCGTTGTCGGTTTGCAAGCGGACAGGTGCGCCGAATGTGGAGAAGTGTCTCTATAGCTTTTGAATTACCATTTCTGATGTGATAGCGAGCAGTAAATCAAGTTTGAACCAGTTAGAGTAGGATTCGACCAGGACTAGATAATATTTATTGTGCCAGCGTTGTCCAGGGCAGTGCTGGTGGAGGTAGCAGGCGCTGTCTCTGTTGGTGTGGCACCAGGCTCTTGCAGATGGAGCAGGAGGCTGTCCTGTCCCGTATGTACTTGGCCATTGCAGGCCAGTAAAACATATTCTTTGCGTGGGCCAGCGTGGCATCGGTGCCTGGGTGGCAGCTGTGTGACTCTTTGTAGTAGCCGTCACGTAAGGATGAAGGGATCACGACTTTGTGGCCCTTAACTACGACACCGTCCTGTATTACCAGTTCATCACGGACTAAGAAGAACGGCTGCACCTCCAGTGGTGTGCAGGATTGCCTGTCTGGCTAGCCCCTTTTAATTATGGATGAGAGTCGCTGGAGAGTGACGTCAGCGGCTGTATGTTCGGCTAGACGGCACAATCATTCCCTGGGAATTAAGTCAATGCTGAGAATCGTAATCTCGTTCCATTCATAGGGGTGTCGTTCGCTGGATTCAGGAATTGTTTGGTTTTGTCCTCGTGGGCAGAGTCGAGCTGGTCTTGAGATTCTGGTAAGAACTGGATCTCACTTCTGACACCATGTAAATAAGCAGACTTTACAATCTGGTGTTCAAGATCATCTTTAATCAGTACCCATAATGTAGCGGTACAGCAGGTTGTTAGTTGTTAGTTCATCGTTACTGCTTCCAAGACTGACCAGTATAGGAAGTGGGTGTTAGTATGAATCATACAGTAAGGTGCAGTTAGTGATGTTATTTCTACTATGATTGGTTCACATGCAATAACCAATCTACAGAGTGCAATGCATCTGGTAGAACACATTCCCACTGCTGATCTGATATGTCATTTGACTTTAAAGCCAGCATCACTGCTTTCCAAATGATTCCGTTATACCTCTCAACCTGATTATCATGCTACCCATCGCTTCCCGAGGCCCCTATCTGTCAAGGGCCTGCTGGAGTTTATCGGGATGGTTAATATCTACCACCAATTCGTCCCGTCAGCAGCCACCATCTTGCGGCCGTTGTTCCAATGCCTGGCCGGTATGCCAGGTCTGGTCCAAGGAGGCAGAGACGGCATTCGAGGGGGCTAAGACTGCATTGGCCAACGCCACTATGCTGGAACGCCCAAACGGCCCTCACCGTGGACGCTTCCGACGTCGCGGTATGCGCCGTCCTCGAGCAATGAGCATGTAGTCGCTGGGTGCTGCTGGCATTTTTCAGCAGGCAGCTGTGAGTCCCCGAAATTAAGTATAGCGCTTTCGACCGGAAACATATTGCGCTCTACCTAGCGATCTGCGTTATTTCCTGGAGGGGCTTGCATTCATCGCATTCACGGACCACAAGCCACTCACGGTTGCGTAGACCAAGGTATCCGATCCCTGGTCTGCCAGACAGCAGCGGCACCTCGCCTACATTACCGCATTCACATCTGATATTCGGCATGTGGCAGGGAAGCTGAACGTTGTGGCTGACGCGCTGTCCCGCCCAGCACCGCCCGCAGTTTCAGCGTTAAGTTTAGGCGTGGATTATGTGGAGCTGGCCGCTGCCCAACAGACAGATGCCGGCATGGAGGTTTACAGCAATGCTGAATCAGATCTCAAGCTGGCTAAGGTGCCCTGCAGCGCCGCCGGCGTGCGAGTCCTTTGCGATATCTCCACGGGCAAAGCCCGTCCCATTGTCCCGGTTGCTTGGAGGCGTATGATTTTCGACTATCCACAGCCTAATGCACCCGTCCATTTGCGCCACCTCTGCCTTGGTCGCGGCCAAGATCGTCTGGCATGGGTTGAGAAAGCAGGTCGCAGCATGGGCCCATTCCTGCATCCCGTGCCAGAATTCCAAGGTGCAGAGACATGTGCAGGATTTCGCTGTCCCGAACAGCAGGTTCCTGCACATCCATGTTGACCTGCTGGGTCCCTTGCCGTGTTCGCGCAGGGCTACTCACCAACTGACTATCGTGGACAGGTTTACCAGGTGGGCGGAGGCGATACCGTTAGCGGATACCTCCGCTGAGGCTTGCGCGAGGGCCATCGTCTCGAATTGGATTGCTCGTTTCGGGGTTAGAAACATAGAAATTAGGTGCAGGAGTAGGCCATTCGGCCCTTCGAGCCTGCACCGCCATTCAATATGATCATGGCTGATCATCCAATTCAGTATCCCGTACCTGCCTTCTCTCCATACCCCCTGATCCCCTTAGCCCCAAGGGCCACATCTAACTCCCTCTTAAATATAGCCAAAGAACTGGCCTCAACTACCCTCTGTGGCAGAGAGTTCCAGAGATTCACCACTCTCTGTGTGAAAAAAGTTCTTCTCATCTCGGTTTTAAAGGATTTCCCCCTTATCCTTAAGCTGTGACCCCTTGTCCTGGACATCCCTAACATCGGGAACAATCTTCCTGCATCTAGCCTGTCCAACCCCTTAAGAATTTTGTAAGTTTCTATAAGATCCCCTCTCAATCTCCTAAATTCTAGAGAGTATTCTAGCGGTTCCCTCTGATATCACTACTGATCATGGGGCCACGTCATCCCTGTGGAGTGGTATGGTGCAGCTGTATGGCGCGAAGCTGCACCAGACCACCGCGTATCACCCAGAGTCCAACGGTTTGGTTGAGCGTTTCTACAGGCTCAAGTCAGCGTTGAAAGCTTGGCTCACTGGCCCCAATTGGGTCGACCAGTTGCTTGGGTCCTCCTAGGCATCAGAACCACTCCTAAGGAGGACCTCAACAGCTCCTCTGCCGAGTTGGTTTACAGCTCGGTTTTGCGAGTACCTGGGGATTTCCTGCCCGTCTCCCGGGATCAGGAAATCCCGGCTTTGGCGGTGTTAGCTGACCTTCGCGAGCGGGCGCACGCTTTGGTCCCGGTTCCCACTTCCCGGCATGGTTCGGTTGCGGTGCATGTACCTACTATGTTACGGGATTGTGCTTATGTTTTCCTTTGTAGGGATGCTCACCGCTCGCCGTCACAGCGGGTGTACGAGGGTCCGTACAGGGTACTGAGGACTGGTGCCTCGACGTTTACGTTGGACATGGGTGGCAAGGAGTTCGTCTCTGTGAGCCACCTTAAGCCAGCGCATGTTATAGGGGGCATGTAGCGGCGCCTGCGGGTATCGAACAGGTTTGGAAGCCGCGGTCACGTGACTCGGGAGGGGCTGCTTGATTTTGCGCGGTTTTGTTTTCGCGCGGCAGGTCAGCACTGACCACCATTGTAGCCAGACGTGACAAGAAAGCCTGTAAACTGAAGAGTGAATTTGCGAATAAAAATTATTTTAAAAATTCAGTTGTCGTTCTTGTCATACCGCCAAAGTATGTTATTTAACGCATGCGTGCCATCCAGGAGCAGTTCAGACAGGGAGTACTGAACGGAATGCAGGGGCTTTGTCAATAGTTTGGTTGCTTCGTGGTCAATAGGGTGATTTCACGAAAGGTCACTGGAGCGTAGATCTGCACCCACGTGACCGAAAATTTCAACTGGAGTACATGTTATACATCGGTACATGTTAGTGAATGGGAAAACACGCACTTTCCCACCCGTTAAAAACATGGAAAACGGCCGATATTTGAGCTGATATTTTCTGTGCTAGTCGGGGTGACCGTGATGCACAGCGACCTAAATTTTCAGGCAAAAATAAAGATAGAAAGTAAGGTAATTACAAGAGGGAACTGAAGGTGGAAAAACAGCGGAAGTGCTTAGCAGACATTTGCCGTGGAGATTTAAAGATCCAAAATATCGGGAATTATCGCGTTTGCTCGCTGAATTTCATCAAAAGTAAGTTAATAATGCCTGCCCAAGATTGCAAGATATTGCAGAGAGTTGTGGATGCAGCTCAGTCCACCACACAGACCAGACTCGCATACATTGACACCATTTACATATCACGCTGCTTTGGGAAAGCAGCCAACATAATCAAGGACCATTCCTACCCCGGTCATTTCTGCTTCCCACTGTCCTCGTAGGGCAGAAGAAACAGAAGCTTGAAAGCACACACCACCAGACTCAGCAACAGCTTCTTCCCCCGTTATTATGCTTCTGAATGGTCCTTCCATAAGCTAAGGCATAGTCCTGAGTTTCCATCCTGCCTTGTTGTGGACATTGACATTTGGATGTTTTTAACGGGTGGGAAAGTGCGTGTTTTCCCAATCACTAACATGCACCGATGTATAACATGTACTCCAGTTGAGATTTTCGGTCACGTGGGTGCGGATCTACGCTCCAGTGACCTTTCGTGAAATCACCCTATAAACTTATGAAGTTAAACTACTTGTCGTTATTTCTACAACGTCATAATATGTACTTTAGGGATGTCATCGAACCCGCCGAATTATTCCAGCGCCAAGTGTTCCTAACGTACCAGACAACAAAATGCTGGAGTAGCTCAGCGGGACACGCAGCATCTCTGGATGGAAGGAATGGGTGACATTTCAGCTTGAGACCTGTCTTCAAACTGAGTCAGGGGAGAGGGAGACACAGAGATAAACTCCCACCCCTAAGTGTAAGGTGTGAAAACTAGACATGAAAGAGAAATATAAGATATAATTTCTTCAATTTTCCACGGCGATTTATAGCAAGATTATCACATGATTACAATTACATTGACCGCAGATGAGAATAATGTCGCGACTGCAGCAGTGACCCCGGAGATTATAACCATGGCAACGTGACCTCACCCCTTTCAGGATGTTCCCTGAACTGTGCTGACGTCTCACACATTTCATTTCCGGGTGCTTTCAACAGATCACCAGCCGCCCCGCTTGTTGGCGACGTCGCCCACTGCTACTCGCCACAAACTCGGGAGGAGCAGGGGAGACAGCGGTTCGCGCCCGCGCTTCGTCACTGGCTAACGGCAGCGCCGCTCTCACCCTCACCCTCACCCGCAAGTCGAGCCTCGGCCCGATCATGCCGCTGCTTTTCCTCGAACGCTTCCCTTGGCCCAGTCTGAGGTTGTACACAGCCCTCAGCGCGGTACTGCTCGCCGCCAGCCTCTTCAGCGCCTACTCTCACCTCAGCCTGCCCCCGGGCCAAGCTCCGATCTCTGTCCCTCGTTACCATCCCAACCTCGGCACTCCCATCCCTATTGACGCCATAAGCGGCGATCTACCGGCCGCCGAAGCCAACAGCGACGGGGATACCGGAGCAGACCGCGAGCAGCGCGTCCACCCCGGCGCAGGGATCTACGTTGACCATGGTGAGCCCGATTTGGGACTCTCGGGCAGACCGGAGTGGGCTCAAGGCCACGGATTCGCCCTGGAAATAGCCTGGTACCTGGTATCAGACGGCTGGTGTATTTGGGTGAGTGTTTGGGTTTCTCCCTTCACCCCGCCCCCTTCCTGTCGCCGGAAATCTAAAAATCGAGAGGACTTTCTGTCCAAGCTTCATACTTTCAAGAGGCAAAATAGTTAAGGCATTGACTTGCTTCAGATTTTTCTAAATGTGCGAAATGTTGAAAGTAAAATTGCAAGTCCCCCAAAGCGTTTTTAAAATATAGGAGTTATGTGAATTTTCTGGTGATAATGCGATGTAGTTGAATTATCGCTAAAAACTCCGATGGTCAGATAATATTTCCTTAATTTCCCGTGATTTTCTCTGTTGGAAGGAATCGAATATTCTGCAGAACTTTTATTTTGCGTTATTTTAAAATTGGATACTTTGTATTTTTAAACATCTACATCAAAATCTTCAAACAATTTACTGAACTGAAAGATATGTTTCACTTGGGATAAATATTTAGAACATACAAAATAACATTGTAAATTAGTCAAATAAACGTTGTGAATCTGATTATTTGCCACTGGCATTGGATTCTTGTTGTGATGTGTTAGGAAATACCTTTTATTCGTCATTGTATTTAGTTGAAATGTTTGTCCAAAGTTTTAAAGCATCGTAAATATTTTGGAAATTATTCTGTTAAATTCAAAATATCGCAAACTTGGTAAAACATGATATTTTATAATAGCCATAATGTTGTTCTGCAGTGAGTTAATAAACAGGAAATTCCCTTTAAGCTACTCATGAATCTACATGAATATGAATTGCAAACTTTTTGAACTTTGAAGATGAAATCGGAACTTGAAACAATTTCGGCTTGGATGCACATTTCATAGGCAAGATGGTGCCCAACAAATATTTATAGTGTTTTAGTTAGTGGAATTTAAAGTCTTCAGACAGTTTCTACAACAGCTGTATCCAAATCTGAGCACAAAAAAAGATTCAAATTTTTCCCATCCTACTTAAATATTGCCATTTTGTGAATATTATATTTGTCCAAAGTGCTCGGTCTATCTAAACCTAGGCAAGGAAAGCAGGTCAAAGGACTTGGATCACAATTGGATTTAACTGTCATATACTCATACCCATGTATATTAACACTCAGTAGAGATTCATGTGGTCAGAAGTCTCATTTGCTTTTTTATTCTTGCCTTAACCTGTGTGTTTGTATGCAAATGTTAATGCTTTTGCCATTTATCCATACCCATGTATGTTTACACTTGTTATAGAGTCGCTGAATAGTGGTCAGAAGCCTCCCATGCTTTCCCCCCCCCCCCCCCCCCCCCCCCCCCCCCCCCCCCCCCCAAATGTTAATGCTTCCCTACTCAAGGTTTATTTTTATGTTTCTGCAAACTTTTTCCCATTGTGTAATTTTGTAAAGCTAACTACTATCAAAATGATATTTTAGGGATGAGTTAGAAGGGGTAGAGATTGTTGGACGTTTTGTGCAATAAACAGAAGATTGATAGTTATGCTCAATTAATAAAAGAAAATGGAGCCACATAATGGCAATCTAAATGTCAGGAGGCGCTTTTTGTCTGACAGTATAATCTGAAACATCACCCATTCCGTCTCTCCAGAGATGCTGCCTGTCCCGCTGAGTTACTCCAGTATTTTGTGTCTACAGTATAACATTGGTGGTTGTTGTTTTGACTTTCACATGCAAGATAAAGCCTTCTCACTTCTATACAGTTTATGGATTATCTAGAAATCTGTGTATACAAGCTATCAAAGAGCTCTCATAAAGAACAGCCATAAATTTAAATATTCATTGTACAAGATGTAAAAGTGAATTTATGAGACAATACAAATAGTAAGAGCATACAAAAGAAACCATTTGGACAAGTGCTGTCATGATAAGATAAATGTCCATTGAATGTACTAGATTGTCAATTAAATGTATAGTTACTTTAGCTAGATTGGGAAATTGGTTTAAAAAAAATGCTCGAAAGACAAATATTTAAATAAATATTTCAGTATAATGTATGCTTATTGAAAATTATAACACTTCTTTGGGAGAAATAATTTGGCCTAGAGAGAAAGTATAGAGTTGGATTAAGAGGTTTATAATGTTGCCGGGTGTCTGGGGGCTGGTAGAATTTTAGTAACAAACAAAGAGATGTCAGTAATTGCCAGAGAAAATATAAGAAATAAAATTGGGCAAGAAAGGAATGTGTCTTATTTCTCAGAGGAAATGTAATCTAGGTCCCATTGGATTCAGAAGAAATTAGATTTCAGAATGAGGAAGTACACCAACATTTGTTTGTCTCAACAACATTTTAGAAAATGGGAATAAAGTCTGTAATGGAGCAACAACAAGGTACCAAACGTTAAGGTATTGCAAGTGATTGATCCCTCCAACTTGATATTATCTTTACAGTTCTTAAAACATATGGCGACAGCTTCTGAAAGTATTATTTGTGATCTTCCAACATAGTTTGCATGCGTTGTCATGTTATTCCAGGAAATTGAAAGAGATGGAGACCTATGTATCAATTAATAATAGATTTTTCAATGGTGATAATTGAATTGCTTGTTAAATCTGTGGATGCTTAACAAATATTTAAGGCTGAGATGAAAGAACATTCGATGCACGGGGAATTGAAGGATACAATTCTTCGGCTATAAAGTGGAAGTGAGGGTTTGAATGGAGCAGGCTTGAGGGTTTTGCGTTACTCTTGTTCCTAGATTTAAGTTTTGCATTGAGATGAAGTTGTTTGAAAAGATGTGGTGTGGTTAATGTTTTTGGATGGTCGATAAACAATAGGTGCAGGAGTAGGCCATTTGGCCATTCGAGCCAGCACCGCCATTCAATGTGATCATGGCTGATCATCTCCAATCAGTACTCTGCCTTCTCCCATATCCCCTGACTCCGCTATTTTTTAAGAGCCCTATCTAACTCTCTCTTGAAAGCATCCAGAGAACCTGCTTCCACCGCCCTCCGAGGCAGAGAATTCCACAGACTCACCATTCTCCGTGAGGAAAAAGTGTTTCCTCGTCTCCGTTCTAAGTAGCTTGCTCCTTATTCTTAAACTGTGGTCCCTGGTTCTGGACTCCGCCAACATCGGGAAAATGTTTCCTGCCTCTAGCGTGTCCAAGCCCTTAACAATCTTATATGTTTCAATGAGATTTCCTCTCGTCCTTCTAAACTCCAGTGTACAAGCCCAGCCGCTCCATTCTCTCTGCATATGACAGTCCCGCCATCCCGGGAATTAACCTTGTAAACCTACGCTGCACTCCCTCAATAGCAAGAATGCCCTTCCTCATATTAGGTGTAAAGTTTAAACGGTTATGATAAAATGAGGTAAAATGGAGACAATAGTAACTGCAGATGTTAGAATTTTCAGCAAAAAAACAGTGCCGGAAGAAGTGCGGGTCACGCAGCATCTGAGGTGGGAATGGGCAGATGATATTTTGGGTTGGATTCTACAGACTATTTAGAGTAGGGGGAGAAAGCCTGGCATGTGGATGGATATTGAGTGGAATAAGTGATAACTCCTAGCGGTGAAAGAGACGAGGGTATCAGATAATGAAAGAAGAAGAGTGAAATATAAGGCTGGAAGGCAGAATATGGATGGAAGGGGACAGTGGGAGGGAAAGAGTCAAAGTTGAAGGGAATGTATGGAACTTGGGGATGTGAAATGAGTGTGTGAAGGGCAGGAAAGGGGCAAGTTACAGTTCTTACAGTTTGTGTGTGGCCTCACTCTGGCAATGTATGAGGCCAAGGCCAGAAAGATCGGTATGGGAAGGGGAGTTCACATGGTTAGCCGGGGTGTTCCAGCAGACCTTAGCAAATAGAGCACAAGTGATCAGTGTGAAGATCTGCTTGTCTACACTCGTTCTCGTTGATATAAAAGTGGCCAAAGTAAGGCCACATGCACTTTGGAAGAACAGCACCTCGTATTCCCTTAGGCAGCTTAGACCTCAAGGTATGGATATTGAATTCTCCAACTGCAAGTAACCCCACCTATCCTACTCTCATTTCCCTATGTTGCACTGTGAAAACTACTCCATGAAGAGTGGATTTTTTCCAACTGAAGTTGCTCATTGCTTGATTTGGTGAATTGGTAACATTGGGTGTAAGCCATGCTTTTTGGTGCCCAAGTATTAATTTTATGTTTTGGTCAAGAACTGAATATGCACTGCTGCTGTGTTTTTATCCTGTTTACAGTCTGTCTGGTAGAAATGGTTTTCCTTGGGAACCATTATTCAGTTTGACATGTTGTATAAAAGCATAGTATTGCAAACTCGCTAACTTTAATAATTTCATAACTTTTTTTAACTTGTGTAAACAGTAGCAGCTGCTTTTGTTTTTATACCAGGTACTGATGGTCAGTTTCTGGATCACTTATTTGCAACTGGTAATTTTTTGAATAAGAGGGAATATTTTATGCTCACTTTGAGCAGAGGGTCAATAGAGGAACATCACCTGCCCTTTAGTCTCAGAGGCGCCTACATCAATGATCACTGTGGCAGTTGCAAGATCGGCCTTCCTGAGAGGGAATCTGTGGAATCCTACAATACATGAAACATGAAATTAAAGTGACAAGTTGAAAGCCCAGGATTGGGGATGTGCAAAGATTGGGGAGGGGGAGTGGGGGGGAGGGGACAGTCTACCCCATGACAGGAGGAGGGATTGTACAGTTTGGTAGCCACAGGGGAAAAGGGCTCTCGTGGCATTCTGTGCTGAATGTTGGTGGAACCAGTCTGTTGCTGAAGGTGCTCCTCAGGGTTGATCAGTGTGTCATGGAGGGGGTGAGCGGTATTGTCCAAGATGCTCTGCAGTTTGAGGAGTATCATCACCTCCAGTGAATCCAACCTCACCCCCAGGACGGAGCCAGTCTTTCTGATGAGCTTGTTAATTCTGTTGGCCTCTGTGGCCGTCGTCTATTTTATGATGATCACTATTATCCTAGTGCCAAAGAAAACTAAGGTGGCATGCTGTAACTATTGTCCAATGGCTCTAACATTCACTATCATGAAAGTGCGTGGAGAGACTGATAATGGTGCAAATTAACTCCAGCCTCCCAGACACTTGATCCACTGCAGTTTGTCTCTCGTCACAATATGTTCCAGCGGATGTCATCTCACGAGCCAAGGTTCGCCTTTGGAACACCTACACAACAAGGACACCTATAATCTCATCCAAAATGATCTCCAAATTCCTGGACATTGGAGCCCGCACTGCCATCTGCCATTGGTTCCTCAACATTCTGATCCATAGACCACATTCAGTGAGGATAGGGGACAACACATTGTCCACAATAATTCCTAATACCAGTACCCTGCAAGGATGCGTTTTCAGTCCCTTATGATATTCCCTGGACACTCGCAACTGTGTGGACAAATTAAACTCTAACTGCATCTACAAGTTTGCAGACGATACCTCTGTGATGGACTGGATGACAACGACAAGGCTGAGTCCAGAAAATAATGGAGAACCTAGTAACATATTGTCAGGCTAGTCATCTCTCCCTTAATGTTAGCAAGAAGAAGGAGCTAGTTATCTACTTCATGAAGAGTGGTGGAGTAAGTACATGCCCCAATTAGCATCAATGCAACTGCAGTAGAATTGATTGAGAAGTTTAAATTCCCTGGCTGTGGCTTCAACTGCATTGAAGCCACAGCCAATAAGGCACACTGACATTTCTACTTCCTCAGGTGACTGAAGGAAATGTGGCATGTCTCCAATGACTCTTACAACCTTTTACTATTGCCCCATAGAAAGCATATTGTTGGGTTGCATCACAGCTTTATTTGGTAACAGCTCTGCCCCAGATCACAAGAAATTGCAGATTTGTGGATGTAGCCTAGTTCATCATGCAGAGTATCTCCACCAGATACTTCCTGGTGCTTTGGAAAAACAGCCAACATTATCAAAGACCTTCCCACCTCTGTCAAGCCCAGAAGATACAGAAGCTTGAAAGCGCGCACCACCAGATTCCCCTCTGAATAGTTCTTCCATAAAATAGGGTACAGTCAGATTCTCCTCTACCTCAGATACACACAAAAAGCTGGAGTAACTCAGCGGAACAGGCAGCATCACTGGAGAGAAGGAATGGGTGAAGTTTCAGGTCGAGACCCTTTCTTCAGAAACGTAGCAGGTCAGGCAGCATTTGTGTAAATAGAAACAGTTAACATTTTCAGGTCAAAGATGCTTTGTCAGAACTCAAATGGAGCAAAATTTAGTTAGTTAAAAATTATAGAGAAGGCTATGGAAGCAATGGAGTAATAAAATAAATATATTTAATCGAGTTGCTCAGTGGGTAAATAGTAATGGCAATAGATAGTGATAATGTAGACAACATCTCGCAAAATATAGGACATGCCCGCTAAGAGGGATTGAAAAGCTGAATCAATTCCCAGATGGATGGCTTGCAGCAGAAGTGACAGTTCTACATTCTCTTACTCGGATTGTAAACTATATCTTCCCCTTTTTCCCCTTCCACCCATATCCCACTTTCCAGCTTTACATTTCACTCTTCTATTTTCCTTATTTGATGCCTTTGTCTCCTTCTCAAGCCTAGCCGTTGTCACTTGCCAATGAAACATCCACACACACCACCGGGCACCTGTATCCACATTACTTGCCAGGCTTTGTTGAACCCCCACCTTTCTTTTCCAGCTTTCTTCCCCCTACTCCAGTCAGTCTGAAATGGTCCGACCCAAAATGTTGTTTGACCATTGCTTCAACAGATCCATCCTGACCTGTGGGTTTCCTCCAGTACTTTGTTGGTATTATTTGCTCAAGATCCTGGGTTTATTTTCTCACCAATGTTGAATTACCTGATTTTACTCAGATTGGTAGAAAACTAGGCAGACTTCAATTCCTTAGGGTTTTTAAAAAAAATCTCTTCCTTTTACCCACCACTGCCAATTTGAGTTTTGCAAGTGGAATGGGTAATTTGGATGAGATACAAGGGGGTGCATTGTCTGGAAAGAGTCACAACTATTTTTAGTTCCATTGAGACCTGTCAACAAAAACACAGCGCAAAAAAAAAAAAATTAAAATCTTCTGAAGTTTGTTTTGATTATCTGTACACTAGGGAGTATTTCACACAAAATAAACTGAGGTGGCATTTACTGCATGGTGCATAATTGATTTTTTTAAATACACTCACATGTCTGATTTATTTTGCATAACACTGCAATCCCTGAGGTATGCCCCACGTACACTGAGGCCAACTGAAAAGCATTTGGAAAGTTTATAGGAGTCACTTGATCTTAAAAGAGGCAAATTAATTATTTTTAGTATATGAGCATGAGTTTTACGCTGCTTGTCATGTTGATATTCTGTCAATTTGTCCACGGCAATCCATTGAGAATGCCAAAAGACTATTCCCAAAGTTTATATCCAATTGATGTACCCTGTGGCTAAACACTGTTCTAGTTGCAGTGCTGAAGAAAGCAATTATTAGTTTGGGCCTGAAGTGGGTTACTACCTTTTGATAATTGCTCCTGACCTTGAGAAGCTTCTGATGATAATTGTCTAAATGCAACAGGTTTAGCTGTCTCTGCAGCTGATCAAGTCACAGGTTTTATCTTGTGAGCATTCTGTTCTTGGCTTGGAATTTCAAGTACTGATGGTTTGCCAGTTTGGCTACACTTGGTCCGCCAAAGCCTACTGAATCTCCTGGTTGCTGACCATTTTAAACCCCCTTCTTATTCCCATACTGACCTTTCTGTTCTGAGCCGCCTCCATTGTCAGAGTGAGGCCATACATAAACTGGGGGACAACACTTCGTATTCTGCTTCAGTATCTTACAACCCAACGGTATGAAAGTTGAATTCTCCAGTTTTAGGTAATTTCTAACCTAGTTTTCAGACTGATCCACCAATACTTTTTTGTACAATATTCCAGCATCCCCAATGTCCTGTAATTTTAATTTTATAGGTTCATATTGACAGCTTTTGGCAAACAGCACGGTTCCTGACGTACCTCAACATTGAACTAGGGTTTTCCTTTTGTTCTGATTAGTTGTGTCAGAATCGGGCATATAGTGGTTTATGAAGTTACACTGTGTAATTCTGTTGCTGTTCATGGCCGATAGTGGATCCCAGCTGTTATCTTCCCATTCCAATTCTGACCTTTCATTCCTGGTCCTCCATTGCCAGAATTAGACCTCGAGCAAACTGGAGGAGCACCCCCTTGTATTCTGCTTGGGTAGCTTACAACCTAACTAATTTTAGGTAGCTAACCTACAAACAAACCACCCCCTCTCAACCACTACCCCCTCCCCATCGCTTTTCTGTACCTACTTGGACTTATCCCTCCCCCCCCCCATCCTGCAAGCTGCAAACGCAAATCTCGTTGCACTTATGTGCAATGACAATAAAATACATTATTATTATTATTATTATTATTATCCTCCTCCCCTTCCACCTAGTCTTCGTCTGGTTCACAATTTGCACTTCTAATCTCGCACCTGCTATCTTTTCATCTGTCCTTTGTCCAACCATCTGCCTATCAAACCTCCTGCATCCCCAGCCCACCCTTATCCACATACCACTTGCCAAGCTTTGTCTTGCCCCTCCGCTCTTCCAGCTTTCCTTTCTTCCCCATCACAATCACTCTGAAGAAGGGCCCAGACCTTGGGTTGCCAAAACTTTGAAAATACTAGCAGCTAGAAAACTATCACTTTAAGTATTTATTAATTGTAATTTGTCAAGGGTGGAAATAGGCACAAAATGCTGGAGTGGGACAGGCAGCATATCTGGAGAGAAGGAATGGATGACTTTTCGGGTCGAGACCCTTCTTCAGACTGAAAATCACGGGGTGTAGACGATAATGTAGAGAGACATAGAACAAATGAATGAAAATGTGCAAAAAAGTAACAATGATAAAGGAAACAGGCCTTTATTGTTAGCTGTTTGCAAGATGAGAAAACGTGGTCTGAGAGCAGGAGGAATCACAGAGAGGGAGCAGCGAGAGAGGATGCTGTTGAACACTCATTGGAGGGAGGAGGAGAACTTCTTCAAAGTAGACATACCTTGAGATTTAGCAGTGGAGCAGATAAAATGTGTAAGAAGGAACAGCAGGTGCTGTTTTAAACCGAAGATAGACACAATGCTGGAGTAACTCAAGCAGCATCTCTCGAGTACAGGAAATGACTACAGCTATCTTAAAGATTTCATGTCGTACTGTTTTGTTTACCTTCATCACTTCTACAGTGAATAAGGTTTGTAAAACATAAATGTAACACTTACATCTCTGTAGACAACTTAGATGAGATAGATCCCTTGAATTTCTTTTGGTGAATACATTATCTGCTTTATCGTTTCTCTTTGAATTAGTTATCACATGTCTGCGTATCACAGTTGGTGAAGCTGATATAAATAAATGGAGCCCTTCAATATAAAATATATGCGTGGACTGCGACAATACAACATGCTGTTAAATAGTACCTTACTGAGACATGTCACAGGAGTGATGCAAAAGAGAATTTCACAGAGGTGCAATGAGAGGGAAGGCCAAATGACTCAATACTTGATCAGAGATTGGCATTGAGAACTATCCTTAAACTAAAATATCTGGTTAGAGGGATGCAGACGGGCATTGGCAATTATGCCAATGGGACAATTAAAAGCTAGGATGCTCACGATGCGAACTAGACGTGTGCTGGTACCTTATTCTATTGTAGGGGTGGAGAAGATAACTTTGGAGATGGGTAATAGGAAGGAGTGAGGCATGAACAATATGACAACCAGGAAGAGTATTTTAAAATTGAGACGATGCTTAATTGCACTCTGCTTTGCCCAGGATTGATGGGCAAATTGGATTTTTTTCAACTTGGGTCACAGTTGCAGCGTCCGGAATGATCTCGAGTTTGTATGGGGCACAACACTGAGAGGATATGTACATGTTGGAAAGGTCAAATCTAAAAATAACTAAGTATATGGGTTTTTGCCAGCAGGCACTGAGGCAGCAAAGTAGTCAGTCAGAAGTGCAAATAATGGTTTTCAAAGCACAATTTGCAGTAGCTGTTCCAAGGGTCAAATATGAAACTATGTCATGATGTATCTGCTAATGAATCAGTTGCCAGGAAGAGGTAGGAATTTGTAACCAAGTAATAGTTTGCATGCTGGATGGCAAATTGCGTAATGAATTGATATGGATTGATTTCACAACTTTGGAAAAATGTCAACCCAGTGCAAAGGCTAAATGAAGATATTGCAAGGTAAATGGTGCACTGTGCTAAATGTGATGGAACATAACAATTTTAGAGTGGAACACTGGGTCACACACAGGTGAACACCAGAGGACTTAGGATAGATCAAAGTATGAATTTATGCTTAACTACTGTTGACAGCAATTGGAGCAAGCACTAGAAATATGTGCAGTCTAGTTGGGGAAGTAATTTTGGGGTAATAGACTAAAATATTGGTCAGATTCCTTTCAAGACTATGTCACAATCGTCCATAATTTAATAATGGAAAGGAACTTGTATAAAAGTGAGCATGGTTTATTTAATTAGAGAGCGTGTTCTGTTATAAATGGGGTGGCAATAGTACAGTGATATGATTCCTGGATTAATAGTCTAAATGTCCAGGGCAAAGTCTTTGGGACCTAGATTCAAATCCCATGGCAGATCATAATAAATTTGAAATCCGGGATTTAAAAAATAATGATGGTTCTGAAAACAAGTTAATTAGTCCATTATAAAAGATGAGGTTTCTGAGTACCCCACATCCGCACACGATAAAATAGGTTTTGTGAAAGGAAGATGTTGCCTGACAAACCTGCTGGAACTTTTTGAGGAAGTAAATAGCAGGATAAACAAAGGAGAGTCCATGGATATGGTTTACTTGGATTATCAGAACACCTATGATAAGCTGCCACACAGGAGGCTGCTAAAGAAGATGCGAGTCCATGGTATCACAGGGAAGATACTAGCATGGATAGCAAGTTAGCTGGATAGTAGAAGGTAAAAAGTGGCAATGAAGGAGGCATTTTCTGGTTGGCTACCACTGACCAGTGGTGTTCTGCAGAGGTCCGTACTGGGACTGCTTCTCTTCACGGTATATATCAACAATTTGGATGAAGGCTTCATAGCCACATTTGCAGATGATACAAAGATTGGTGGAGGGGCAGGTAGTATAGGTAAATCAGGGGCTCTGCAAAATGACTTGAACAGGTTGAGAGTGGGCTGGGAAGTGGCAGATCGAGAACAGCGTTGCAAAGTATGGAGTCATGCATTTTGGTAGTAGGAATAGAGGCATAGACTATTTTTTAAATGGGGAGATAATTCAGAAATAGGAGATACAAAGGGACTTGGGAGTACTGGTGCAGGATTCCCAAAAAGTTAATTTACAAGTCGAATCGGTAGTAGGGAAGGTGAATGCAATGCTTGCATTTATTTAGAGAGGGCAAGAATACAAAAACAGGGATTTAATGGTGAGGCTTTATAAGGTATTGGTTAGACTGCATTTTGAGTATTGTGAGCAGATTTGGGCCCCACATCTGAGGGTGGACGTGATGGTATTGGAGAGGGTCCAGAGGAGGTATACGAGAATTATCTCAGGAATGATTGGGTTAACATATGATGAGCATTTGAAGGCACTGTGCCAGTACTCGCTGTAGTTTAGAAGGATGAGGGGGACCTCATTGAAACTTACCGTATAGTGAAAGATATGGATAGAGTGAACGTGGAGAAGCTGTTTCCACCAGTGGGAGAGTCTTGGACCAGAGGCAACAGCCTCAGAATAAAAGGATGTACCTTTAGAACAGAGATAAGAAATTACTTTGGTCAGAGGGTGGTGAATCTGTGGAATTCATTGCTACAGCCAGCTGTGGAGGCCAAGTCAATGGATATATTTTAAAGCAGTGATTGAAAGATTCTTGATTAGTAATGGTGTCAATGGTTATGGTAAGGGCAGAAGAATGGGATTGAGAAGGAGAAATAGATCTGCCATGAATCTAACTACACCACAGTTCAGGCATCCTCAGCCCCCTATTGTACTCCCTGTACACACATGACTGTGTGGCTAGGTTCAGCTCCAACTCAATAATTAAGTTTGCTGATGACACTGTGGTGGTGGGCCTGATCTCAGACAACGATGAGAAGGCCTACCGGGAGGAGGTGGCTGATCTAGCACTCTGGTGCCAGGACAACAGCCTCCTCTTGAACATCAAAAAAACTAAGGAGCTGATCGTGGACTTTAGGAGGGCACATCATCCGAGGACGTACACACCATTGAGGATCAATGGGGATCCTGTGGATAGGGTGAGCTGTTTTAAATATCTGGGAGTCCACATCTCTGAGGATATGACATGGACATCACACGCCTCAGCACTCGTGAGTAAGGCAAGGCAGCGCCTTTACCACGTCAGGCAATTGAGGAAATTCAGAGTGTCTCCGAGGATCCTCCAGTGCTTCTACTCAGCGGCGGTGGAAAGCATCTTGTCTGGAAATATTACCATCTGGTTTGAGAATTGCTCTGCCCAGGACAAGAAGGCTCTGCAGAGAGTAGCGGCCGAACGCACTATGGGAACTTCACTCGCCCCCCCCCCACTGCAGGAACTATACATCAGAAGGTGCAACTCCAGAGCCAATAAAATCATGGGAGACCCCTTCCACCCATACAACGGACTGTTCCAGCTGCTACGGTTAGGCAAACGCCTCCGTTGCCATGCTGTGAGAACGGAGAGGTTGAGAAGGAGTTTCTTCCCAGAGGCCATTCGGACTGTAAACTCCTATCTCACCAGGGACTAACTTTACTGAACATTTTTCCTTTGAATATTTAATATGTAAAAGAATATGTGTGTGTTTATGATTGTGTTTATAGTTTGTTTGTTTGTGTTTTTGCACAAAGTCCGCGAGCATTGCCACTTTCATTTCACTGCACATCTCGTATGTGTATGTGACAAATAAACTTGACGACTTGAGGAAGGCAGCTCACCATTGTAGTTAGATTCCAGGTATTCCATTCAATTTGGTTTCTTAGTTCCTTACAACTAAATGGCTTGCTAGGCCAGTCGACGGCACGTCATCTGCACAGACCTTCGCGTGTTACATGGACTGGAGATGAAAGGCACGGAGAATTATGCCTACCTAAGGGATCCATCTCTTAGGTAGGCATTATTCTCCCATGCCTTTACTATTTATATTTAATAATTACCATTTTATTCCTTTAGTCAGGGTAGGCAGTGCCTACCTTGGCTACCCTGACTGCACGTGCCTGGTGTGGTCGATCGATGGAGCTCGAGGTTTTCCAGGCGAGTGCCCTCGAGCTTGAAGATCGGACACTCTTCTGAACTCGCAGATTAGGTCGCTGCTGTGGGACAGCCCCTTTATTCTTTGTCTTTTGCATGTAGCTGGCAGATGAGTGTTAAAAATTACCCCAAATTGTTCAGCTATTTGCATTAATAGTGTTTGTATACAGAATCCTATCTTCTGCTGTGCCTCACTTGTCCATGGAAGATCTGTTTTTGGAGGCAGTGTTCTTAATTTTCAGTCATACGAAGGTGTCTTTTTAATAATCTGAAGAAGGGTCCCGACCCAAAACGTCACACATTCTTTCTCTACAGGGATGCTACTTGTCCCGCTAAGTAACTCCAGCATTCTGTGTCTATCTTTGGTTTCAACCAGCATCATGCTACTTGTCCCGCTAAGTAACTCCAGCATTCTGTGTCTATCTTTGGTTTCAACCAGCATCTGCAGTTTTTTCCTACACATTTGTAATTGCATTGCTGCTTGTGCAGATTCTTTCCAAGGAGTTGGCATTGGTTACTCCATGATGATCATTTTGCTGGGTTTTTCTAATGCCTGGGGACTTATGGACTTTTCTCAGACCTGGCCTGACTTTATTAATCCTGGAGGCCTAAACTAAGATTTTTTTTCTGTAGAAGGGTCTCGACCTGAAATGTCACCCATTCCCTCTCTCCAGAGATGCTGCCTGTCCAACTGAGTTACTCCAGGATTTTGTGTCTATCTTCGGTTTAAACCAGCATCTGCAGTTCCTTCCTAAACATCTTTCACTTGCGGTTCTTGCAGGTGGTTGGCTCAACAACGTTGGAATAGATTGGAAATAAATTTGTCTTTGAAAATCAGATGCTTCAGTAGCTATGATGTGAGGATCATAGTTTCAGGGCATTATGGTGTACAAATGACTAAGGAATACTTTCACAAGTAAACTCTCTAGTTCCTTGAAGTTCTGTTTTGTTCATTGATTCATTTCAATGATACTTTATTGTCACTTGTATCTAGGTACAATGAAATTCTTTGTTTTTGCATACAATCGGGTAATATACACCAGACCTCACCTCGGCAGTACACAAAGAGCTGTCACATTACTGGTGCTGACAAAGTTACAAAAGTCAATCCAACAGTCTTCTTGCAGCGGCGAACAATGTCTCCCGTCCCCCTCCCCCACCGCATCTTGGGAGTCTTCTGCCGCATCTCTGGAGACTTGTATTGCATATTGTGATTTTGTGCTATGAGAAAGCTTTGAAATTCCGTGAATTTGAATGAAGCAACTCGATTACTATATTTTGCAACTGTTATTTTGAAGTCACGCTTTTTGAGTTTAAGGCACCATTTCAGACTAGCCCGATTACATACTGAATATTAATTTTCTGCTGCTGACATTGCTACTGTAAAAGCTAGACCAAAGCATATAAACAGGTCGACTGCTGCTTCACTGAACACACGAGTTTTGTCCACCAAGGTGTGCTGGATCCCCCAGTTGCTAACTATTTTAACACCCCTTCCCATTCCAATATTGATATTTCTGTCCTGGCAGAGGAGGCTAAACAAACAGGAGGGGGAGGTAGTGCTGGGGGAGGCAGGGGAAGTGTAATTGGAATTTTCTTTAAAGTCCTGGCGGCAAGTGCTTGCATTTTTATTAAAGTTTAAAAAGAGGGAGGATGAAGAGGAGGGGGAGGGAGTGCTGGGGATAAGGGGAAATGAGCCGCCCCAGCACAGTTGAGGGCTATGGGTGAGTGGTGGAATATTGTGTTGGGGGAACAGGTGAGTGGTGGAATATTGCGTTGGGGAATGGGTTGCGTTGGGGGGACAGACCTCCCATGTGACAGGAACCCAACGATGTTTGTATGTATAAATGCGTGTGTGTAAGGGATATTCCAAAAACCCCACCAAAACAGTACATGATAGCGCTACCATTTTTGGCCCAATTTACTCACCATTGTCCTGAGATGAAAAAGAAATACGTTTTGTTCGGATTTATGGTATATTTTATTGACATTTTAAACTTTACAAAAATCACTTTTCAAAGAACTTTTCTACTTGCCCTGCCCGTCTGCAGCATTCAACGTCACAATGGGATCCCGAATCTCATTTACATGAAAAATTGAGATTGTGGAGAGGGGGGTGTGGGGGAGAGGAAGAGGAGGGGGTAGTGGGGGAGGATAGAGGGAGAGGAGGGCTGTGGGGAGGTGGAGTGGGGGAGCAGGGAGATAGCGGGAGCGTAGGGAGGGGAGAGGGTTTATGGAGGGAGGGAGTGACTGAGTGTAGGGGAAAGGGGAGGCAGGTAGATGTGAGGGTGAGAATGAGAGAGGGGAGGATTGGGGTAGGAAGAGGGATGACGAGGCGCAGTCGGGGGAGTGTTGCCGTGACTCTCGTCACAACGGGAACCCCTCAACCACGCCTGCGCAGTTGGGGGCTATGGGTCAGTGGTGGAATGGTTTGTTGGGGGAGGGGGCCAAAGAGGTCCGCACTTGTTCTAGTATGAACTTAAAAGTTTTTTTTTAACTACCATCCAATTTAGAAGCTAATTCCAACCTCTGATAATAATTGTCAGAAACAATGCTGCTGAAAATCAATTTTATGTATATTGAGCTGGCCTTATTCTAGTCTCAACTTACGATAGAATAGTTTTAGATGACCTATAACTAACTTGCATCATTCAGTTTACCCATTAGCATTTACTTTGCTAATTTGTATTAGCCTCTGGTTAAGTATAGCCTCTTATTTGTTTCATCCTTGGGTTCACTTTTATTTGCTTCATTCCTCTAATCGTCAAATGTCTGTACAATTCTAGCTGCTCTGAATTTAATAGCTCCAACTTTAGCAGCCCAGACTTCAACTGCCATATCTTTTTCTCTTTTTCATGCTCTTTTTAATGCCTACCTCTTTGACAATATCTCATGGCTGAGCAGCATATTCTTTTGTCCCAACTCTTCATTTTTTGTTTTTGGTTGAGTGACGGGATTTTGACTCTTGGATATCTTTTGAGTCATCGTGGAATCATGGAAAATTTAGGACACAATAAAGTTATTATGCTCATGGTCTGTAACAGTGAACCACTTGGTGAACTCTTGTTTTTTCATTATCCAGGTGTTGGTGAACACAGCCTGTTGTTTTCTAATGTTGATTGGAAAGCTGATCCAGTATGTCGTGTTTGGAACTCTGCGGGTCAGTGAAAGACAGGTAAGAGGAAAAGCCCTTTCTCTTGAGTTGATAACACATGTTTATGGGAATTCAAGAAGCCATACTCCTGCCCTTGTATAACAACTGTAGGATTTAAAAAACCTGTTATTTTGGCATCTCACCTTCCCTCAACCCCAACCCTATTCCTTTAACTGATGACAATTTAAAAATGACATCTCTCTCATTGCCATATCAATTCATAAACTGTTTCTTCTCAATTCAAGGTGGTAAGCTAGCTGAATGATTCCCAAGACATTGTGAAAGTAATACTTTGAAGAGGAGTTCATAGCAATTATTTTATAGTTTTGAATACAAAATATCGATGTTCGGCTCCTTTTGCGTGTTTTAATGTCCACAGTTCGTTAATTGCCAGTAACTGTAAAAGTATAAGTAGTAGTATACTTAAAAAATTTTCAGATGTTGGACACCAAATGATTTTAATTTGAAGAGATGTCAAGATAATAGCCAACTTGGATAAGTTGCTAGTTTCTACTTGTCTCGTGTTCATGCCAAGATTTGTGCTTTTGGTGCAGATAAAGAAAGGAAGTTTTATCTTTTAATTCATACGAATTGAATTTCACCCCAGATCCATTGCAATAACATGGGGCAGTTCTATATTCTGGATAAATTTATTTTATAAAATGATTATGAAAGGATAACAACTGGACTCCTAAGAGTGAAGGGACCAATTGCACAGCTGGCTTTTTTCACTTTAAATAGGATCTATTGCACCCACCACCATCAAGATGACGGGACCCCGCATGACATTCACCCTGCAAACTTGTTGGACATTATGCAATGCAATCAGGAGCTAATGGAATTTTAAACACTTATTGTGGTGGTTAATTTGATCCAATCACAGCATTATGATTAACTTTACTGACTCTGTGTTACCTTTACAGCCTCTGAAGGATAAATTTTGGAAATTTCATTTTCTACAAAATTTATCTTCATATTTGGTGTGCTGAATGTTCAAACAGTGGAGGAGGAGGTGGGTGATGTGTGCCTTTGGTTTGCTGTTCTTGTCTTCCTTCACCTCATTAGTCCAGCTCTGCAAAGACCGCTTTGAATCTGTAAGTCATGAACTTAAATTGGAAAAATACAAACTTGCACAATGTAACAAAGGTGTGTTCTGGCGATTGCTCGGCTTTGTTTACAAGTCCAAAGCAATTTAAATGGAGACTGCTAATGCTGGAATCTAGAGCAAAAATCAAAAACGCTGAAGGAACTCAGCAGATGAGGCAGCGTCAATGGAATGAAATGACAGACAAAGATTTGGACGAGATGTTTCTTCAGGTTCATTAGAATATGGTTGACGAGCACAACCATCTGAAGAAGTGAGCTGACATGAAATGTTGTTTGTCTAATCCCTCCATTGATGTAGCCTGGCCTGCTGACTGATTTCCTCTTTGTATTTTGCAATTTAAAGTGAATTATTTACCACCAAATATTATTTTATAATACGTTTTTGCATTTGCTACCTTTTTTTGCCATTTGTTATTTGTTTGGAAGAACATATTTCTGAATAAGCCAACAGCAAATCTAAATTTATTGCAACGGAATTGAGAATAATTAGTTTAAATTAAAAGCATGAAAATGTTGTCTGCCTTTTATTAATTCTAACACCACCAATAACCTGTGAAATTATATCATTTAGTATCAAAATGTTTTAGAAAGAACTACAGATGCTGGAAAAATCGACGGTGGACAAAAATGCTGGAGAAACTCAGCGGGTGAGGCAGCATCTATGGAGTGAAGGAATAGGTGATGTTTCGGGTCGAGACCTTCTTCATTTAGTGTCAAGCTTGGGTACAGTGACAGTTTGGGTAGATTCCATCTGCGCTGCTGTCTTGCCACCTTTACAGCTGTGCAAATCATTGCACAATGCCATGAAAATGCCATATCATCACTAGTAGATCTAAACAGAAACACAAGGAAATGCATGGGAATATAATTTGTTGCAGTTTGAGGCAACTCGTAAATAAAAAGTCTACAATGAATAAGCATCTTTGAATAATCTCAACCAATTTTACAGAATCAGAAAATGTATGGCAGAAGGAAACCTTTTGTCTCTATGTGTGACTGGTCAATAATGTTTATCCCAACCTAATTCTGTCTACCATAATTGATCTGTTGCCCTGGAAGTAGGTTATTTTTAAATTCCAAATTACTTTAAAATAGGATAAGGTTTTTCTATGACTTCCCTTCTAGGTGTTGAATTCTACGACCTCAACCACTTTGGGGAGACTTAAAAAAAAAAAAATCTCATCTCATTTGCATCTCACCCTGCTACCAATAATCCAAATCTATCAAATAAAACCATATCAAAGCACAACTGCAAATGCTGGAAATAAAAAGGAAAATATATGATGGAAAAAACTTATGGGTTAGGTCGCATTTGTGCGTGGGAGTGAGAAAGATAAGGATTCAAATTGACAACTATTTTATCAGGATGAAGGAAGAAAAACTGTAATTTACTGTTTCTCTTTTCTATTGATGCTGCCGGATCTATTGGGTATTTAGAATATGAGTTTTGTTTTCTTCCATTGCACTTCATGGCCTCTCTTTGTTCCAGCTAAGGTCCTGTGAGGCAATGAGAACTGTGTTACTCTCTACATTGTTCCAAAATATTCCCGCTTTAATCAGTGCCTTGTATGATAATGAAAAGCATGCAATTCTCCTTTTTCTTATTGACTTGTCTATCTTTTAAAGATCTGTGAACGTTTACTGCAAAGTGTCTCTGTTCCTTGACTTTGCTCAATTTATTGTTATTTTGAATTCCGTTCTTCCAATGATAATCTCTTACTTCTGGATTTGAGTCTATTTGTCATTTCAGTCCTATTGACCAGACCTAAAAGTAGAAAGCTGGCCATTTTGTGTATAATATGCAAAACTTTTACTATAGAGACTTAAAAATGTCCAAAGATAGACACAGAGAATGCTGGTGTAACTCTGAGTCAGGCAGCATATCTGGAGAAAAGGAATAGAAGAAGTTTCAGGTCTGAACCTTCTTCAACCTGGTTGTGTTTTTAAAAACAGCCTGACATGGATGGCCTTGTTCAAAATCTTGTTGAAAGCCACACAGACTGTATGAAATACACTACCTTTGTGGTTTTCAACTTGTTCCTCCTCAAATTCTATTGTTCATCTAATGCATCTTTCTCATAACTGGTTAATGAATTTAGTTTTCTAATTCCATTAATTGTCGGGTCCAAATGAAAAAATCTAGGAGGGGGGAGGGTAGCACAGACAAACAAAGGGATGTACACCACTAGTACTTCAATGTTCACCATTACTTCTGCAGCAATTTTTTTTTTCAATGGAAGAGTAGCTGCTATATGCTGCCATGGCTGCTTTTAACCAATTTTGGCACAATTTTTTCATTTGGACTGACGGCTTTATCTACTTCCAAAGGTGCTAAACCTTTAATGTTGATTGTCCCATCTACAACACCATTAGCATTATTTTCAGTTTTCCTCTTTCACACTCACGCACCATGCCTTTTTTCAGGGTGCATGCAAAATGTTAATTATAAACCCTAAACACATCCTTCACCTTTTTTGTTCCCCAGGAGACCTCAAATTTCCCTCTTTTCTTGTTTTTTTGTTTGAAAATTAAAAAAATCCAAAGATGTTGCACTTGTCAACGTCCTTTGTGAGATACCGACGCTGGATTTCTTCGATCTCACGACGCCTCTTCCATCTCTCTTCACCGAACCAACCCCGAATTATATTGTATGTTCCACGCTGGAGATATTTTCTGAATGTAGCTCATCCAGTGGCATGTGATCCCTTCTAATATTTACATAATTTAGATCTGCCATAATTACTATCGTACTCCTTTTGTCAAAGTTTGTACGTTTGCTTTTCAAGTTGCTCAGGACAGTTTGGAAGTGATAAGTACTGTCCCCACAGTAATTTTTTGTTTTCCTTTCACTTTCGATGTGTTTCCTTTAGTTCAGCCTTATAGAGCCTCATTAGATATACCGTTCTGATATTTCTTAACAGCTGTGATTGTCTTGAGAATTCTCTCAAAAATGCTCAGAATTTTCAAAAACTCGGCCACCTCGGCCACCATTACAACAAAAGATCGTCTTGAACTGAAATTGCTATTTCTTTTTATTAGCTCCTCTCTAATGGTCTCTTAAAACAAAACTGTTGATGCAATTACAAAAGTATTGGATTAAAAGCTTGCCCGATGCCAATTTGCAGATGTAGGTGGAATTGGATGTTATGGGATTGATGATGTGTAATGCAGTTACATGATTTTAATTTAAAGTTTGGGATTAGCCACATCTAGCGATCCCTGCATATTAACACTCCTACACACAAGGGGCACAAATTTATTTTACACTTACCAAGCCAATTTATGTACATACCTGTATGGTCTTGGGAGGTGGGGAAAGAAAAAGAAACCGATCTCGGAGAAAAGTCACTAGGGAGAAACACGTTACAAACTCCATACAGATGGCACTCGTATTCGGATCGAACTGGAATCTCTTGGCACTAAGTGATGTAAGGCAGAAGCTCTATGCTGCTGCCCACTGTGCCATGCCATGCGATTATTCAAATGCTGTTTTAAAATTGCTAACCTGGTGAAACTTTCACTGGACCTGTCATTTTTTTAGAGATTACCTATTCCATGTCTTGCAACATATTAATCTAGGCAAAACATTTTTAAATAATGGACATTTTTTGCAGTTTGTTGATTTTTGCAAACTGGTCTCGCTTTCTTTATGAAGAGCTAGAAAGGCAAAGGAGATTTTCTATAAACTACATTTTTAAAATTTGATCTTTGAGGAGGAGAATTGGCTGTTCCTAGAATAGCCTAATCAAGCCCAGGTGCATTTGCATACTTTTAATTGTCGATTTTCTCTATATACTTTATAACATTGCTTGTTTCTCATTTCTAGTTTATCTTTCTCACCAACTACTCCAATGAGTAGCCATGTCAGGGTAGTGGCATTGCTGGTTTCCATGTTATGTCCTGCTGTAGTCTGGCTGTGGTTTGTGTGTGGTGGGATATTCGCATGGAATGCATACTCGGTCTTTTATGGCAGCTGAGGTAAGATGAGAGAAATGTATGATTTTATTGGAATTATTTTTGTAAAGAAAAGGCACTTAACAATAAATATTTTTCTGACTTCTTTGGTTTTCTGGTGTTCACCATCCTAGATTGTTGATATGTAGCTGTAATTGTTGTCTTCAGTGTGCAAACAGAATCTGTTCCGGTGTTTTCCCGTTCTACAAACTCTTGTACAGAATGATTTATGAGACTTTTTAATTTCCTTCCTTTCCAGTGTTTGTTTGGTGGTGACCGTTCGAAACAGCACATGTTATTCTGAGGTAACTAAATGATTTTTGGATTGTTCAGAGAATTCCAATGGTATTATTAAATGTGAAATATTTGTTAGTCACCATTAGAATGTAACGTTAGAAAGTTATTCTTCCCCTGCTAATTGCTATTGTTTTGTCTTGCATTTATGATCCTTAAACTTTAAACTTTTTTTTGTTTTTGACTTTCGTTTAGTAAAAGTTATTTAGTAACTGAAACTGCAGAAACCAAGATTATTCTCTCGGCACACAAGCATCAGAGAAGACAGTTTATTTGCTGAAATGTCTTAGTGTGTTGAAAATGCGTTTGCAGACTTGGGATCGTAATCAAGACATTCCTTTTAGATCTGTGTTCGATCTTTGTTTGTAGGTACTTATTAATCTTTGGGACCTGAATCACGAGGGCACTTGGGAGAGCAAAGGCACCTCTGTTTATTACACGGATTTTATCATGGAATTGAAACTTCTCTCAGTGACCTAAGAATCACATTCACATGCCTGGTATGTTGTAGTTAAACAATGCAGGACCCTCTAAAATTTGTGGTCGACTGGTTGGTCATAGATTTGCAGCTAAGCAATGGAATGCTAACTATTTTAAAGTCTCTGCTACTGAAGAAAGTTAACGTTCTTTTTGCAGCAAAATGTATTCCATGTAAAAGCCATTACTGTGTTTGTAACAGTTACTTTCATAATACTGATATTTGAATTGAATTTTGTTAATTTTATTTTTAGTTCTTTTATGCTTCAATCTAATACTGGTCAGGTAGCTAAACTAAACGACTTGATTGCTTGCCTTTTCAAATTATCTGGGGATTTGGCTGATTTTACACTTGCCAAGCAATACGTGAAGAGGTCTTGATAGAAAATTTGGAAGACAAGACCATTTGATTTGAATAAGAAAATAACGCATCAAGGAACCTCATTGAGTCTGAAGAAAGGGTTTCGGCCAGAGAAACGTTGCCTATTTTTGTTTTTCCTTCGCTCCATAGATGCTGCCATGCCCGCTGAGTTTCTCCAGCAATTTGTTCTACCTTCGATTTTCTAGCATCTGCACTTCCTTCTTGAACATTACTTTTCCTTCTGAAGTCTTCTCAAATCTCAGCAACATCTGTTCCACTAGGGGCTTTCCCATTGAGTTTACAGCAAGGGAAATTCCTCATAATATCTTTTAAAATTTAGAGAAAAATTTAGGGGAAATGGATTTCCATGTAATCGAATATGTGAATGATCTGAATAGATTTTATTTAATTTATTGTGAAGTACTAAACTCTTGCTGATTAGTATTTTTAAAAGATACATTGAAACTTTCAGCTTATGGGTGAGTCGACTGCCAAGACTGTTTAATTGTCATGTGTACCCACAAAGGAACAATAAATTCTTTCTTGCAGCAGTTTTAACTAAGCCATAAACTCAATGCGCACATAATATATAATGCAAAAATATCCAAATAAATAACTGCTAAAAAATAATGAAGTTCCAGGTGCAACAAAGACAGTCCATAGAAGTTCATGGTTGCTGGGATTAGTGTTTCTCTATAGTGTTCAAGAGCTCAGGTTTGTTGGAAAGAAGCTATATTTTTGAACCTGGTGGTCATTTTTAAGGCTCCTGTGCATTCTTGATGGGAGGAGTGAAATTGCAGTGTGGCTAAGATGATGTGGGTCTTTGGTTCCTTTTTGAAGCAGAATATCCTATAGATCCCTTCAGTGGGGGGAGGTCAGTACCGGTGATAGGTTGGGCCAATGTCTACCTTTCTCTGTAGTTTCATTTGTTCCTGGGCATTCAAGTTACGTAACCTGGCTGTGATGCAAACTAGCCAAGTATGCTCTTGACCTGTAGCGTAGCAGTTTGATAGAATAGAAATTCTGATCAAGATCAAGAAAGTTTATTGTCATGTGTACAGAGAGGTTTGTAATGTACACCTCCAACGTGATCCCCCACCTCGCCACACATCTTCCAATCTCCCACACATGTCTGCCTTCCGCAAAGACCGCTCCCTCCGTCACTCCCTCGTCAGTTCCTCCCTTCCCTCCCTTAGCACCCCCTCCCCGGGCACTTTCCGTTGCAACCGCAAGAGATGCTACACTTGTCGCTTAACCTCCCCCCTCGACTCCATTCAAGGACCCAAGCAGTCTTTCCAGGTGCGACAGAGGTTCACCTGCATCTCCTTCAACCTCCTCTATTGCATCCGCTGCTCTAGATGTAAGCTGATCTACATCGGTTGAGACCAAGCGGAGGCTTGGCGATCGTTTCGCCGAACCCTCCGCTCGGTCACAGCATTAACCAACCTGACCTCCTGGTGGCTCAGCACTTCAAATCCCCCCTCCCATTCCATATCCGACCTCTCCGTCCTGGGTCTCCTCTACTGGTCAGAGCGAGCACCACCGGAAAATTGGAGGAACAGCACCATATTCCGTTGGGGAGTCTGCATCCTGGGGGCATGAACATTGAATTCCCCAATTTTGTTAGCCTTGCTGTCTCCTCTCCTTCCTATCTATCCCTCGGCACTCCGTGCTCCTCCTCCTCTTTTTCCTTTCTTCCCCACCCACCCTCATCAGTCTGAAGAAGGGTTTTGGCTATTTGCCTATTTCCTTCGCTCCATAGATGTGCTGTGCCCGCTGAGTATTCTCCAGATTTTTGTGGACTCTGAACTGTAACAGCCGATTGCACTTATCTGTTTATTAGTGTGTAATATGTGCTGTATGCTATATAGGCAACTAAAAGTTCTTATTTATGCTTACAATATTCTGTTCTGCTGCAGCAAGCAAGAATTTAATTGTCCTATCTGGGACACATGACAATAAAACTCTCTTGACTTCAACCACACCCAAATCCAAATACAAAATCCAAGATCAGAGTCTTCTAAGTATAGAGATTGCTGGGAAGTCTTGTTGAGCTTTGTGGCACTTTCTTCATCTTTTTTCCATGTAAAGGTTTTGTGGTTTGAAGGTGAAGGTTGCATTGTTTAGGCCTTTATGTGTAACAGCTTCATATTTTTTTTTTTCTGTAGTTGTTTGGAAATATTGGACTATCAATGGGGGCGAGCTGACTGGTGATATTCATGCAGCTCGTTATCTTTTCCATGAAGTCCCAGCGTCGTTTGAAGCGTCACAAAAACTACTTGCGTGTGGTGGGCAACAGGAGGCAAGGTGAATATTTTGCAGTTAATTAGAATTTACAAACCCCACTAATTAGTGGCAAGATAGGGTCCATATTTAATTACTAAAGAACATCAAATGACAGCTAGTTTTATTTGCTCATGTATTATGGTCCATTTTAATTCCCAGTTCAGATAATTATGAATACCAGACCATGGATTTACCATCACTAAAAGTGAGTAACTTTAGTCTTGCCCGATACCAACAGAAACATCCCGTGAGTTGCGGAAACTGCTCTATGCCATATTGCTAAATTCCTTGTATGTGTTTATTCTCCTTGTACCTTTTAAAATATGTTACCAATAAGAACAATAGAGATGCATTTTATTTGTTCTAGGTGAAATCTAGAAGAGGAAAGGGTGGAATGGAGCGGACAATAGGAGAGCAAAGAGGGGGCAATATTCCTGGACGGGCGAATTAGATTAGATTTGCATGAGGATAGGTGGCATGTTGTTTATTCAGATCAGTGTTTTAAAATCCAACGGGGGATAGTGTTCGGTTTTCTGGAGTTTCAAGGAGAGAGCTAGATTGGGCTCTTTTAAAAAATAGCGGAGTCAGGGTATATGGGGAGAAGGCAGGAACGGGGTTGGTACTGATTCGGGGATGATCAGCCATGATCACATTGAATGGCAGTGCTGGCGCGAGGGTGCGAGAATGACTACTCTGCACCTATTGTTCTATTGTTTTCCTTTTAAACAGCTGTGGGCAGTGCATGTGGCACGGGTGTTTCATGAGGAAAAAGATGCGCGTTACATTCTATGCAGTGCTAGACGGAAATGGTTGAGCACTTGAAATGTTCATGAATTATGGGTTAAGATTGAGCAACTCAGTATGGGGACCCTTTTGATCTTGTATCTTGATTTGCATTATTTCCAGTTCAAAAATTTGGCAGTTATTGTTGAGAGCATGTATCACGTGCATTAAATCAGAATTTTACTGCGTTGAGCCTAGATGATAGGTGTATGCATTGCCTATGTGCAACAGACACAAAATCTCATGGAACAGTCCGAAGTATACCTGAATATTTACAACCCGCAGACTGGGAGTCAGTATCCAAATGAGCTATGTTTGGAGGATCTAGGCAGGATAGATTTTTTATTATAGTAGGAGTATGGTGAATTTGCATTCCCGTACTACCATGTGTGCCCAAGCGAG